>NW_027187258.1:504884-510138 GCF_028583685.1 Petaurus breviceps papuanus | reverse complement strand
ACTGTGTGAGTGAGTCTCTATAGTGTATGACTGTGTGTGAGTATGTATAGTGTGTGACTGTGTGAGTGAGTCTCTATAGTGTATGACTGTGTGTGAGTATGTATAGTGTGTGACTGTGTGAGTAAGTCTGTATAGTGTGTGACTGTGTGTGTGTGAGTCTGTACAGTGTGTATGATGTCTGTGAGTTGGTCTGTATAGTGTGTGTCTGTGTGAGTGTAGCAGCAAGCACCCCAAGCGTCCCCAGGGTTGCTGCCAACACAGATTCTTAGATCTGCTTTGTTAAAGGAAAGCAACTCAAAGTTGGTTAACAAGCTTACTTTAATCAGTCAGATATGTATCATTCACCTAGTTCAGGGGGAAAAAGGTCAGCACCCCGAACTTCAGAATATACAGACAGAATTATCAAGACAGAGAAACAGATCAAGGAGACAGATTTCCAAACTGTCCAACCATTACATCCATACCAAATCAACACCTGGGTCTTTCAAAGCCGGGGGGCTCTCAACAACAGCTTCCCAGAGTCTCATCTGATCAACTCACAGAACACTTCTCAAAGTGAGCCCCAAACCAAAGCCTCAAATCAGGGTTTATATAGCCTTTTCCTGGCTCAGAGAATGTAACAACCTTCTGGACCCACTGGCCAATCAAAAAATATCTACTGAAAAACAAGCCTCCCACCCCAGGCTCCAGGTGCACATTAGCCTAGGGGCAGGGAAGATCTTAAAAATTTACATTCCCATTACAGTGAGGGAGTCTGTACAGTGTGTGACTGTGTGTGAGTGAATCTGTACATTGTGTGACTGTGTCTGACTGAGTCTATATAGTGTGTGACAGTGAGTGAGTGTGTACAATGTGTAAGAGTGTGTGGGAGTGGGTCTGTATAGTGTGGGACTGCTTGTGATTGAGTCTGTATTCTAAGAGTGTATGTGAGTCAGTACAGTGTGTAAGAGAGTGTGAGTGAGCCTCTATGGTGTGTGACTCTGTCGGGGAGTCTGTATACTGTGTGATTGTGTGTGAGTCTGTACAGGTTGAAGAGTGTGTGTGAGTGAGTCTGTATAGTGTGTGACTGTATGTGAGTCTTTACACTGTGTATGAGTGTGTGTGAGTCTGTATAGTCTGTGACTGTGTGTGAGTGAGTCTGTACAGTGTGTGACTGTGTGTGAGTCTGTACAGTGTGTAAGCGTGTGTGTGAGTGAATCTGTATAATGTGAATATGAGTAACTCTGTATGGTGTATGTGTATGATGTGAATCTGTATACTGTGTGTATGTGTGTGGGGGGGGTAGGCATCTTGTATCTAAAGTGTCCAGTGCCAGTAACTGGGGAAGCAGCTTGGCATGGGAAGCTCGGTGGGGAGCTGGTGACCCAGTGTCTGCCTTGGGCAGTTTGCGTGACTGCAGAGCTGGCTCCTGGTGCTCCCTACGGTGGCCACACAGCCTGGCAGAGACTTGCTGGGCAGTGCGCTGAGGGATGGGTCTCTAGGACACCCCTTAAAGCTGCACTCTTCGAGTTTGGGGGTATACATGGCTAAGCCCATTTGTCCTTTTCACACAGCTTACAGTGATTTGTTGCTTTTCTTTGGAGAGCTTCTCAGTTTACAGTCAGTCCTTACCTGCTATGGATGTGCAGGGTCCAGTACCATGGAGCTGGCATCCAAGGTATGGGGACTAAAGCCAGGGGGACTATGCCCCCAAGAGTTTAGTCACCTTGGGGACTAGAACACGAGAATGTGGGGGAGAAAGCCGCAGGTGCGCCTGGTGCCAGGGTCTCCTCATCTCCATCCAGCTTCTAACCGTCTGATGTCCCAGGTCTGCCCATTGCTCAGAAGCTTCAATGGTTCCCTAGGACCTCTTGGAGCAAATACAAACTATTCAGTCTTACATTTCAAGACTTGGGCAATCTTGTGGCCACTCACCTGCCCTTTGGGAGCTCTGCAGCTCAGGCAGTTGGGCTCAGGATTATCACCCAGCCTCAGTGCTCCATCTCCTACCTCCCCATCTTTGCACACCCAGAATGCTCTCCTTGCTCACCTCTACCTCTCAGATGCTTGTCTTTCCTCAAGGCTTAGCCCTGAACTCACCTCTGAGAAACATGCCCTGAGCTCTGGGTTTCTCTCTCTCCTGCCCCCACCCCTGGTCCCTTTCACAGCTCCCAGGGTGGTTTCCCTCTTCTGCCTCAGGTTTACTTTTGGGGGTATACATTGTACCCGCCCTACCTGGCACAAAGCTGGTGTTTAATTGGTGGTTATTGAATTGAAAACACATTGAAGGAGCAGAGAAAGCTTCAAGGATGAGGAGGGAAGCGGGTGCTAAGAACACGAGTCTCTGTCTCCATCTCTCCCTTCCCCTCTCCCCTCTCCCTTTGTCCTTCTCTCCTCTCTCTCTCCTTCCCTCTGTCTCGCTCAGTCTCTGTCTCTCCCTGTCTCCCTGTGTCTCGCTCTGTCTCATTCCGTCTTGCTCTCTGTCTCCCTCTCAGTCTCTCTGTCTCGCTATGTCTCTCCCTGTCTCCCTCTGTCTCGCTCTGCCTCGTTCCGTCTTGCTCTCCGTCTCCCTCTCCATCTTTCTGTCTGTCTCTCTGTCTCTCTCCCCCTCCCTCTCTCTGTTTCCCTTAATCCCTCTTTCCTCTCTCTCCCTCCTCCCTTCTTCTCTTCCCTCTCCCCCTCCCTCCCTCTCCCTCAGCATCTCCAACAGTAAATAGTGTCTGCCTAACATACTTTACTTGATTATGCATCCAGCTCCAGGGTCCATGAGTCTCTGAGCTATGATATACAATGTTGTCCCAGAGTCGTAATTATGCACAGGCCAGCGCAGCCTCACAACTTCCACTTTTCAGTGGAAACCCCTCCCCCAGCCGCCATAAAGGCCCTCCCCTGCACCCTCCAGAGCTGTACTGCTCACATCAAAAAGTGAGACATGGTCCTGCCATTGCCAAGTGGCCAATGTCCTCTATGTGGGACATAATTGATTTCATTGTTCTGGCTGTTGATCCCCCATAAATCCTGTTTGGGATACTATTTGTGGCCTTTCTGCCTAAATTTAGCAGCAGCACAAAAACCCCCGAAAAGCATCTCCGATGTCCCTCCCTCCTAGGGCTTAATCCCCACAGTGCTCGGAGGCGGGGCCCAGCGGCCTATGGGGCTGGGGCAGGGCCTCCAGCTGCTGTGGCTCCCTGTGGGGAGCAGGGCTACGTATCAACCCATCCACCTGTGTGTATCGGCGAGGCTGAGCCAGAGCCCCAAGGTGCCTCAGCCTGCTCTCCTGAATCCTAGCACATAGTGCTAACTTCCCCCAGCATGCTCTGGGACGTAATAGAAGATGCTATTCCTAGAAATCAGGTTGCTGCTGATGGGCTTGAGTTACCTCCCTGGAGGGGTAGTCATTTCCTGTGATTCCCACCCCTACCGGGGGTGTGAGTTTGCAGGTGTGTTTGGGGGGCGGCCGTCCCCCCACCCCCACATCAAAGAGAGGACACGCCTGCCTTCGCCACAGGGATAGAGTTCTACATGGCTGCTGGGAAATGGTCACTTACAAATGGCTGGTGCTGTGTTTGGGCCGTGGTCTCAAGTGTCTGTGATGGGGGGAGGGGAGGGCGCGTTCACATCTCATTGCTTTATGCCTTGGTTTGCTGTTGAACTAAGTGACTGCTCCCTTCATATCTGTTTCAGTATGTAGACACAGACCGCATTAGATCAAGGAGCTGGCCTTCCCCCTGTGCGGGGATGGTTATGTCCTCCACCTATGCAGATTGCAGCCTGTCGGCTGCTGAATGAGGCCACCACCACATATGCCTTTGCATGCTGCATTTTAGGGAGGCCCCAGAGGGTTGCCTGTGGCCAGCCTGATGAGGAACCCTCGAATGAACCATGCAGTGAGTAGCTAGGTCTACCCTAAGACCTCTACCTTGGTGGCAGCTGCTGGAGCTCTGAGTCACAGAGGCCAAGAAGTCATGCAGGGGGAAGCCAGTTATATCAGACTTACAGTCAGGAAGCCTTAGCTTGCAGTCCTGCCTTTGGTAAATACTTAGCTGTGTGGCCCTGGGCAAGTCACTTAACTTCTCTGAGAGCCAGGCAACTTCCTAGCACCCATTGACTAAATGTCACGGGTTGTAGTCTGTCTCAGTGGTGGGAGTGCCTCCATGAAAGGACAAATTCTTCACACACATATGCAGCACATAATACACATCACATAAACATTTTAGAATCAGCTTGCTAGTGCCAAGTGATTACAAAGCCCAACCCCCCTCCTCTGACCCAGCCTTCCCACCTTGGGAGCTGCATTGTTAAGATTGCCCTGGGGCAGAGCTCGAGTTGGGGAGTGGGGTGCATTGGCTATCCCGCCTCTTGAATGCAAAGCCCTCATTTGCAGTCTTGGCTCCAGAGGGGAAACCTTGGTATTTTGCCCCTTTTCTTTGGATGAGAAAGCTGAGTGTTCAGGTTCCAGCTGCCCCCACCCCCATCCCCTGCGGAGCTACTGCTTTGGGAGACAGGCCAAGAAAATAAGGGAGGATTAAAATGGGTCACCGGCGGACTTTCTTGCCTTTGCTTCTGAGCGAATGATAAAATGACAGGCTAGAACGCAGTGAACCAGAGAGGAGGAAATTTGCCCGGGCTAAATGGAAAGGCTTATCTTCGGGTTCAGAAAGTCAATTGCCTTGATGGGAGAGCGGGCAGAGAAGTGAGTGGGCAGTAGACTGTAAGTTCCTTGGGGGCATAGGTGCCTCCCCTGATGGTGGGTGCTGCATTTGAGGACCGTCCTGGGGAAGCTGCTGAGTATTGGGAGGAGGCTGGGGGGCCTGGCCAAGGCATCTGAGTAGCAGGTGGAGGACTGGGGTGTTAGCCTGAGGGGCTCTGCTCAGCCCCAGAGGGCAAAACATACAGAACCCAGGAGCTGGGCTTTAAAGACTTCGGATTCTGCTCAGAGGATGCCCTGGCCAACAGTGAGTTCTTCTCCAGTGAGGTTGCCAGAGTCATTGGACCCCTCCTGGAGAGGGCCAAGCTGAGGCAAAAGCAATCTCCTTTTCCAGAGAGCTTGGGGTGAGAATTGGCGCAGCAGCCCGGGACTGGACTCCCCGACTCGACTGCTGCCACCAAGCCTTCTGCTCTGGGCTTCTGGAATTCAGGCATTACTAAGAGCTGAGATCTGAGGTGTGTGTTATGGGGATTATGGCCGATGGTTTCTTAAAGATCTTTAAAGGTGGGGGGGGGGGGTGGAATCAACAATGAGAGGTAACCCCAGCTAAGGGCCAGAGCAGGGCAG
>NW_027187258.1:502330-504874 GCF_028583685.1 Petaurus breviceps papuanus | reverse complement strand
GGGGGGGGGACTGAGCTGGGCGGAGGAGAAGAAGACCGATGGGGGGGTGCATATGTCTGTGTGTGTGTGTGTGAAGAGAGAGAGAAGGGAGAAACAGAGACAGAGGGAGCAAGTAAATTACATTGTTATTTCTTTCTCTTAGCCCATGGTTGAGAAAGGGACTCCCAGGTGTGTGGGGGGATGGTGAAGGAATGGAATAGATGGAATGGAAAGAGGAGAGAGAGCTGGTTGACTCCAGGCAAGTCTTTGGACTTCTCTGTGCCTCAATTTCCTCATCATCTGTAAAATGGAGATAATACTGTTAGTTTTTCCTCCCATGCTATTGGGAAGAGGCTTGGCAACCCTAAAATCCTTAAGCAAGTGGGGAGCTTTTCTACTCACCTGGCCCTCAGAAGGCCTGGATCTCAGTCCCTGCCCTGCCATAGTACCTGTTTGGGCAAAATCGGTTTCCTTTCTGAGCCTCAGTTTCCCCATCTGTACAGTGAACACAAGAATACTTTCATTTCCTGTATCCTAAGGCTGTAAGTAACATGTGAAGGGGAGGACCTTATGCTTCTCTTGCGGGTGCTGGCATGCATGGGGGCATGCTCTAACAGCCAGTGGCAGCCCCTTGGAAGCCGGGACCAGTTCCTCAGTAGGTTTGAAGCCAGATTTCCTTCTGCTGTCTACAGTGGACACTTAATGAATGGGTGCCTATTCTCCAGACTTCTGGAGAAGGGGGCAGACAGTATGGCACCTGGGAAAGGTAACTGGATTTGGCACCAAAGGGCCTGAGTTCAAATCCTGACTCTAGAGCTACCCATGCGTGGGGTGCCTCAGCATTCCAAGCTGCAAGGCAGTTGGGCTAGCAGACCTCTGACAGCCTTCCCAGCAATGCCTTCCTCCTATCCTGAGGTCTCTTCTGTGCCTCAGCAGCCTCCACATGTAACACGAGAGGATTGGTGTGTAGAGAGAGTAATGGACCTGCAGATTTGGGGTTAAATCTAACTTCGAATTCTGCCTCAGATTCTTAATAGCCTTGGTTTCCTTTTCTGCAAAATGAAGGGGTTGAATTTGATAGCTGCTGAGCTCATCTTGACCTTTGTCTGACTCAGTGACCTCAGTCCTGTCCTCTGGCAAAAAAAACCCACAGCACCATCCTGTACCTTTGGGATATGGAAGTGACCCAAGGCCCTTAGGACACCTTGTGGCCTAGCAGAGATGCTAGAACCAGTCCAACCCCTTTTAGGCCCACTTAAAGGTGCCAGGTTTATGCTTCATGTCCTCCTTTGTTCAGGTCATAGTTTCTGTTATGGATTAAAAATAACCAGGTGGTTGATAGGCAGGTCTGGACCCTTCCCCTGCAGCACCAGTGATTGGGGAGTAGGGGGTCTCCCCAGCCAGGATAGTTGATAGCCCCAATGGGTTAGACCCAGCCACCTCTCCAGAAAACTATTTTTTTTGTTTTTTTTCAAAGGGGAGAAGGCAGGGCAATTGGGGTTGTGACTTGCCCAAGGTTACACAGCTAGTATGTTAAGTGTCTGAGGCTGGATTTGAACTCAGAACCTCCTGACTCCAGGGCCAGTGCTCTATTCACTGTGCCACCTAGGTGCCCCTAGAAAACTACTTAATATTCAGGAGTTTCCCCAACTGTCCTGTGTTCTGTACCAGGTACTAGGTAGCCCCCAGCATGTATGGACTTGTTCCTCTTCTTCACATGCACATAGTAGCTTTTGCCCCTGTATGGTGTTTCAGAAACAAGTAGGGACAGGCCTCTAGTTCAGGGTCTCCTGTAATCTCCCACCAGCAAAGCATATCTCTAACCCCTCCTGGCCAGAAATGAGAGATAGGCAGGGTAGGAGGTGCCTTCCTTGTTGTCAGGGCCAGAATATGGAAACTAGTTGACCTTGAGGGCCATTCCAACCATCCAAGTCCCTAAAGATTTACACCAGTGAAATGAGAAGGGACAGGAGTATACTTTGGGTGGGCAGGAGGGGATGGCTCATGAGCAGCTAAAGAGGCCTGGTGGGTTTTCTAAGTGGGAGTGAGGACCATGGGCATCTTCAGGGCTGCCCCTGAATATTAGGGCATCTCCCATCTCCACATTTGGTGGAGTGTTTGGGAATGGGAAGTAGCCTTAGAAGCTTTACCCCCACTTCATTGTGTTTGGATTTTCGAGTCTAACATTCCATAGGATGTTTAACTACAGTCGTTAATGCCCTATAGATATTTCTGGGATACAGTTCCTAGGAGTCATAGCAGCCACTCAAAGGCCTCTGATCTCAGGGTGTAACAGCAAGCACCCCAAGCATCCTTAGGGTTGCTGCCACCACAGGTTCTTGGATCTGCTTTGATAAAGGAAAGCAACTCAAAATGGGTTAGCAAGCTTACTTTAATCAGTCAGACATATATCGTTTACCTCGTTCAGGGGAAAAAGGTCAGCACCCTGAACTTCAAAGTATACAGACAGAATTATCAAGTCAGAGAAACAGATCAAGTAGACAGCTTTCCAAACTGTCCAGCCATACCCAATCAACATCTGGGTTTTTCAAAGCGGGGGGGGGG
>NW_027187258.1:383631-502230 GCF_028583685.1 Petaurus breviceps papuanus | reverse complement strand
TGTGTGTGTGTGTGTGTGTGTGTGTGTGTGTGTGTGTGTGTGTGTATCTGTGTGTCTGTGTCTGTGTGTGTGTGTGTGTGTTCTGCATTCATTATGGCTTTGGAGTCTGAGAGCTGTAGTTAACTGAGTCAAAATTCAGTTGGCATTTAAAAAAAACTATGCTTCCTGTTTTAATATTAACTAAAGAACGCTGTATTTGAAACAAATCAATAAATTAAAGCAAGGGTTAAAGAAATACAAAGACTTGGGGTGATCAGGGTCCTTGTCACTAATTCTTAGCTGTTAGGATGACTCCAGGTTTGATGGTGATAGCAACTGACAAGTCTGTAAGAACTTTCAGTATGCAAAGCCCATTCTGTGCGTTACCTGTACCTGTGAAGTAGATATGAACCCAGGCCGGGCTTCCTTATACCAAGTCCAGCACTCCAGCTTCTCTGCCATGGGGTCAATTGGGATTGATCCCAATCTTTGTCCTGTAACTCTTTTCACCTTTGTGGCTAAACTTCTAGAAAGAGGAGCCTCTCCTTGCTGACTGTGCTTCTTAACCGCGTGCCATATACCACATGCCCACTTCTACTCTCAGCAGTGACTGTTTACTGCCTCTTCTCATCCTTCATCCTTCTCAGTCTTTCCATAGCAAAGGACCTGGGTGCCCACCTCCACCCCACTGTCTCCTCTTCCTCCTTCCTGGGCCTCTTCTCTATGCCCTCTCCTATTAGGGGCCCATTCACTCCATGAATTCGGGCAGGTGACCCCCAAGTCTAGATCTCGACTCAGCTCCAGTCACAAGTTTCTGGTTCATCCTGGATGGCCAAGATAATGCAGCACAGCCCTTGGCACACAGATTATGCTTGAGAAATGTTTGCTGATGGACTGAAAGCAGCTCCTTTTTCTGCATGTGGCACCCCTGTTCCTCAGCCAGGTTCTGAACCCCAAAGCCACTGCCACCTCATGCTTCTGCCACCATCTCATCAGCTGGCACACCTTGTAGAGTGTGCCTCTATGGGCCCCTCACACACATCCTCTCCTTTCCATTCACCCAGCCACAAGCCTAGGGAAGTACTTTATCACACCTGGCCTAGCCTGGGCACCTGCTAAGGTGTCCATGCTCCCCGCCCCCCCCCCCTCTCCCAGAAATCCTTCACACAGCTGCCGGATGAATCTTCCCAAGGCACCAACCTGGCAATGCTGATCCTCTACACAAGACCTTTCCATGGCTCCCTATTCCCTCTACAGTCAGACACCAGCTCCTCTAGTCTGGATTTACACAACTCCCCTTCATTTACTCTGTATTCCAGCCAACTAGACCTATGGGGTCCCCCCAGAAGTGACATGGGAAGAGGTGTGGACTGGGCATGAGAGGATCGAAGTCCAAATCCTTCTTCCTCCTCCTCCTACATGGGTGACATTGGCAAGACATGTAGCTGCTCAAGGACTATCTCCTCATCTGTAAAAATGAGGGGCTTGGCCTGATGGCTTCTAGGCCTAATCTCCTGTCTCTGTGCATTCCCACAGGCCTTTGTGACTGTGGTGCTCTCCCTCCTCCCCTTTGCCATTCAGCAGTGCTCTGCGCCTCTGTGGGGTGGGCAGCCTTCCCTGGTCTTCCCCCTCAAGTGCTTGCTCCCTCTTCCCTTTGCCCTACTTTCTCCTCCCTTGTAATATGCTTGGCCGCCACTCCAACATTCTCAAATGGCATCTCTCTTAAGGCAAGCCTGGCATTTTTTTGTTTTTTTAGCCCTACACCAACACAGAAGGCCATGCATGTAGCAGGTGCCTAATGTGGATAGAACTGAATGTCCATCTTGAATGCAAGGACTTTGGGTCTGCACCTCACCTTCCTCTGGGGCTTCAGCTTAGCCTCAAGCTCTCCTTGGCCAATGAGCAAAGAGGCTCTTGCTGCCTGTTCATGTTGCCTTTGCTCTTCCAGATGCCAGTTCTCAGGCCTTGCTTCTATCTCCCCCCTTGTGGCCAAGCAGAAAGGGTAGGGAGGTTCAGAGGAGCGCTGGATCAGAGAGTTGGACCTGGGATGGCGCCTTTAAAGGTCGTTTAGAAGAGAGGAAGAAGCCGAAACCCTGGGGAGGGCCTTGGCCGAGACCTTACAGCTCCTTAAATGGCCTGATCCTTGGATTCCCAAGCCAATGCGCCTGCCACCATGGGCATAGTAGCTCTGGACTCCATTTGGTTCGCCTCTTTCAAAACAGCCCTTTCTTCAAGCTCCCAGGCCCCTCGCTAACAAAGCACTTCCTCACCCACCCCCCAGTTTACCCCTCTGTCCTCCTCCCCCCGCCCCCCAGCCAACATCCTTAGTGACTCTGTAAACGTCACCACGCTCCCACCCTGTTCTGCCACCTGATCACCCACCTGCTTTCCCAAAGAGTCTTCTCATGGCCTCTGACTCTACAGCTGGTCTTCATAGCACTCAGAGGCCTTGGATGAGCCTGCCAAAATGGGACACCCCTAAGGCAGCCTTTCACAAAGGGGACAACTTAAACCCTGAACAAATTGGGTTTCTTGCTACTAATCCCTGTCTCCTCTCCCGATGAGCCCTGTTCATCATTCAGTGGGAAGGAAAGATTAGCTAGGCTCATGGGGACTGATCCCAAGAGAGAATTTGGAAGCTGCCTCCAGAGTGCTGGGCAGATCAGGCTTCATCCTGGCCTTTTCCCATGCCCCTGAAGGATCCCCCAGTGCTCAGAATCCCGACCCTGCCTAGTTGGGAAGGGACTCCCAAGGCCAGCACCCATGCTGCTCCCACAGGAGCATCCCCAGCAGAAGTTCAGGTGATCCCAGGCGGCTTTACAAGTGTTTTGGTGCTCTGTCATGGTTCTGCTCTGCTCTGGGAGCAACGTGGCGTAGGACTCCCAGGTTGCTCAGGTGGAATGCAGGCTTGGGACCCACTAGGAGAGTGACTTGTGCTCAGGCTGCCCCCCTGAACTCCTTCCTCTGTTTTGCAGCATTCTCCGCTCCCGGACCCAGGACGTGAGCCAGAGCCCATTCTTTGGAAGAAGCTTAGTGCCTGGCCGGAGAACTTGAAACAGACTAATTACGGGCCGTTTGTACTGGTATGCTTTGGTATTGCCTTGCTGGTGCTTCATTCTGATAGCAAGTTTGGTGTAGCTGGGTTATTCTTAGTCTATGCAGGATGCCCCAGGGTCTCGCGAAAGGATGTTCCTTGTTGCTTTGGGGCATTGGAAGCTCCCAGCTCCTTTAGTCCCTGCTTCTGTTTACATTAAGAATG
This sequence comes from Petaurus breviceps papuanus, assembly GCF_028583685.1. NCBI lineage: Eukaryota > Metazoa > Chordata > Mammalia > Diprotodontia > Petauridae > Petaurus > Petaurus breviceps. Next base: position 498,992 of record NW_027187258.1, on the reverse strand, counting down.
CTGATGTAGATGCGCGGTCGAGTTCCCTTCAGAGTCTATCTTCTTACTGCTTGTTGGTTAAAGACCTCACATTGGTTGTGTTAGCAGTTAAACGAATGCTTGTAGATGGTCTAAACCCTGTTTTGTGAAGTCCCCTCTGTGGGTCCAGGGGCCATTTTGTCTTTTCATCTGTTTTGTGGGTCACTGTGGCCCAAGAATACCTCACCTAGTGGGCAACCTCCTAGGGATGGACCTCTCTATTCTGGGATGCCATACATTTCCAACTCAGGAGGACATGCCAGGACCTCCTCTAGCATGTAACCACGCTACATTTGGGCAGATTTTCATAGAAACTTGCAGTTCTCATAAAAGGGGGATAAGCCAACAGATCAGCCCTGTGGCACAGGATGGCAAAGACAAGAAACCCAGTGAAGAATCTGATCAGCTCTTCTAGGCCAAAGTAACACTGACCTTGATATTTGGTGACTTGGGTGCAAAAGTGGTCACCAGGGAGGGTAGTAAAAAATACATTGGAAAATATGATTTACAATTAAGAAACTAAAGAGGTCAAATGCTAATAGTCTTCTAAGAACCCACCCACCCATGTGACATCAGAGATTTAGAGTTGGAAGGGACCTCAGAAGCCATCTTTCCTCATGAAGAATCATTATGTAAGTCCCAGACAATATCACCCCTGAAATGAAACTCCCTGTGAAAATAGCAAGGAGCAGCCTGGGAATCATTTCCACTTACCCAGCTCTGTGCAGTCTGCTCATTGACTGAGGAGAATAAAGGTCCAAATCAATAACCAATTAAGAGAAAGGTTACAGATGAGAAAGAAGACCCTGGGTGCAATTATAACTGTGCCAATCAGACCTATTTAAACAAGCTGTTGACTCTGAAAAATGGGAAATGGATGAAAGTAAAGACATTGGCTCAAATTATCACTATTTCTCAAGAGAAGTTAAATTGATATTGAACAGTCACCCCCAGGAGGCCAAAAGAGCACAGAAAAATCACCTCAGCCAGCAAATGTTTGCTCTCTGAATGAGACAACCAAGGGCATTGTTAGTTTGGAGTACAAGCTGATGTGCAAAACACTGAGGAGGAGGAGGACGTCGAGGACAGTAACAGAGAATGAGCATCTTCTCCCCAGAACCAGGGTTCCTTAGCCTTCCCTTGTAGAGATGGAGTTGGAAGGACAGACAGGAAATGAAACTGGCCTGTCAGCTTTCCTCTCGTTTTTCCTCTGTCTGTACTTTGGGAGCTCAGGGAGAGAGAGCCCAGACCAAAGAGATTTAGAAGTCTGCACTGGAGGGAGCATGGCTGTAAGAGTAATGATTGAGTCAAAGTATATTTTAGAGAGGACCCCAGGCTGTGTCATTACCTGCGAAAATGGTGGCAAAGAGGAAGAGCTCACCTCCCAGGAGACAAGCTTGGAAATGAATGTGCTGATTTGATTAGATAAACACTGAAACGTCCATAATGGAGAGTCCTTCATTGTATATGCAGGCGCTGTTTGTTGGACTTTTGTCGAGTTCAGAATAACAATAAATGAAAAATAATTCTTCAAAAAGCAAGATCTCTCTTGTGCATATGTTCAGATCCCGCAGTATCCCTTGACAGATACTCCCTGAGGTAGAACGGCCCTCCATCATCTGATTTCCACCTCAGATGCTCCTTGTGTCAAGCCCCCAACTCCATCTCCTGCTCTCACTATGTGACCAACCCATCTCCTGTTTTGGACCTTTTCACGTCCGTGTATGTGTTTCTCATCCAGGGGCTACAGTGACGGCCACGGAGTAAGAAGCAGTGAAGGTTGTGAGTGAAAGTTGAAGAAGCCCTGCAGAAGCTGTCTGGAAAGCTCTTGACCCTGAGCTCGTGGCTCCACAGATCCACCGATGTATTCAAGTGTGTCTGGGGCCACTGGGCAGCATGGGCAGGGGTTGGAACTTGGAGCTAAGCACAATGAGCTCACAGCCTCTTGAAAAAGATGCTCACATGTCCTAGGCCCGTGCTTTTAGACCGGAAAGTACTGAACACCACTGCTGCAAGTGCCCAGTGGACACTCGCTATCTGGTAGACACTTAGGACATCAGAAGTTTTTAGATCACCTCTGTGCCCAGTCACCTGCCTTCTGGGGCTGCTTCCCAGAGCTAGGCTGGTACCTTGATGCCCGCTAAAAACCTGCACTGTCCCATACCCCATACATACTCCGTGCAAGGTTTTGTGCCACATGCCGGCAATGCTCAGACAAAGCCTGAAAAGGCCCTGCTCTCAAGGAATATCCATTCTACTGGCACACAAAATACATTCACAGAGAAAAAATATGGGGCACATGCCCAATACCTGCATGGGATGGGCAGCGGAAGCAGGACAGGCCTCTTCAAGGAGACACCAGATGTCCTGAGCCTTGGAGGGGCGAACCATGGTGGTCTAAGGAGCAGACACGAGGACAAAGAATTCTGGGTAGGGAGGAAAGCAGGACATCACATGCTGCTTTTGGCTGGAGTATGGAGTGCATGGAGGGCAATAATGTGTAATTGGCCTGAAAACATAGGTTGGAACCAAGTTTATGAAGGGCTTGAAATGCCAAATCAAGAAGTTTGTATCTTAATCTAAAAGAACAGGGAGGCATTGAAGCATGCTCACGCCTGTGGAATCAAGAGTAGTCTGCAGCAGGGAGAGACTGGAGGCCAGGGGAGAAGTGACAGGGCTCGGACTGAGGATTCTGCCACAGGAGCAGAAAGGAGGACATGGATGGGAAAGAGACCCTGGCAAGGGAACAGTCATGTGGGCTGAAGGACAGTGAGGGGCTGGAGAAGTGGCTGCTGGGGACCTGGGCACACCTGCCAGTCTCATTTCTCCATGTGAACGATTGCCCCAAAGGAGAGCAGCAGGGCCTTTCCTTCTTTCCTGAGCTCCTCTTCCCTTCTACTAGGATCCTTCATTCATTCACTCATTCATGCTAAATGCTTTGACTCTAGCTCTAAGACAGGTGATCAATTGAGCAACATTTCTTTTTTTTTTTGCTTTTTTGAGGGGGGAGGGCAAGGCAATTGGGGTTAAGTGACTTGCCCAAGGTCACAGGGCTAGTAAGTGTTAAGTGTCTGAGGCTAGATTTGAACTCAGGTCCTCCTGACTCCAGGGCCGGTGCTGTACTCACTGCACCACCCAGCTGCCCCAATGAGCAACATTTCTTAAGCTCCTCCTATGTGCCACACACAAAGAGAGGCCCCCAAGGCAGCAAGCCAGCCCTCCCACACACAGTTGCCTCCTGCTGCGGCCAGCTCTCTGCTGTTAAAGATGGTCAGGCAAATGTGAGGCAGGGGGCTGGCCCAGGCCTGGCTTTGTGGAAGTGTAGAGTGTTGGTAGGAGGTCTAAGACAACATTTGCCTTCCAGGGGTTTATAATGTGCATGAGGCATTAACCACAGCCCCTTAGGCCTCTTCTGATCTTGGTCTAAATGTGTCCACGTGTCCGTGTTTCAGGGGGAAGAGGTATGTGGAGTTGCTTTCCATGGGGCTGTTCACCCAAAGCCTGACCTTCATTCCCTCGAGGCCCCTCCATTGGCCCCTGGTGACTGATCCGGCCAGCATTTCCCAGGCCCCAGGTGACAAGCTTTCTCTCAGCTGATGTTTTTTTCCCCATCACTTCCCCCTCCCCGCTCAGCCAATGCTGTCTTCTTACTGGCAACTTAGAAGAGTAAAGAGCGCCCCCTGATTCGAGAACCCTCTGACCCAATGAGAGAGGCTTGTGAGATTGTGCTGGGACCAGTGGGAATTCCATGTGTTAGGAGTGGACAAATGAGTGTCTTTGGCCATCCCCTGCTCCACACTGCCCTCCACCCCAGGGGCATTGTGGGCCTCCCACTCCTGCGCCATCACTCCTCCTTCCAGACTTTGCACATTGAATTATAATCCTGTGGAGTTCTGTCCCTTCTTCCCCCCCACCCCCCCCCCTCCCCTCCCCTTCCCTCTCTCCTCCTCCCCCCTCCACTGTCTCTTCTCCCCTCTCTCTCTCTGTCTCTCCCTCCCTCTTTCCATTTCCTTCCTGCCCCTCTTTTCCTTCCTTTCTCTTTCCCTCTTTCCTTTTCTCTCCTTTCCTCTTTTCTCATCCCTCCCTGCTCTATCTCTCCTCCACCTCTCCTCCCCTACTTTTCCTTCTCTCCCTTCCTCTCTCCTTCTCTCTCTCCTCCCTGTCTCCGTGTCTCTGTCTCTCTCCCTCCCTCCTTCCCTCCCTCTCTGTTTCCTTCCTGCCCCTATCTCTTTTCCTTCCTTTCTCTCCTGTCCCCTCTCCTCTTCCCTCCCTGTCTCCTCCTCCCTCTATCTCCCTCTCTCTTCTCAATTCTCCCTATCCATCTCCATACTCTTCCTCTCCCTCTTTGCCCTCCTTCCCCACCCATGTCTGTCCCTCTCCCCTCTTTCAGCCTGGTGCCCCCTTCTGCTCAGACGTAGCCAGTAGGTTTTAAGCGTGGATAGCTGTGGCCTGGGCTCCGAGGCCCAGTGAGGGTTCTCCACAGGTCTGTGCCTCTGGGGAGAAGCTGCTGATCAGCCCCAGTGTCCTCAAGGGCAGATGGTACCAGGTTGGGGTTTGTCCAGCCTTTCTTCCCTTCTGTCTCTGTGCATACACCACCACCCAGGGGACCGGCCCAGGCCTGGGGGGGGGGGTCTCTGGGTCATGGCGCCTGCATGGCCACCTCCTCCCCAGGGAGTACAGGCCAAAGGAGGGTTCCCTGGGCTCCCAGATGGAGCCACACCTGTGGGGCCTCAGGGCCTTCCCCTTGCTGAGTCTCAATTTCCTCCACTGTAAAATGAGGAAGCTGGACTGGCCATTTAGGGATCCTATTTCCATCAGTTTCCCCTTCTGTCAAATGAACTGGTTGGCCCAGACGATTTCAAAGGGGCCTGATTCTTGCTCTGATGTTCAAAGACTGACATGATATTGTTTTCAGAAATGCTGTTAGTTACTAAAGGCAGAAATAACAAAGAAGAAATGTATTGCAACAGATTCCCTTCCCCCAAAAAAGGTTGGGTAGGCCCATGGCATTAAAGCTGAAGGAAATTCTTCCCCCAAATGCCCAGTCCCCAAAGGCTTCCACAGTCCTTTCCACATTTGGTCATCTCTCCCATCTGGGCCCCATTATTCTCCCCATTTTACAAATGAGGAAACTTGGACTTGAGTGTGACTTAGTCAAAAGCACAGCAGCTGGCTAGAGGCAAGGTTTGTGCCCATGTCCTTTCAGCTCCTTCATACTGAGGGCCTTGAAACCCTTTGAAGATGCTGATTTGCCTCCTAGCTTTGAAGCGGTTGAATTGAGGTGGTTGCCTTCCATCTGAGGGGCACGGCATAGAACCTAGAGAGAGAGGACTTGCCTAATGGCCATTATTATATTGTGAAATAGTGAGCTTCCCATCACTGGAGGTACTAGAGGGAGATGCCCACTCTGAGAGCTGAAGATCTCTTCACTTGTGTCTCTGTGGGGTGACCACAGTGGCTCCTGGCGGCCATTTCATTGACCCTGACTTGCTCTGACCTTAGGCACATCCCTTTACCCTCTTTAGGCTCCACTTTCTCCCTAAGATGGCCACATAGGCTCTCATCAGAGTCCTCTTGAATGATGATAATCTTGGTTTTTGAGGCAGATGTTATGGTCAGCTCTCTGGATTCTATCGCTGGACCCCTTTGAGGACTCATTTCCTCCTCCCTAAAATCTGAGGACCTCGGACCTCAGAGGAGCCAGATTCTGTCTCTGACATTGGACACAGACACAAGACGGGCCCAGAGTTCACGTGTTCCACCCTGTCCAGTAGGTGCGTAGGTGTCTGCCATGTGCCCAGTGCTGAGGTTAGGAAAATCAACAGAGAGATAGCCAACATCACAGATGAAGGAGAAGCTCCAGGGGGTGATCAGAGAGACGGCTGGAGATGGGACAGAGGGAGAATGGGAGTGGGAGATGCTCCCAGACTGCTCTTCACTAGCCTTCGAGAGTCATTGGGTGGTGACAGATAGGTCGGTGCAAGGGCAGTTAGCTTGGGCCTTGCTTTGTCATGCTTGGGTCAGTGAATAAGGCTGGGATTCTAGATAAGATAATTAAAGTCCTGGCCCCTCTGATCTAAGCTGCACTGAAGACTGAGGCCCAAAATAACCCCATATCTTTCCTGCAAGGGACCCATTGTGGTCACCAATTTCCTTCCTGCCAAGGCCGAGCCTTTGCTGTTCCTTGCTTTGGTCACCCCAAAGGCTTGGAACAGTTCTCCCTCCTTTGCCCACATTAAGCCGTGAGTCCCCATCTGGTGCCTTTGGAGCCTTAGCCCTTGGACACCCCTTTCCCTGAAGGGCCTTCAATCCTCTTTTCTGGCCCTGGCCCAGACATCGTGGGGATGGTTCTCGGGCTTCTCACCTTGGATTAGCCATTCAGAGTGACTTTATTTGGGCTGTAAGCTGTCTGAGGAGAGAAAGGGTGCTTTATCCTTTGGGGGCCAGCAGGGTATCATGGGAGCCAGGGAATGAAGCATGCTGTCCAGGGAGATCATGACATCTTTGTATCCTGCCCTTCTCAGACCTTACTGTTCCCTCCTTGGTGCCACACTTTAGAGGGGCCATCAGTCCCATCCAGGGGAGGGTGAGAGGCCTAAACAGTACCAAATGAGACCCTGTGGAAGGACTGGAGAAGACAAGGCTCAGGGAAGACATGATAGAAGGATTCAGATATTGGATGATGGTCCATCATAGGGGGGACACAAGAGCTCAGAGGAACACTTGGCTCTCTGGTAGACATCATTTTTTAATTAAAAAAATTTTTTTTTTGCTTTTTGGAGGGGGCAGGGCAGGACAGTTGGGGTTAAGTGACTTGCCCAAGGTCACATGGCTAGTAAGTGTTAAGTGGCTGAGGCCGCATTTGAACTAAGGTCCTTCTGACTCCAGGGCCAGTGCTCTATTCACTGTGCCACCTAGCTGCCCCAGCTGATAGACATCTTAAACTCAGAATATGTGGAGCAGAACTCATTGTGTTTCCCCCAAAGCTCTGCCTCCTCCTTTCTTCCCTAATACAGTCAGGAGTGCCCCAATCCTCCCTGTGCCTCAGGAGTCCCCCAGATCCAATATGGTACCAAGGCCTACCTATCGCCCCTTTGGAACATCTCTTGACCATGCCCCTTTCTCTCCTCTGACACTCCCCCCTCACACACAGGACCCTGCCACCTCAGCCCTCCTTCTGCTCACCTGCCAGACTTGACCATGCCCTTCCCTACCATTATGAACTCCAGGGGCTCCCTTTTGGGAGCTCTGTTTGTCTTCAAAGCTGTTTCTGACTCTTCTGCTCCTGCTTCCTGATCCAGTGCTCAAGAAGGCTTGCTGTGCCCCATCTCCCAACTCTGCCTTCTCCTTGGCTGTCCCACTTCCAGGAATGCTCTCGATTCCCCTTCCCTCAGATTCTGCCTTCTAGAAGAGCCCTCTGCAGTCAGTCTTAATGCATGGGATTGCGTTCCACACATCTTGTCTGTAGCTTGTGACTGCAGCATTCTCTCTGCCATTAGGACATGAACACCTTGAGGTAGAGGACTATTTCTGCCTTTCATTATATCCCCAGTGCTTAGCACCTCTGAATGGCACATAGAAAGTACTTACAAGGGTTTGGTGTGTGACTGACATCTATGAAGTGACCGTGGCTCCCATTGTTGGTGGTGGTGCCTGTTGGTCCTGAGTAGCACTTTCCCTACCAGAAGTCCTTATGAGCTCTGTTGGAGGCCACTCAGGCCAGGCCTGGCTCTGTTTGGGGACTTACAAGGCTTGGCTGGCCAGTCACCTCTTTACGTAGGTCAGGGCTCAGTATTTGCTAAGCTCACTTGAGCCTCACAACAACCCTGTGAAATAGGAGTATTGTTTGTTATCTCTATTTTACAGATCCAGAAACTGAGGCAGTGTGCTGGAGCCAGCTCTTATTAGCTTATAAGAGTGACTAATAAATTTTCTGGGTGAGCATTTACACCTTGGAAATCAGCATCATCACAAATCAGGCCTTCATTTAATGTTTTGTTGAATGTCCAGACTTAAGAAAGACAGCCGTCTGTCACAAGAAACCCCAGATGTCTCGATCTAATCGAGTATTTCTATAGCAGAAAAAAAGAGATAAATCAGGTCGAGAGATTTTTTAGGAGAACTTGGTCTGGTCACAAATGGGTTTTTTTTTCAAACTTGCATAGTCTTTTGTCATCCTTGCCAACATATGTGAGGTGTGAAACCACTTGCATTTCTCTTAGTAATTTGGAGCCTCCCTCTTTCACATCGTTGGTGATACTTTGTATTTCTTCTTTTGAAATCAGCTTGTGTGGCACTTGTTTTTATACACTTCTGTCACTTCCATACATAAAGGATATATATCTTAGCTGAAATATTTGCGAAAAAAAATTTCCCCTGATCAATAATTTCTCTTATTCTAGCTACGTTGATTTTTGTTCATGCAAAAAAGCCTTTTAGGGGCAGCTAGGTGGTGAAGTGAGTAGAGCACCAGCTCTGGAGTCAGGAGGACCTGAGTTCAAATCTGGTCCCAGTCACTTAACACACACACACACACACACACACACACAAACTAGCTGTATGACCTTGGGCAAGTCACTTAAGCCCAATTGCCCTACATTCCCCTCTCTGAAAAGGAAAAAAAAAAGCCTTTTAATTTTATGAAATAGAAAATCTCTTTTATCTTGTTCCAGTGGAAAGAAGGAGAGATTTGGAATCAGAGGTCCAAGTGCCATTTGGGCCAAGTTTCCCCAGCTCTCTGGGCTTTAGTGCCCTCGTCTGAAAAATGATAGGCTGGGTCCCTTCTAGCTCCAGTCCTGTTCACTAATAGGGCACCAGGGTTTCCTCCATTACCTCAATTCAAGATACTGAGGCCTGGGTGTTATTTGCCACTGGTCCCAGGCCCATAAAGGCCTAGTCTCCTTTAGCAACTCATTCTAATATCCTTTTCTCCTGTGCCCACTGCTCCCTCTGGCTCACTTGCTCTAAATCTAGTCTTCATCCTCATCACAATCTGCAGTCACTCCATCTCTCCTCCAGCTTCCTTTCCATTGCCTGTGCCCTTCTCTCATTGTCTTTTCTTCTCTTCACTCTTGCCCACTTCAACTCTACACTGCTGTTTACTCTTGTCTCTCCTTGGCCCCCCTCTGGACCCCCCGCCACTCTCTTCCTCACCGCTAAACTCTGCTAGACTTCCTAGCACTTCTTAAACTGTGGGTAGCAACCCCATATGGGGAACCATGATTAAAAAAGTGTTCAAGGGGTCACAAGTGGAAAAAGTTTAAGAAGCCCTGTGCTAGAGAAAGGCAGGCTACTATACTTGCTGGGTCCTCGCTGCTGCATGGCAATCCTTTGGTTCTTACCAGATTGGCTGTATCATACTTCCTCTAGCTACTGCCCCAAATCCCTTGCTCCTCAAGCACTATCAGACCACTCCTTTTCTCTTGGCAGAGGAGTTCACCTTCTACTCACCTGAGAAGTTTGAGGCCTGATGTCATGAGCTGCCTCTTCTTTCACTCCCACCTCCATACCTTGAAACTCATATAGCTTCCTCTGTCCTCTCATCCTTTGCTCAGTCTCTGAGGAGATGGGTCTTCTTATCGAAGCTAATCCTTCAAAGACTTGTGTTCAAATCCTACCTCAAATAGTTATTGGATGAATCTCACATTTTCCTCATCCACAAAATGGGGCCAAGGATCCCTCAAGTTTGATAATAAAGCATGTCCCCAAAATCTTCAGGCAGTTTTAAGCTTTCTTAAACCAGCCCTAAGACTTTGGGGACACCCTGTATATGCCAGGCACCATATAACAATCACTTGTTATTGCTTTCTTTCTCAAGTCAGGCTTTTTTGCAGGGAGCTTGCCCCATCTATGATTCCTTCCTCCTCTCTCATCTTCCATCCACTCGCTCCGTCACCGCCACTGCCACCACCTCTGTGCAATCCTCCAGAACCCTTCACTTGGTCCTGCTATCCCCTCCACTAGCATCCTTTGTCTCCACCTAGCACCTCGGAAGTCACACCTATTCTCAAGGTCTCCTTTGCCCAACCTTCACCCCTCACTTTTCAGTCCCTTGCAGACAGGCTTCCAACATCCCCACTCAGTGCAGAGTGAGCTTGTCCCTACTAAACCCAATGGCATTTGCTTAGTCGTCACCCTCTTTGGGGGCAGCTGGGTGGCACAATGGATAGAACACTGGTCCTAAATTCAAATCCAGCCTCAGACACTTCCTAGCTATGTGACCTTGGGCAAATCACTTCACCTTGTTTGCCTTAATTTCCTCATCTGTAAAATGAGCTGGAGAAGAAAATGGCAAACTGCTCCGGTATCTTTTCTAAGAAAACCCCAATTGGGGTCACAAAGAGACACAGCCAAGTTGACTGAAACACTCTCTTTCACCTCTGAGCAGCTTTCGATGTAATTGAACACCCCGCTCTCCTGTATATTCTTGTCTCCTGTGACCCTGTCCCTTCTTTGTTCCCCTATCTATATGGCAGCTATCTCTTCTCCTGGGTTGGGTCATTATTTATCTCCCAGACCCCAAGGATGGATGTTTGTTTCCCTTAATCACTTGTAATTTCTCGACAAATTATTCCTAGATCTACCGTGTCACACGGTCAGACTCCACTAGGCTTTCCCACCTCAGTGCACCATTGGCATTTCCAATTTAGCACCTTCAGAACAACTGCTCATCTTCTTTGTCTTCCGCCACTGCCCTTACCTCTTGCATGTGTGGAGGGCACTACCTTCCAGGCATCCAGACTTGAAACATTGGAGGCATCTGTAACTCTTCATTCACCCCCTGCCCACCCTCATGGGCCATTGATTTTCAAGTCCTACCAATTCTGCCTCCTTGTAACTTCCCTCTTCACTCCCACTCCCACCAACATCCCCCTAGATAGGGCCCTCATCACCTTGTGCCTGGATTATGGCCATTTCATCCTCTCACACCTGCCAAAATAACCTTCCTAATGCCCAGGGCTGACTGGGTCACTCTCCTGCTCAAAACCTATCAGTGGCTCCCTATCGCTTCCAGGATTGCCTGCTGTTTCTGGTACTCTGTTTCCTTTCCTTCATGGATTCAGCTCCCTCCCATTCCCCTACTCCTCTTGGGCCTATCCCTAGGATGGAGCAAAGAGAAGCCCAAGTTCCTTATCACTGCTTAAATTGTGGCTTGGGGATTCCCAGAGATGGCCTGAGCTAGGAGAGGTGACAGAAGGCCTCCAGACCCGCTGAAATGGGGGTAGCCTCAGGATGTCTGAGCAGGGCCCTGAGATGTCACTGAGTCCGGAGTGGGAGTCCTGAGACCCAGAAGGGGCAACAGGGAAGGGAAGAGCCAGTTTGGGGCCCAGGTCTCCTGACTCTTTCCTAATCAAGCTGCCCACAGGTGCTGCTTAGAGATGGGGATGTGGCCTCTCCTTGTAAGCCTGTGGAGATTTTTCTAGTAGATTTTTCCTAATGATACTCATCTGAGTGCCTGCTTCACTGGGGCCCTCAGATGTGTATGGAACCCTGGGGATGGAAGGTCTGGAGAGGTTTTAGGAGCCTCAGGGCTATTTTTGCCAGAAGTGGGTGGCTGGGGGGAACTAAGTTGGGTTCTAGTTTTTCAAGGAACATCGAAATGATGTTGGTCAAATCAGTCAGGAAGGCCAGGATAATACTGCCCATTTTAAAGAGTTCCGAACTGAGGCTGTGAGTGGCCACCGAGCCAATAAAGGGCAGAGCCAGGATTAGGGCCCAATCCTCGTCCCTAGCAGGGCCCCCAAATACTGCAGTCATGGAGACAGAGCTTCCTTTCCAAGTCAGAAGAGCCCTTGGAGGTGTTCAGCTGGGCCTTGGTTTCCCCTTTGGCAGAATAGAAAAACTGGTCTGAAGGGCTATGAGCTGGAGGTCCAAGACAGGCTCTGATGTCTGAGCAAAGGCCCCTGGGAACGTCTGACTGGCATGTTCTCCTGCAGGCTTCTGAACCGTAATGGTAGAGACTTGGGGTGGCAGCCTCCGACCCAGTCAGCTCCCAAGGGTCATGCTTTCTGGAGAGCTTTTGAAGCTGGGGACCCATCTCTGTGGCACTTGGAGGTTTGAAAAGGTTTTATGAACATTGTCTCGGATGAACCTCACATAAGCTCTGTGAGGCAGCTGTGACAGGCATTCTTAAACCCATTTCTCTGGTGAGGAAACTGAGGCTTGGAGAGGGATAGGGACTTGCCCAGGGTCCCACAGCTAAGAAGTAGCAGAGGGATTGAAGCCCAGGATTTTTCTGCCTCCTGGGCCATGTCATGCTGGGAATTACAGTACAGCCAGTCACAGGGTCTCTCCAGTGAGTCAGCCAACATTTCTTCAGCTTTGGACAGCCCACTCCATTGCAGACAGGTCTGTGGTATGGTACAGTCATGTCCAGCTCAATCAGAGTGGCTTGGAAGACCACGTATTAGCATCATCTATGTTCTATTGCGTTTTTATTTATTCCATTTGAATCTGCTTCAGCCTTGCTTGGGAGTGTTGGGAGCACAGACTTCAAGGGTCTGCAGGGTGTATATTTGACAACATTTGTGGTGCCTCAAAGCCAAGTTTACCAGGGTTCAAGTCCCGCCTTTGACTCATCCTGGCTGCGTGGTGGGGGGAGTGTGCAGTCCAGGATGTCGACATGGTTAGGGGCTCTGCTCCCCATGTTTTCACCTGGTTATCTGGGCAGTTTGCTGGAACTTGGCTGTGTCTCTGGCAGGTGTCTCCCAGATCTCCCCTCTCTGCTCCCAGCACCCATCTCCAGTTGCTTCTTAGACATCTCAGACTGGCCATCCTCCCGGCATCTCACATACAGTACATCCACATGGAACTCAGATCTTTCCCTCCAAACCCAGGCCTTTTCCTGCTGCATTGGCTTCCTCCCAGTACCGAAGGCCTCATCCTTGGCTCCTCCCACCTCCTGCCCCCCCCCCATAGCCTGATTTTTCTAGGGCTTGACTATGACCATGGCCCCCTTCCCTGTTACCTCTGAAAGGCCTTCCCACTTTTCAGTCTTCTTCCACATAATTGCCTTTCCCAGACTGGTCGGCCCAGCAGCACTGGCCTCTGCCTCTGGTTTCCATTCTTCTGCCTTCCCTTGCTTCCTTCCAGATTGGCTCCAAGCTGCTGGCCTCCCATGTACTCCTGCCATTCCCTCCTACCTGCACTTAGTACCTAGTAGGAGCTTAATCAGTGCTTCTTGACTGACTGGAAACAGCAGAGCCTGTGCTGAGTACCAAGAGTTTCCTGTATGTGCCCCATCCCAGACTGGAGCTGAGCCATGCTCCCAGGTGGTTCTGGAGCTTTGGGCCCAGCCGAGGCAGTCATGCTGGCCGTGCTGATAGGTACCAGATACGCAGGCCCTGCTCCCGACAGTGAGTTTCTAGCCCTTCCTTTATTCCATGACCTTCCTTTTAAAAGCAAAATGTGTGGGAACCCAAACCTTCAGCCTTTGAACCTGGAAACCTGGGAAGGCCCTTCTCTCTTCCTAATGTGTGGGCAGAATTCGGCTTGGCTCACCACCCAACCTCAGACAGCTGTCACCACGGCCCTCCAGTGTCACTGGGGCCAGGGGAGAAGTAAAGTTGGACTTTACTCTTAGGATGCCCTTCTCTGCTGGAAAATCTCATGATGGGGAGGGGTTTTACCCTGTTGGGCAAATGGAGGCTGCCACCGAGACAGTGTCCCAGGGCCTCTGGTTTCTTGCATGTGTGGCTGCGTGGGCTTAGCAGGGGAAGGAGATCGGACAGTGACTGGACCTTGGAGTGGGAAGGCTGGGTCCAAGAATCTGGCATGTCTTTAGAGTGATGAAGGCTCAAGGTCTGAATATGGCAGGGTCAGAATTGGGCACATGGGCTTTGAGTCTGCCTGTGGCCTAACCCTGTGTCCTGGTCCATGGGAAAGAACGATCTGCACACAAGAAACTTTAATGGGTAAAGGTCAAGCTGTGGCCCAGATCTAAGGTATCTGTACAAGTCAGGGCATCAAGGGGTCTGGGACCCAGGCCCGCAGAGACTGGGATTCAGGGACAATTTACAGAATAGGAAAATGAGAGCCCACAAAATGACTCAGGCTTAGAATTGAGCCCCAAGGCCTTCAACTCTCACACCCTGGCTTCACTCTTTCTGCCATCCCATGTAGCCATTGGTGTAACTGGACAGTTCTTAGGATAGCTTGACCCTTAGCCTTGATCTGACCCAAGTAGCGCAGGGTCATGGCATCTAGGGCTAAAAGGCTCCTCAGAGGAAGAAACTGAGGCCCAGCTCATAGCACCATGTTAGACCTGGAAGGAACCCAAACCTTTCATTCCCATCATTTGTTCAGTGAAGGACATTTAGACCTAGAGAAATTCAGGGTGATCAGACCAGAAGGGACCTTAGAGAATGTCAGAGGAAACTGAGGCCTCAAAAAGAGAAAGGACTTGTCTAAGGCCACTCATCTGGGAGGTGATGTGGCAGATCCAGGATTGGAATCCAGGTCCCTTGTGCTGCCCAACCAAGATGGCAGTGGGCCTCAAGGTCCTGCCATCTAAGGATGAGGTTAAGGACCTGGGGAGGAGAAGACTTGACATGGGAAGTGGGGGAAGCCATGGACAGCCAGGAGTCCTCAGCACCCATGCCTCCCTCCATGGTGGCAAAGCTTAAGGCCAGTCCATGGGATTTTCCTCATCTCTTTATGTCTCCATTCTGCCTTGCCCTGTGGTGGGTGCGTACTAAACAGTTGCTAAGTGGCCTCATCTGCGTCCACCTCCCTGTGCCTTGCCCTCCATTCTCTTCTTTACTTTCCCTGTGTGTCTTTCTCAGACAGAGTCGGAAATGATCCCTGGTGGGGAGCTGCTCTCCGGGCTAAGCCAGGGCCAGACAGGCTGGGTGACAGGCTAGTTATCAGCATAAATATTCAGGAGACTTGTCAATTTCATCTTGGTTCAATCTCCAGCAGTGGTAAGGGGGTGCGGTGCCATGCCGAGCTGGCCTCATGAGGTGTCCCTGCCATCAGGGAGCCAGGATTGCTTTCAATCACCCCGAATCTAAGAGAGCAATATGAGGCTAGAAAACATGAAACTCTGGCAGATTTTTGTGGTGTTCCTTGGATTTCACTTGCTTTTTCTTTGCTGCTGTAGCTCAAAGATCCCCAGGGTGTGTTAATGGTTGGAGGGGAGCCCCACTAAGGAAGACTGATTTTCCAAGGAAGGCCCTCCTGGAGTGGTTCCCCATCTCAGTCATCACAGCCCTGAAGGTTCAAAGTCAGCTTGTACCCTGGGGGGAGCCACAGGCAGGCCTTCCCTTCCAGGCAGTTATTTTGGCCTAAGGCCTCTGTCTAGTTCCCTGGCTCTGCCCCCTCCCCACATTCTGCTAGGCTCCTGCAAGGCAATGAGCACACTGAAGCTCTCTTACCACCCAGTCCTGCTGGGTAAAGGAAGGAGAGGAGATTTCCATCTTTTGGAGGGCATTGGTCTGGTCAGAAGTTAACTTGGAAGGGATTGAGGGAGGACTATCCTGGGGGGTGGGGGAGTGGAGCAGGGGTTCCCTAGACTGGGAGTGTTGGGATGACCCTTCAGACTTATCTCAAGCCCTATTTAAACAAATGAAGACGTTGGTGCTGGATTTGACCCTGTGTGTAACCCAGGAGGAAGGAAGCTTGAAGCCACATCTCCAGAGTCCAAAGGGAACGGGTGATGAGAGTGGGGCTGAGGGAGGCCAACGGACAGGGCCACCCTGCAGGCAGCCTCTCCATTGACCTCCCTTCCTCCCCCGGCTCTAACCCAAGGCCCAATGGTAGGAGCAGAGAGCCCTTGGTTTGGGGTTTTTATTCAGTGACTATGGGTTGGCTCATGGAGCTAGACAGGGTGGCAGTTTGTGGCCTTTTCCTGCCCCCCCCCCGGATGCTACCCCCAGCCAGTTCTTTTCCAGCCTTTGCTTGAGCCTTGTGAAGCACTGGTGACTTTCTTGACTTACTGAACCCTGGGGGTCTTAAGCAGCCCTGAAATTAGGGTCCCCTAGGAAGGGAGAGCATAAGGACATACCTGGGTTTTTCAAGTGAGACTGAGAGGTTGAGTTCCATCCAGAGGCCTTGGGAAGGTTGATCAGGGCATCTGGTACTTGGGACAGAAGCCTGGTAGGTAAGTTGGAGTCTGGCCTGGGAGGGGCATTTTCTGAGTCCAGGACAAGTACCCAACCTCTGCCTAACTCTAGGGGCCCAGGAAGAGGGAGGAGTAGGCCCAGGGCTGATTCTAAAAGGGATGCCAGACTACAATGTGAAGTGAACAAGGGGAAAGCCCAGAATTGTACCCCATTGGACAAAAGTCAGAGCCCATGGAAAGAAAGCCAAGCTCCAGAGGGTATTGCTGGTAGAAAAGGTAGCAGTGACTGAGAGCCCCCAGATCAGAAGATCCAAGGGCGAAGTAACCCTGCACTCCTACCCAAGGTAGACATCCTAAAGGTACCTGGCCTTTGTGGTGTGCTGTTGGCTCAACCCCACCCCACCCCCCAGTTCTCTGCAGACACATGAAAAGACTGCCCTTCCCAGCTTACAGGGAACTTACAAGTACAAGTTACCTCATCCCCCCCCCCAAAGGGCCCCTTCACCCAAGTGGTCGTACAGCCTGTGCTTAGAGATCTTTAGGATATTTGCAAGGGGAAGGGGGAGAGGGGACCAAGCCAATGGGATACAAGGCAGGTAAGTTAAGGAAAGCCCGACCTTGCTGGGCAGAGAAAGATTTGTCAGGCTTGGACTACCCCTCAGATCATCTCCCTTGCTATGCCTGTATACAAGGCAAATGCCTCCCTCCTTCTGCCTAGAGACGCTGGGTCTAAGGTCCAGTCAGAACCAGAACCCTGGTCACTCGAGGCAAGAGGAGACAGGCAGGCAGGGCATCCAGGTGGCTATTTCTGGGTGGGAGTGATGAGCATTCTGGCATATCAAAGTGACCAGCCTTCCCTGGACATCCCACACCCCCCAGCCCTCCCCGCTGCCTTTTTGGTGCCAGAGAGGCCTGAAGAGAGCAATTGAGCGGATTAGGGAAATGGAGGCGCTGATTTATGAGGAAAGATGATGGGAGCTAAATATAGCCACTTTGGCTCTACCAGAAGATGGGCACCAGGCAACCCCTGCCAAGCTGGGGGAGGGGGAAGGAGGGAAAGAAGCAGAAAACTGAGCAGCACCCTAAGGTGGTGAGGTGGGTGCCTGCAGGGGTGTCAGAGAAAGGCCATGGCCTGGCTGCCACACGTCCTCCTGCAGTTCCAGGCCAAGTCTGGAGGGAGAGAACTTGGGCTCAAAGCCTCCCTCTGATACTTCCTCCTCTCTGTGCCTCAGTTTCCTCCTCTATACAACCTCTGCCAAAAGTACTTGCAGCAGCTGCTACCATTGCTCCTCCTGCTTTCTCTCCCCCTTCCCTTCCTCCTCTTCCTCCCTCTTTCCCAATCTTTCTCATCTCCTTACCCTCCTACCCTCCTCATAGGACTCTGGAAATGGCTATTAGCTAAGTTGCCATGTGGACTGGTCTAGGTCATTGAGCTCCCTACATATAGCAGCCGCTCAGCGGAACATTGTTTTTTTCAGGGAAGAAGGAAGGGAAGGAATCAAGGAGGCCCTAGCCTGGAGGCCACATTGCCTCCTCCCTGGGTGAGGTCCTCTGCTAGGTTCTCAGCTGTCATATGTGTCTGTCTCCCTCTCTCCCCCCTCTCCACCTCTCTCTCCTCCTCCATCTCTGTTTCTCTCCCCCTATCTTCCTGTCCCTCTCCACACCATGGCAGGCTGGGAGCTAGTGGGGCCCTCTTCCCCAGGGGGCCGCCTGTGCCCAATGGGACCCACTCTGCCTCTGCAGTCTGTTCCTTCTTTGCAGCCAATTTGGGTGAATTGTTGCGATTGGGCCAAGTGGAAAATACACTTAAGCAAGAAGTGTTTTGTCATTGTTGATGGATCAGAAGGGGCTGCTCTCCCTAGCCAGTGCACAGACTCTGTCTGTTTCTGCTCTTTCTGTCCTTATGTCTCATCCTTGGGAGTCTCTCTTGTCTCCCTGCACGGGGGTAACCCTGAACATGACTGGCTGAGGTGGGTATGCCATTGTGGTCTTAAGCCTTAGTGTTGAGAGTAAGTAGCTGAAACCATAAGGGACTATTTAGATCCCAGCATGTCCCTGGCCTCCCAGCAGCCACCTGAGAATTGGAGGAGCAGGGCGTCGCTGCTAGGGACAGTTTGGAGGCCAAGGGTTCTCTGTTCTCCCTTGTATCCCCCATGAATGCATATACTCTTGCTTACAGTTGGGGGGTCACTTGGGGCTCTTTCCAGACTCTGGGAAAGGGGCCTTGGCCATGCCGTGCTTTCCAGGCCCATAAGATCTGAGTCTGGCCAGGACTAGAGATGGACAAAGGATGCCCTAAGAGGGGACATGGGGTATTGAACTCCATCTCATTCCAGAATAGCCCCTTCCCCTTTCCTAGCAGGACCTAAGGCTTCTAGGGAGTCTAAGAAGCCATTTCGGAAGAGGTCTCTCAGAGCTAGAAGTTGGGGCCAGAGGCTTGGGGTTGAGAGACAAAAAGTCATTGAAACAGCCAGGCTGAGGGCTGCCCCCAGGCCTGAGCACCTTGGGGCCTCTTCACATGCCTCTGGAGCTTTGGGCAAGGCCACATTCGGACCAGCTCTCTCTCTATATGTATGTCTCACTCTTGCTCACACACACACACGTTTGGTCCAGCTGGGTGACTTACTTACTGGCGTATCATCTGTGTCTTTCAGAAAAGTAGTATAAAGGAAGGACTTTTACTGAAACAGACCAGCTCTTTCCAGAGGTGGAAGAGGAGATACGTCAGAATTCGAGGAAAGACACTGTATTATGCCAAAGACTCCAAGGTATGTGCTGGCAGGCTCCCCCTCTTTTCCTTCTCTGTTTCCTTCCTTTTCTCCCTCTCCTCCTCCTTTGTGTTTATCCTGGATTCTGCCATCTCATGACTAGGGACCCAGAAGAGTCCAACCTTCCTTCTGTCCTTCTTTCCTTTATTCCTTCCATCCTTCCTCCCTTCATTCCTTCCTTCCTTCCCTCCCTCCCTCTCTCCTTTTTTCCTTCCTTCTTTCCATGTGTCTCATGCAGCTACCTCCTGCCAGAGGGAACAGAGATAAAGCCAAGTACCTGCACCCTACTGCCATATGGTCTAGACCTTGGATCTCACTGGCAGAGGGGATTCCCAGGAGGGAAAGTCTCTCTCCCTGTGCAGATTGGCCACCGTTGTGCCCCAGGACCTTTCTGGGCTGCTTGGGGCACATAGCCGCTGGGTAGCAGAGACTTGGCCTCGGGTTGTCCTGGCTCCAAGGAGGACCTCTCTATCCAGATAAGAAGAGGGCCAAGAACTCCCAACTGGGAGATGGGGCTTTTGTAGGAGGCAGCACAGAGGCTGAGCATAGGTGAGAAGTGAGCCAGGAATTCTAAGCCAAAAGAGGCAGGAGGTTCATGAGGAGGAAGGCCTGGAGATGGGAGATGGCGAGTCAAGTTCGGGGAGCAGCCAATATGTACAGTTAGGTGGAGGACTTCAGATGTCAAGCCCTCACTCTGCTAAACTAACCAGGGGTACTCACTCAGGTTATTTTGGTCATCAGGTTTGGGGGCTTTGAGGGAGGGCATCTGTATATAGTGCAAAGAAGGCTACAGGTTTTGAAAAAGGCCAGAGAATGCACACTAGCTGTGGTAGGCAGGGGACAGGCCATCTAATGCACTGAACTGGCCATGGGGAGCCAGGATGTCAGCCCCCCAAGATGGCTTGTCTGAAAACCCGCCAGGACGTCTCCAGTACAAAATACAGCCAGCCATTCGTTCCCATCTCCTTGCTGCCAAGGCCCTCTGTCCCACACTGGGGTGAAAAAGCAAAGCAGAGAACCTGGCCCTAGTCAGTTAACCTCTGTGTGACTCAGTTTCCTCATCTGTAATAACCTAGGGTTGATTTGTAAAGTGCTCTCAGTTGTAACTGTCACTTCCTCAGGCTGACTGAGCAGCATCCCTCAGTGCTCCCGGCTCTCACTGCAGGGACCAGGTAGAGCAGGGTGGCTCCCTCTTCCCTGTGACCTCTGCAAACAGCTAGTCAGGCTGCCCTCGTCCAGGACCGGCCTGTCAGCCTCCTGGCTACATCTCCCTGGGCCAGTGCCTGCCTGTGGGGGATCATTGAGATCTAGTCTAGGAAGTTTCTTCTTCCTACATTCATCCCATTTAGATCTTACAGAAATGTGATTCTGGCATTCAGTGCCCCAGTTAACATTGCTTCCTCTGGCCACTGCCTTCCCGGAGCCAGCTATTGAGAGGAACGGGAGCTGTGCTTTGGAGGGCCTTAGAGCCAGTCCAGTGGGTGATGTGAGGCTGAGATGTGCTACAGGCCAGTGTCCAAATGGCTGCCCCTTTATGTGAATGCCGAGATGGAGCTTTCCACGGTGCCATCTAGAAATCCTGGAGATGATGAAAAGGTGAAGATCAGAGTACAAAGAGGGGGAGGGGAAAGAAGAGGACATTCCAGGTGTGCATGTGGGGGCAGGGGAGGGATCACAGCATGAGCAAAAGCCTGGAGGTGGGAAGAGGAGATGGGCCAGACTAGAGATAACTGCATGTCAGGAGGCAGGAGGCTGGGCTGCTCGGGCCTGGCAGATTCATTGTGCTGAATAGCAGCGGACCGTTTACCAGCTTGTGGGCAAGTGGGTGATTTGATAAAAGCAGCATTTGCGAAGGATTAACCTGGCTGAGTGTGGAGGCTGGACTGGAGGGAGGGGACTGAGGTTGGAGGCAGGGAGACCAATTAGGAGCCTCTGACAATAGGTTGCTGCCCTGGGGATGGACCAAAGGGGACAGATGTGAGAAATTTCCCAGGAAGAATCGCTAGGACTTGGCAAGTAACAGGCTAGTCAGGGCTGTGGGCCAGAGAAAGAAGGAAGCAGGGCAGGTGGGCGAGGGGGGAAGGCCCATGCTGGGCTAGAAACGGAGGTGAAATGCCCACCACCGGCGGCTTCAGCATCCTGAATCTTCCCTCTGCCAACCTTGGCACTTCCTGTTCCCCGGGTCTCAGAGCCACTTGTGCACTGCTTACAATAGCAAATTTCTAAAGCCTTTGCCTGGCATTCAAGATCCTCCCCACTGTGCCCCTCCTCATCCACTGCTAGGATACCCCCTGTCCTTTTCCTGGTGTCCATGCGTCTACCCCCTTTCCTTTTTGTCTATTCAAATTTTCACCCTTTAAAAAGACCCACCTCTGCCAGCCCAGCTCTGCCCTCCCTGGTTCTGCCAGCCCTGCTCAACTAATCTTGGAGCATGATTTGTCCGTGATCACACTAGCTCCTGGGCACATGCCAAGGGCTCCATCCAGAGAGGTCCATGACCTGGACGTTGAGCATCGTTGGTATGGCCTGAGCCCACCCCCTTCCTCCGATATCTGTCCCAAAGCAGGTGCCTCATGTCTTTGCTTCTCTCTTTGAGGACACTTTCTGTTGTCAGACTGCCAACAGGGCAGTGTCCCCGTCTGACAGGCAGGCCTTCTGGGAGCTTCCAGTGGCACCATATTTAATAACAGCTGAGGTACAAAAGTGGAAGATGCCCCACAATAGTGTCTGAACTGGGACTGGAGCCTCCAGTGCAGGCCTTACTTTGCCATTTTCTGGATGAGGGAACTGAGGCAGAAGAGGTGAGCTGGCCACCTGAGAAGCTGGGGAGTTAGGAACACCGTGAATTGTGCCTTTTGTGCAGGGAATCCCTCCCACCACTTGGGCCTTCCCAACTGTTCAGTGTTGGGCAGCTGAGGGGACCCTGGGGGGACCCTGCTCTGGGGCTGGTGTCCTGAGGATACTTGTGGGTCACAAATGGCCTCTTGCTTATGAGGTGGTGGGAAGGACAGTTTTCCAGATGGAGCAACTGAGGCTTAGAGAGAGGGGAACTTGCCCATAGTCACCAAGACTCCTGCCCCTCATCCTGGAGCAGCCCCCAACGGGCTGAAGGTGTCTGGGGAGGGGCTACAGGAGCCAGCCATGTTTCTGGGACTCCCTCCCTTTGGAGAGATCCAATTGGAAAGGGTGGCAGGAAGGCCTGGGTTCCAGGCTGGCGGCCATGGGTGCCTGGGCAGTGGAGATAAGCATATTGTATCTGTCTCAGGCCTACTGCTCTAGAACAGGCCTGTTCCCCTTTGGCAACCCTCCACATCTTTCAGATGACAAAGCTGAGAGCCAGGAAAGGGCATTCAGTAGTAAGAGGCAGAGTTGAGCTTTGAACTTGGGTCCAGTGACTCCAAGCTGAGAGCTCTTTTCACTCTGAGAGGCAGAGGAAGAGAAAGGCCTGTCTGCTAGGGAATGATGAGGGTAGGGGGCCCAGTGCCAGCCTGAGGGCTCAGCTGGTTCCTGGACTAACTTAACACCCTTTCCCTGTGCACCTACTCCTAAACTTGACCTTTGCTACCTTAAAGTTCTCTTGATTCCCAGAAAGCTCTGGGTTCTATCCAGCACCAAGACTAGAGTGAAATACCCTTCACTGTCTGACTTTGTAGAGCCAGGAGGGCCTTTAGAGATCACCTTGGCCAGCCCCTCATATGAGTCTGAAGCCTTGACAGGGTAAGGACTTGCCTGGCTCCTCTTGGTGCCAGGCCTCAAGCTCCTGCCATCACCGGGTGGGTTTCTGAGGCTGTTCAGCCTGGTGAGGGGCAGTGAGCTGCTCTTCCTTCCTCCCCCCTCCAAAGTGGTCTGAAGGCCCTGGCCCTCTGCCCAGCTCTGGCTGGGTGTCAGGGTTCGAGCTTTTCCCCTTTCTGCTGGCTCCTGCACTTTGATGGAGGATGCTTGGGTGCTTGGTGCTGGCTGAATGCCATTTCTGCAGCCCTTCTTCCTCCCTCTCTCTCACTTCCATTGCTTTCTCTTCACTGGGAAAAAGCCCAAGTCCCTTTTATGACTTCTTTGCCTCTGGCCTTGCCTTCCCTGGAGGTCTTTAGCTACAAGCCAGGGCCCCTCATACTGGGGATGCTAGGACAGGGAGTCTCAGCTTGGCCTCAGTGGACCTCAGGCCCACGTTCCCAACTTTCATTATCTTGCCAGCCAGTAATCAACAAAAAGGATATGTGAGGCTGACTCTGGTCGAGGTCACCCTTGCCCATTGTTCTTAGCCCACTGAGGCATAAGGTAGCTTGGGTAGGGGAGAGGGGAGCCTCTTTAGGCAAAGATGTTCCTTTTCTGTCCTTCCAGTCTCTGATCTTTGACGAGGTCGATCTTACTGATGCTAGCGTGGCCGAGACCAGCACAAAGAACATAAACAACAGCTTTACAGTAAGTGGGGCTGGCCCCCCGGGCGGGGAAGACATTGAGGCCATGCGGTGAGGCTGATCCTGTGTGTGTATGTGTGTGTGCATCTGTGTGCCTGTACATATGTGCGCATGTGTCTGTACATGTGTGTGAGTGTATTACACGTGTGTCTGTGTGCGTGTCTGTACATGCATTGCACTGCCTTGTGTGTACATGTGTGTGAGTGCATGTGTACATGTGTGTGCACATTGACAGTGCCCTTGCTGATGAGGCGCTCAAGTTCCTGACCTAGAGGTGCTAATGAGCCCACTGCTGGGAAATGGTTTTGTCCAAATTCGTGGACTGCCTGGTAAGAGGGGAAGCTTGGTGGGGAGGGAGCAAGGCATTATCACATCCAGCTCCCACATTTGATCTTGGCAAAGGCATGAGAAAAGAAGCGATTTCAGCAGTGGGGGCGGGGATAGTGATTGAAATGTCAGTGGGACATATCAGGGCCCTGGTAGTAAGTTAGGAAAAAGATCATCAGAGCAGAGAGGACCCTCAGGAGATGTTCCAGGAGATTTCAGAGCTGGCAAGGGCCCCAGGACAGAAGGGCCCAGAGTGAGGCCTGGCCTTATCTCTTTCCAGTTAGGCTTGCCCCTCACCTGACAGATACTGGCTCTACCCAGGAGTGGGCATGAACTACGGGGCACACTTCCTGCTCTGAGGTACCAGAGGAACCAAGGATCTATCTGACTCCCCTCCATCCCTGCCAGGCCTTTGGGGTGAGGTGGAAGTTGGGGAGTGCTAAGGTCACAAGCTTCCCATGCTACCTCCTGTCCCCTTTGGAAGCACCCATCTTCCAGGCAGGCCCTCACCTAGTTCCTGTCAGCATTAGGTCTGGTGCCCTCCAAGTGACTCTAAGCTATCATTAGGGGTCCATAAAAGTCTATAACCCTCAGAGGCAAGACCTGAGAACAGACTAGGAGTTGGAGTTTGAGACAGGCACCACCACACTTGGTGTGCTGTAGCTGGTTACCACCTTGGGCCCTTGTGAGTGGGTCAAGGCAGAGCCTGGATGCTTCTGGGTTCTCTGGAGGGCCAGTGTCCCCAGCCTCAGCTCCCTCCACCCTCCTCACCCTGGGAGCCCTAAGGTCACAGAGCTGGCTTCTTGTGTAGGTGATCACCCCATTCCGAAAGCTCATCCTGTGTGCAGAGAACCGGAAGGAGATGGAAGATTGGATGGGTACCCTGAAAGCAGTCCAGAAGTGGGCAGCTAATGAGGTAAGGGGAAGCCGCGAAAAGCAGCGGCTTGCTCTGGGGACCAATTTCCAATTGATGGCATTAACCAGAAAATAATGAGATGGAAACAGGGGCCATCTGGTCAGGGGGCAGAGGTGGTTGGGGGCTGGCTGTGCCCTGGCCACTTCCCCATGACCTGGGGCAGCCAGGTGGGCACAGGCGGGCACTTAGGGCTGTATGCTTGTGTGTCTGCATACCTTGCCAAAGCTGTGGCTCGGCCTGCACTCACAGAGGTAAAGGAAGTCGGCTGGTCCAAGCCCTTGTCATCTTTAGTCTCCCGTGGAAAGGAGGTGATAACAAGGTGGTAGAGGGGGCTCTCTCCCCTTTCCTGAATCACTTTCCACAGGCCCACAAAGCTGGATTTGGAAAGCTGGCCAAGAAGTGGGCCCAGTGGGGTTTTTAGAGGCAAAGCTATGGCCAGATGACTTGGCCCAGGGTAAGGGGCTAAGCCTCCTTAGAGCTCTGGTGCCTCTAAGGTCAGAGGACCTAAGGGAGCAGAGGGTAGAGCTGAGAAGGACCAGAGAGATTGGCTTGACCACAAGGCTACTGAGGTTCACAGGAGGGCAGAGACTTGCCCCCAGTCTCCTATCTAGAATTCACAGTTCGAGCTCATGTCTAGGTGAGGACAGTTTGAGGAAATGGAGGCAGCCCCTAACAGAAGATGGCAGCCTGGCCCTGCATCTGCAGATGAGGAGGATGGGAGTCATGCAGAGAATATTCCTGGCCATACCATGTGATTCTGCTATCATCATCAGCTGACAGTTCTACCTCCCCCTAACTCAGGATCATGTCACCTCTCACCCCAACAGTGAGATGGGCCTTCCATTTGGACACATCTGTCTGATGTCTTTTCTGCAAAACCCAGAGCACTACACTGGCTAGGAAGTCTCTGGGTGTCCCTCTTGCCCCCAGAATAAAATCTCAGCCCCACAGATGGGCATGGGAGGCCTTTCATCATCTGGCTGCAGTTGACTTCTCCAGGCTGATGAGGCCTTAGGCCCTTTCATGTTCTAGTCTGGACAGACTGGTACTGTATGACCTGCCTCTGCCCATCCCGCTCTCCCGCCTCACCTTGGCCTCTGAAGTCCCTCTTGCTTCCTTCAGAGCCTAGCTCAGGTGGTACTTGGGAAGGGCAGCCGTGTCCTTGCCCTGCAAGGAGCATGGGGGTACATACTTCTGTGTTCACAGCCAGGAAGCTCCTTGGGAGCAGAGTCTGCTCCCAGTTCCATCCGGATGTCCCTGGGGTCAGCCCAGGGCCTGGCACAGGCTGGGTCCCTTAACCCAATCTTGTGGGCTTGGTTTGGATGCCCAGAGTGTAGGCTTAGGTGGCATTCAGTCTGAGCAGGCTCTGGTCTCCTTTTAAGCTGGGAAGATTTCAAGCTTTGTAGTCATCTTGGGGGGGGGGGCTTGGTTTGGCCTCAGTCACCCCTTGCCCCTGTAACATAGCATTCCAAAGTGGAGTCTGAGCCAAGCCTGGGCAAAAGTCACTCCTACTCCTGCCTTGGTGACACTATGGCAGCCCTGGCTTTCTTAAGAGGATGCACTTGGGCTCCCAGCATAGCCAGTCATGGCCATCACATGGTTGGCACTGTGACGGAGGACGGGACAAGATGGCTGACTCATTCCCTGAGAGCATGTGGGCAGGGCCCCATGCTGGGAGGCCCAAATCAGCAGCAGGATGTTTGAGGGACAACATTGTCTCTGTAGCTGGAGACCCACTGACTTGCTGTGTGACTACAAATGAGCTTCTCTCTGGGCTTGAATCTCTCCATTCATGGCCTCCTGGCCTATGGATGGCTTTTGCCCTTGTGGCTGATAAAGTGCAACAAGGAAGGGAAGTCCAGGACCCAGAATGCTCTGAGGAAGGAAGGAGGGAGGGACTGATCACTTCAGGGTGAGGTTTGATGGCGGGGGGCAGGGGGAACTCAGCACCCAAGCTGCTTCTAGAAGGACAGAGGCATTCCAGGCATGAGCCAGAGTAGACAAAAGCCTGGAAGTGGGAAGGCAGCAGAGGACCCTGGCTACCCAATTGTCTAGAGAAGGAAGGTGGGGGCTACATAGGAAACTAGAGATATGGGGCAGGAGTGGTGGGGAGAGGTCAGCCCTGGAGGCTTGGTCTGTGAAACCACCTGAATGTCCAGGGTAGCTGAAGCCCTGACGACGTAGGACACCATCGAGGGAGTGAACAGAGAGAGGAGAGAAGAGGGGCAGTACAGGTATGAGAAAGGAATCTTCCAGAGAACCAAACAGCAAGGTAGAGAAGGGAAGTTGGGTGAGTGCAGGCCGAGAAAGACCCATGGACCCTTGAGCCCATTGGCAACCTTGGCTCAGTCCAGGGGCAGAAGCCAAGGAGCCAAGGAGTGAGCAGGTGATGAGGAAGTACAAGCAGCAGGTATAGACACCTTGTTCTAGACACTTGGCAGTAAAAGAGGAAAGAAAGTTGGGCAGCCAGCAGGCTGGTGGGTGTGTGTGCCAAGGGAGAAGAAGCAGAATGGAGAAGGGAGTGGCCATCGATGTCGAGGGCCTAAGTCGGATGGCAGGAAGTGGGGTCTGGTCCAACTGCCAGCGGAGGCAGAGGGTGCTTGGCAGTCCTTCTCAAGTGGGTCTGACTGGGGCCCAGCCCCACTAGCAGACCCCAACTGCATGGTGCCCCTGGTTTACAGGCACAGCCATAAGGCCTTTCTCTCCTCTCTCCATCCCTCTCCCCCTCCCCCAGACTCCTTGGTCTTCTGTCTCAGAATATGGTCTCTGATCTGCCTTGCATTAATCTGGCCCTTCCACCTTCTCCTCCTCCTCCAGCCCCCATGAGGGCCCTCCTTGTTCCACCCCTCCCTCTCCTAGATAAAATGAGGGCTCTTCCTGCAAATCATGTTGTCTTTTGGTTTCAGCACAAAAGGGCACACAGGGTATTTGGAAGCTAATTGGGAGATGGTGGTGCTGGGCTGGGCGATCTATAGGCAGAAAGCATGGGAGGGCTGACGCGCGTGCTTTGCTCTGTCTCAGCCCATTGCTGTCTCAATTTCTCTCATCAGCTCGACGGAGAATGTCCCCCCCACGCAGTTTGCTCTCTGCCAGCGGTCCCAGCATCCCTCTGTGGAGCTGCTCCACTGGCCTGAATCTATTTGGGAGCGATATTTAGCTGACAGTGAACTGTCTATCTGTTGGCATTTCAGCAATATCAAGCTTAAGGCTTGTGTGCCCCATCTCTGCTCTCCACGAGGCCAGAGAAGGGCTCCCTCCAGGACCTGACCCTCTCCTAGTTCACTCCCAAACAGCTGCATCAAAGCCACCAGGCAGTGAGTGAGTGTGTGCTTGGGGGCAGGGGGAGAGGTCAGAGACCCAGGCCCAGGCCTGCAGAGGGCCAAAGGCCAGATTTCTGTGTATGAAAAGTGAAGCCCTGTAAGACAGAGGGGGGACTGTGGCACACTCCCATTAGGATGTCACAGGGCTCAGGGTGACCAAGTGAGAGCTGATTTTGTCCAGTGCCTTAAGGTTTGCCAAGTACCTTATTAGGGAAAGGCAGGGAGAGAAAGGGAAGAAGCATTTATTAAACACATACTATATGCAAGACCCAGCTAAGCACCTTACAAAGAGGACTTCGTGATAATTTAGGGCATTATCCCCATTTTACAGATGAGGGAGATTGAGGGTGGGTGACCTGTCTAGGACCACACAGCAAGTAAGTACCTGAGCTAAGATTTCAGCCCAGCACTTCCTGACTCCAATGACAGATGAGTGAGCCTGGGAGTTTGAAAGAGGCCGAGATTACTGTAGGCCAGGCAGGTCTGGGCAGGGAAGGAGAACAAGGGTTTTGGCTGGACTTTATCACATAGTGCAGAGACAGAAGAGACCCCTGTGATGATATAGAACCAAGGGCCAAGGGGGGGGAAGACAGTGAAGATCCAAGGAAAACAGAGCTGGAAGATGCCTTCCAGGCTCTCTTTTCTAATCCCTTTACAGACGTGGAAACACAGGCCCAGAGCAGAGGAAGTGACTTGCCCAGGGTCACACAGAGAGCAGTTAGGATTCAAACCCAAGTCCTGCCACACCATACCTGCCCCGAGGATGGAGAAACGTTTGCTAGAGACAAGCAGTGCCTTCAAGAAGAGGCGAAATAGTGGGGGGGGTGGTCACAGAAAAGGCTTCCTATAGTGGAGGAAAGGAAAAGAGAGGAGACAGATTGTAGAGGGCCTTGAATGCCAGGTGATGCAACAAAGAGGGGGATATGCCCAAAGGGACACTGGGGGAAAAGGAATGTGCCAGTATGCTCCCATCTCACTGTGAAAATGGCTTTGGTTGGTGTTAGAACAGGGGTCCAAGAGCCCAGGCAAAGGCCCAGGAGTTGACATGGCTCCCTTTCCCTGAGTCATGCCCTAACCCAGGCTAGCCAGGAAGAAGGGAGGAGAGTGCCCACAGCCCCTTCCCCCTCTGCTGCCACTGCAAACCTCTATGCACGCTGGGCCTTCTCTCCAGATCATTCTTTCTGTTACCTCGTATGTGGTTTGGATAATGGGGCACTGATAAGTGACCTCTGAGGACTGTGCTGATCTGGCTCTGTGATTACAGATGTCTGAGAGGCATCTGAGAGGTCAGCAGCTCTGGGGTCTTCTGGGTGTGAGGGAGGGGTAGGGGAGGGGTAGAGTGTACCCCAAGCCCCCATTTCCCCAGCTGCAGGCCGGTTAGGTTGAGATCCAATAGAGAAGGCCCTGATCTGGCTGGAGAGTCAGCTGCCAGAGATGGGAGAGAAGCCGTCGGGGGGGGGGGGGTGGGCAGCAGGGGCTAGGGCCTCCAGGCCCACATTCTTTGTACTCTCTGAGACCTGGCTTTAGCCTCTCAAAAGACAGTTTGAGCATCTCCAAGTAGAGCTGGAAATTCCCTTGGAAACCATTGAATCCAATCCCCTTGTTTTATAAAAAAAGGAAATTCAGGCCCTGGTGGGAGGGGGACTTCTCCAAGGTCAAACACCAAGTAAGTTTCAGAGCCAGGATTTGAACTTGGGGTCCCTGATTCCAAAGCCTTCCCTCTTGACCAGGAGAAATATCTGCCAAGATTTTTCAGCTGGCAGAGTCCAAGGTACACCTGCTCTGAGAAGTGGCTAACCTATGGCCTCAAGGTCACATGTGACCTTCTAGGTACTCTGGTGCACTGCTTTGACTGAGTCCAATCTTGTTTTGTGAAGTTTTGGTTTTGTCAAAGGGCTGTACTTGGTCCCCAAGGCCAACAGCACCAAACTCCAATAGAAGCAGCTTCCTACAGGCCACATGTGGACTTAGAAAACCACAAATTACCATTATCTAGCTCAGGTTGTGTTTTTGTTGATTTTTGTCAACCCTTTCCCAATGACATTGCAATCAGGTTCAGCACTGGAGTTTTCTGAGCTTCTCTGACCTAGGCCAAGCCCCTCATTGTATAGATGGGGAAACTGAGGCCTAGTATAGGGAAGTGACTTGTATAAGGTCACACAGATACGAATGGCAGCCCTTCCATTCAAGCTTAGGTCTCCTGATTCTACAGTCTTTTCCTTGAAGAGCCCCTTGCATTAGACAATTTATCCCTCAAGGGGAAGAGTTTTAGTCTCTAGCCACAGGGGAGTTCCACTCCCAGTTTTTAGTATTAAAATGCCAACTACAACATAGCACAGAGAGTAAGAGCACAAGCCCCAGAGTCGGGATGACCTGGGATCGAATTCAGGCTCAGACACTTAGCACCACACCCAGAAACCCCTGGCCATGTAACCTTCAGCAACTTACTTAACCCCAATTGCTTTAAAAAAATAATAATAAATAAAATAAAATAAAATGCCAACTGAAGACAGACTGTCTCACCTCTAGACCTCAGTTTCCTCCATAAGGTAGATGGGCCTGGACTTTGAAGAGCCACATAAGGATTAGTTGAAGCAAGGAGGGGGAGGGTTTGCAGAGTGCTCCCCAGCCACCATCTCATTGATCCTCTCATTAGTCCTGGGAGAATGCTTATTTGTTATCATCCCCATTTTACATATGAGAAAATTAAGGCTTGAGGAAGTAAAGTGACTTGCCTAGGATTACACAGCTAGTCAGAGGCAGGGTTTGAGTGTTTTGGCTCGTCTGGGCCCACACACTGGCTAGTGTCCTGGGGGTGGCAGCTCCAGGTGCCTCTTCCAGGCTATTCCCATGACCCCCCATGGGGAAGGAAAGGAATCATGGGAAAACTGCCCCAGCATGGCTCCCAACAGTCTGGGTTCCTCCAGGAGGCAGAGGGTCCGAGCCCCAAAGGAGGATGTGGGCTCCAATGGAAAGGGACTCTGAAGGCTTGCTTGGGACTTGCTGCTGCCTACCTGTGTGACCTTGGCCAAGTCACTTCCCTTGGCTTCTCTGGCAACCTTGTAAGTAAGGAGACTGGTCCAGATGGCCCTGAGGTTCCTCCCAGCTTCCAAATCTCTGATCTTGTGACCTCTTATCACCTACACTTCCTTCATCTGTAAAATGGTCACCATTATTACCTATGTTGCCTCCCTCAGAGGCAAGGAGGCCCAATGGTTTTAGAGCCCTTTGTAAGCCTTCAAGGCTAGAAAAACAAAAACCATCTGGTGACATGTAGATGATGGTCAAATCACCTTTGAGCCAGCTGATCCATCCAAAGAGACAGTGGAGTGGACTGGGTAGGGCTCCTAGGTCCCAGGGCTTACACAAAGCATTCTGCCAGTCCTCCAGCTCCAGAGAGAGGCCTGAGTAGTATTGGGGCTCAGGTAAAGTCCTGGCTCTCGGGCCCTGGCTCCCCTGGCAGGCACCAGCCTGTGCTATGCCCTGGACTTGGAGGGTGGGAAGAAGCCATTCTTGGGGCTAAAGACAAGGACAGACAGCGACACTGATGTCCCGATCTCCTCTGTGGCACCATTATCTTGGCCTTCCAAGCCGTGCTGATTTGGTGTCTTGGGTGGCAGGGCCCATGGCTGATCTGCTGTCTGAGGAAAGCCTGGCCTTGACAAAACTGGGCTATCTCTGGTGCCACCCACAGACCCTAGGCTTCCATTCTGCCCTCCTCATTTTACAAAGGAGGAAATTGGGGGGGGTGGCACCCTGTGGAAAGTGGGACAGCAAGGATTCTAATCCAGGTTTTCAAACTGCCGAGCTGGCCTTTCTCAGTCTCCTTTTCTAAGTTCCATGTTTTCCACCCTCCAATAGGAGGGAATTCTGCCAACCTGTGGCCCGTTCCTGAACCCTCCTCATCCTCCCCCAGTGTTCTGTGGGCCTCCCCACCCTTAGTAAGACGCAGCTCCCAGTCAGCTAATAGCTCATTTTGGATGTAAGGGAGTCCTAGGTGACCTTCAAGCTCTTCTGGGCTCCTCTCATCTGGGTGCCTGGGAAGGGTGTTGCCCTTGGCTAATAGACCAAGGTTAAAAAAGGTTGACAGGATTTCTTTGTCAAGATTTGACTCCATTGGGGTGGCTAGGTGGTGCAGTTAGTAGAGCATTGGCCCTGGAGTCAGGAGGACCCGAGTTTGGTTCCGGCCTCAGACACTTAACACCCACACAAAAATACTAGCCATGTAACCTTGGGCAAGTTACTTAACCCCAATTGCCTTCCAAAAAGCAAAAAAAAAAAAAAAGATTTGACTCCATCCCCACCCCTTGACCTCCTCCCAGAATGTCAGGAATAAAAAATAATATAAAGGAGAGAGATAGAAACACAGGGAGATGGAGAAGGAGAAGAAAGGAAATCTGACAATGGAGAGGAAGGGCAGGGGCTGGAAAAAGGAAGCAGCCCAGCTGTGCAGCAGCAGATGTTCCGGAAGGCTGCCCTCCCTCTCTTCTCATCACCTGTTTATAATGAAAGGCAGCTGGATGACCTCTGTTCAAGAGTCCCCTGTGATGTGTGACCATGGGCAAGTCACTTCTCCCAAGCCTTGATTTAATAACCACCAGGGGGGTGGGGGGGGAACTCTCGTTTTGCAGCATTTTCAGCTGACATCGGATCACTTCTCCAGCACTCACAACTGGTACACGTGCTCTCATGCCCGCCCCACCTTCTGCAATGTCTGCCGAGAAGCCCTCTCAGGAGTCACCTCCCACGGCCTGTCCTGCGAAGGTACTTGGTGCCCAGCAGCTTGACTTGGGGCAGAGGGAGGTGTGGAAGTCATTCAAGTGAAGGCCATTTCATCCAGCCACAGAAGTGAAGGCTCTGGCCCAAGGCCCTGGAGACAGAAAGGGCAGAGCCAAGATTGGTACCCAGTGCTTGCCTCCACATGCAGCCCAGGCAGGTTGGGGCAGCTAGGTGGCACAGTGAATAGAGCACCGGCCCTGGAGTCAGGAGGACCTAAGTTAAAATCCAGCCTCAGACACAACACTAGCTGTGTGACCTTGGGCAAGTCACTTAACCCCAATTGCCCTACCTTCCCCCCCTCAAAAGAAAAAGGCACATGCAGCCCAGGCAGGAAGTTGAGGGGTAAGGGGTACAGTCCCAGTGATACAAAATCCTTTCCTTTTTTCTGCAGCCTCTCACCAAGTGACTGGATTTTATTGGCCTGGGGTCATAGCAGTTTGAATTGTACCTACCAGCAGCTGGGGTGGAGGATGAAAGGGGAGGATGTCCCCTTTTTCCCACTTCTCTCCTCCACTCACACATTCTCTGGCTTCTCCTATAGTGTGTAAATTCAAAGTTCACAAACGGTGTGCTGTGCGGGCCAGCTCCACCTGCAAATGGACAACTCTGGCCACCATAGGCAATGAGATCATTGAAGACGAAGATGGAGTAAGTACAGACAGCAGCTATACCACTCTGGCAAGGCCCCTCCTCCTTCTACATGGGTAGCCCACAGAGGGGAATGGTAACATAAGGCAGCCTAGGGCCGGGGCTGGGCCTCCCATGGAGACTCCTCTCACGCCTCAGTGGCCCATTGCCCTGGCCATGGCTTCCATCTTGTCTCCTCAGCCCAGACATGGGGCCCCCTGGAGTAGGGCCATAGCCACTGCCTTCTCCCCACCTCCCCCAGCTGTGCTTTAGTGCTTCCTTCCTTACCTTGAGTCCTCTGTTCTCTGTTCTGTTTTTCCTGTGCAGGTGGCAATGCCCCATCAGTGGCTAGAAGGGAACCTGCCCGTCAGTGCCCGCTGTGCCTCATGTGACCGCATGTGTGGCAGTGTCCGGAGGCTCCAGGATTATAAATGCCTCTGGTGCAAGGCCGTTGTAAGGCTCAGTGTGATCCTCCCGGGGTCACTGACTGGGGTGGGCTCTTTATACAAACCCCAACTTCCCCATCTCAATGTACTTGTCAAGCTCAGGGTCAGAGGTCAAGCACAATAGCAGGACATGATATTCGAGGCCTTCTGGCTCAACCCCCTCATTTTACGAGGGTAGAAACTGAGACCCAAGGTCAGACAGGTAGTTAGTGGCAGAGCTAGGACTCAAGGCCATGAAGCCAACAATGTTTTCACTGCCCTACAGCTGGATCGGGCTTTTCTAGATGCCTTCTTCCCTGCTGGTTCTGAGGCAAATGGTGGGTGAAAGTGGCAGCCTCTTCCCCAGAGTCCTCCATCAGCTCCCACCTGGTACATTCCACTTTGGTCACATGGTCCTTTCCCCTCCTTGTACTTGGAGGCTTTCAGAAGGTTCCAGAGCACGCAGTATTGTTCACTAGCTAGACTGCTGGACAGAGTCAGTGAAACCTGAGTGCAAATCTTCAGTCAGTCATACTTCTTTACCTTT
This sequence comes from Petaurus breviceps papuanus, assembly GCF_028583685.1. NCBI lineage: Eukaryota > Metazoa > Chordata > Mammalia > Diprotodontia > Petauridae > Petaurus > Petaurus breviceps. The sequence goes on along the minus strand of NW_027187258.1, from coordinate 464,790 downwards.
AACCCTTCCTGAGTGCACCAGGTATATGACCAGACAAGTCACTTGACCTCTCTGAGACTCTCTGAAACTTTGAGTTTCCTCATCTGTAAAATGGGGATCATAATAGCACCTACCTCCAGAGTCACTGTCAATGGACATAACAGTAAAGTGAAACCGAAATGTAAATAGTGAGTATGTCCCTGGAAGAGAGGCTGAGAGCCCAGGCCCAAAGACCCTTGAATCTACCTTGAACACTCAACCATAGGAGAACCTGCTCCCAGCAGAAATCCCTTCCCCTTCTCTCTCTGTGTCTCTCTCCCCCACTCCATTTCAGATTCATGGCACCTGCAGAGACCAATTTTCCAAGAAATGCCCCCTGGGACAGTACAGAGTGTCCATTCTCCCACCCATACTTCTGAACTGCATGGACTCAGATGGTAAGTATAAGTACCAGAAAGGAACTGAATGCCTGGGATATGGGAAGTTAGAAGATGAAGTAAGTACCAAGAGCCCCTAAGGCCTCCAATGTAGGCATATTGATGCTGAAGAATTGCCTCAGTTTCCCTGTAATTCTTGAAGTCTGACTAGAAACCTCAGAAATACAAGAGAAACCAGAATGACTCCTTATGTAGGAGGTTCTCAACCTTCCAATAACCAGGCTGGGTGAGGAAAAAGGGTGGATGTCATGTGACCCTTCATTCCCCGCCCCCATCAGCGGCTCTATATACTATTTGTCACCTTAGGATGGTCCTGCCTGCCCCAAGTCCTGGCTCTCTCTGCTCCCTTCTCGGCAGTCCCTAGAGGATTGCGTCTCACTTAGCCGACTTGGCTCTCTCCCTCCTGGTTCCCAGACAGAAGAGTGTCTTAATGGTTTTCTGCTAAACACAGGCTAATCCCCAAGCTCATTCACTCTGTATAGGGCGTCCTTCCAAAATCCACGGCGATTGATTCTTTCCAGTCAGTTCTTTCCCTTGTTTAAGAAAGATCCAGAAAGCACAAGTGACCTGCCTAAAAGGCCTAAATGGAGTCTCTTTAAAAACTGGCACCAGTGGCAAAAGCCAGACCAACCTCAAGCAACCACCCAACTGTTTCCCAAGGTGTTAGGTCATTAACAGCCTCATCCACAAACATTTATTGAGCACCTCCTGTGTGCCAGGTCCTAGGGATGCCCAAGATGTACCAAGCCCAGGCCATCAAACCGGAAAGATGCCCACCTTAGTGAGGTTAGGCTGTCTCACGCTGCAGATGAGCTGTATTGAATCAGAGACTTCGGAGCACAAGGGCCTACCTTCAGGAATACCTGCTGAGAGGACAGTCACTTGGCAGCAGAGATCTGCACAGAGGCTACCACTAGGAAGCCGACCTTTCCCTTCCCAAAGATAGGGTAGGGACTGAGTAGCTTGAGAGTGATTCCTGTGAAAAACATCTGGGTTAGTTCTGGAGAACAATCGAGGCCCTGCCCTCAAGGAGCTCCCAGTCTAAGGAGGAAGAAGATGACATGCAAACAGCTAGGTACAAATGAGCCATTGATAGGATCCATTGGTGATAGTCAACAGAGAAGGGGAGATTTTAGCCAGGACTGGAAGGAAGAGGGGAGGGGTGACCACAACTGACCCTAATGATCTGAAAGCTAGAGGGGGGAAGTGAGACAGTGGGCTGATGTGGAAGCCACAAGCAAACCCTGTGGCAGGAACAAGGCTAAGGAGAGCACTAGACTTGACTGCGTTGGCTTCTAGAACTGCCGTGGGGAAGGCCATGGAGAGGCAGCCAGTGTGGAAAGGAGGCTCATTCATTCATTCATAGCAGACTCCAGAGCAGGCCCAGGTGGGCCTAGGCAGCCCCCCCCCCCAGATGCTGAGATCTTCTGCTTGATTACAAAGGAGAGAGCCTGGAGGCAAATGCCGAACTCCAGGTGAGACCCTCAGCATTTAAAGGGCAACAGAGATAGAAAAAGGGGTACATTTGAGAGACAGAAAATAGAATAAAAGAGCTTACTGCCCAGGTGGGCCCATGGGGCCAAGCTTTGGAGCCTGAGAGGCTGTGCCGAGGAAGACATTCTTCTAACAGACCAGGAAGTCCCAAGGCAGAGCTAAAGTCTGGCTTTAGGTATGTAGCTTAAAGACCAGGGGTGTAGACTTGTGAATCTGCTTTGTAGACAGACTACCTGGTACCCTGAAAGTAGATGGTGTCTCTGATGGAGATACTTCATTGAGCTACAGAGGCCCAAGGGTCAAAGCTTTGGCCTTTGGAAGAACATGCAATACAGGAGGAGAAATCCAAAGGGGTCAGAAGGGAGCTGAGTGAGTGTCCAAGAATTCAAGGAGGAGAAAATTTAAAGAAGAGAGCAAGAAAAGAGAGATGGGGAGAGAGACAGGTAGAGAAAGGAAGGGAAGGAGATAATAACAAAGAAATAGAGGGGGAAAAGGAGACGGGGTGGGGAGAGAAAGAATGGTATCTATGGGAGAGAATAAGGTCTGGGGAAGACATTTTTCTTTATTTTTTATTTTGTTGTTTATTATTATTATTCTATGATAGGAAAACTATGAGTATGTTTGGAGATGGATGAGAAAGGCAGCCTGCAAAGGACAGGGAGCTGGGGAGGATGATGGGAGAATTGCTGCAGGCTCTCTCTGGTCCTCAGATTTCTAGGCTTTGTAGGTTCCATCAGTCCCGGGGCCCCTACCTCTTTGTGGCTGCCCCGCCTCCCGGTGCTCTCTGGCTCCACCTGGCCCTGCAGATCTCCATGTGCTCCCCTCTTTGCTTCCTTCTTGTTGCTTCTGCCTCCCAGTTGCTCAGCTACTCCCCCCATTACTCATTACTTGCAGGGGGGAACACTGTTAACCAGCCCAGAAGTACCTGTTCAAACCCCCCAAAAACACTGGTGGTTGGTTTTTTCTGTTATGATTATTTTGAAGCTGACATGCTAGGACAATGCTAAAGTCAGAATCCCAGCCCCTGGTGAATTTCATTACATGTGTGATGAGTTTCACTTTCTCTGGGGGAGCAGCAAGCCCTGCCCACACATTTCCCTGTGTATTCTCCAATATTCTATTTTAGCCAGCTCTGCCACACAGGAGTCCCACCCCCCACAGAGGCTTGCTGCCCAGCTAGGACCCACGCGTGTCTACTCCCCACAGTCATGCTCCATGGCTGAGGACAGAAAAGGGAGAAATAGAGAGGTGGCCCCTTCCCCTTATATCAGAGGCCAGAAAGGAGCGGGGATACTGGCAGACCCTAAAGCCCAGCATGAGGGCTATTAGCACAGAGAACATACACATCCACTTTTGCACACATTCACTGGCAGATGGGCCCCCCCCTCTCACATCCCCTTCACACCTGTTCTAAAGCACCTGGATGCATCCAGATGCAGAGCTGTCTACTCACATAATACACACAACCCCAGAAACACCCCCACAGCCCCAAGCACAGAAAGGCACATCCATATATATGTATATACACAGATGTAGTAACACATGGATGGATGAATACCAAAATGCATCAACTCATGATTCTCCACACCCACATAGACACAGGGAAGCTGGCCCTTGGGTGTGTGGCTCCACACCCCTCCTTCAAGGGCCACTCACCTGTCCATGATACTGGAGTCCAAGCAGCTGCAGAAGCCCTAGAGCGCCTCCTGGGGTGACTGTACCAGACCAGGGACTGTCCTATACCCTTCAGTTCATGAAGTAGGCAAGACACCTGCTAAGACCAAGTAGCTGAATGCATAGAAGGGTGGAGAGGAGAGAGTACAAGTGGGTAGATAGCTAAAGAGAAGGAATGCTGGGAGGGGGAAAGGATGACAATGGGGTTGGTGTGAAGTAGTCAACTAAGCAATTGCAGCCTGTTCCTGGAGTTCTGAATTTAGTCAAAATTTGTGTTGACCTCCCCCAAAAGCCCTTTTCTTCATTCTCTCCTGTTGAATCTCATGGAGGAGATGAGCCCTAGGAACTTTCCCAAGCTAAGATCTGGGTTCCCCTGCCTTGCCCCTTTGCCCGCTTCTGCCATCCTCTAGGACCATGACATCCTGCTTCTGCCTCACTCCTAAAGGGCTCTGATCTGAGCCTTTCATGACAAATATGAACTGACAGAATTGCATCCTGGACAGGGTGGGCCATTCTGTAACTGGTGGCCCTCATCTCAATATGGGGACTCTGGGAGCCAAGAAAACCTTACCAATCCACAAGAGCCACTGCCTAACGATAGAGTTCCAGGGCCTCTAGAGGTGGAGTGGGGGAACCTGGCTCCTTGCCTCCCCCAAGCCTCTGGCAGCAGCATTCCCAGATGGTTTGGGGGCAGTGTCTTTCCTCATGCTACCTGGATTTCTCTTCTTTCTTGTGTTCTTTCCTGTTTGCATTTTTGGTTGTTAGGGCCCAGCAGCATCACAGTAAAGCAGAATGCTTCAGGCCCAGCTCGTTGTGCCCTTCCCCAGCCTGTCCTCCAAGAGGGCCTCTCTCAAGGGCTGCCTTCCCTATAGCTCTAGGAATGGGTCCCCTGCCTTAGGCTGCCCTGGGGCTGGGGGACAGGGAGGAGTGGCTACCAAGTCTTTGTTAGGCGCCTGTGCTCAGCACTGGCAGCTACAAAGACCATCAGTCAAAAGCATTTAGTAAACATCTACTGTATGCCAGGCACTGACCTAAGCTTTGTGGATACAAAGAAACGCCAAAGACAGTCTCTGCCCTCAAGGAGATCATAGTCTAATATGTGCAGGATGAATAGGAAATAATGAATAGAGGGAAGGCCCAAGAATGGAGAGGCTTCCTGCAGAAAGTGACATCTTAGCCTGTAGTGGAGAGATGGGGTGTCTTCTCTGGGGAACTGCCAGGAAGCAGCTGGGGAATATAAGATGTAATAAGACTGGAAGGTCTTTGGATGCCAGACAGAAGATTTTGGATTTGATCTTGAAGACTAGGGAGCCTCTGGAGTTACTGAGTAGGAGATGTTATGGTCAGACCTTTAGAGAAATCACTCTGGTAGCTGAATGGAAGATGGACTGTAGTGGGGAAAGACTTGAGGCAGGCAGGCAGACACCCCCCGCCCCACAGCTATTGCTGTAATCCAGAAATGAGATGAGAGTGTGCACCAGGGTGGTGGCTATGTCATAGGAGATACTGCAAAAGTGAAATCAAAAGGTTTTGGCAAGAGATTGTATATGTTGGGGGAGAGATGGGGTGGAGAGGATGACACCTATGTTATAGAGCTGGGCCCTTGGGAGGCAGTAACAGGGAAGGTTGGAGTCAGAGTCTGGGGAAGAGATGATGAGTTCTTTTTGGGACATGTTGAGTTTCAGATGTCCACAAGACTCTCACTTTGGGAGATTAGGGCAGGATAGGTCAATCTGAGAATCTTCAGCATGGAGAATTAAATCCTTGGGAGCTGAGATCCCCCAGTAAAGTAGAATAGAGGGAGAAGAGAAGGGGACCCAGGATAGAGACCTGTGGGATACCCAAGGCTAGTGGGTGTGACCTGGATGAAGATCCCAAAAGGAAGCTAAGATAGAAAGAGAACCAGGGGAGAATGGTGTCCACAAAACCTAGAGAGGAGAGCACATCAAGAAGAGGGTGGCCAATAGCTTGCAGAAAGGTTGAGACATGAAGATTGAGAAAAGGCAATTGGGTTGTGCAACTGACAGATCAGCAGCAGCTTTGGAATGAAAAGGTGGAGCAGAAGCCATATTGTGAAGTTTAAGTTAAGAGGGAATGAGGAAAGAAAGTAGAGTTCAGACACAAAGGACAGAAGAGCTTCCAGGGGATGGAAGGAATCAAATAACGAATTTTTGTGTGGATGGGGAGGCATGGGCGTGTTTGTAGACGGTGAGAGAGTGCCCTCCTGTGGGACTTCTGCTTCCTTGCTCCCAGTGCTAACTCCTGCTTCTGGTCCTTCCCAAGGGGGTCAAGCAGCCCCTCAAATGCCCCTCTCCACCCTCAAGTCTTCAAGATTCCCAGTTCCTTCCTGTGTTCCTCATACAGCTGTAGTTAAGACCTGCTTCCCATTAGAGTGCAGTACCCAGATCTAAGTGCAGACATTGGCCACAGTACAGTGGGATCATTACATACATTGATAACTGTGGTCAGATTATCACATGGACTTTTTTCCAAGCAGTTAAATCCTATAGTTGATTCCTGTGGAGTCTGTGGTCCACTAAACCCCTCAGATCTTTTCTCAATCTAAATCTCCCACAACCTTTGCTTATGCATTTGATGTTGGTGGCTTTGGGCTTGTTGATGACCGCATTCCAAGCCCTCAAGGTCACTTCGGATCCGATCTCCCCCAGTGTTTTAATGATTCTCTCCAACCTTGTAGCATCCACAGATTTGATCAGTATATCTTCCCAGTCTTCTAAGTGAATTCTAACTCCATAGGCTAAGGGTGGGAATATTCCAGATTTAATAAAGCCTAAGGGAAAGAATAGAGCCAGGAAAGGCCAGGCCTCATTTGGAAGATTGAAAGTTGCCCTGAAGCATAGTATGTGGGGGAGAGCAGTGTGAGATGGAGGCTAGAAAGGCAGGCATCAGAGGAGACAATGAAGGTGAGAAAGCCAGTTATCAGTGAAGTGGGGGGCCCCTTGGTGCAGATCTGTGAGGAAGCAGAAAGGCACCAGGAGAGGGAGTAGACTGAGGCAAGAGTAGAGCCACCTTGTTCTCTGAGACTGAAAGGATTCTGGGAGCAGCTTGAATAGATGAGTTCTGTCCCTGAGGGAGGGCTGAGGACAGGAGGATTAACTACCAATGAGTAAGAAGATGACAGATATAAACCAAGTACCTGACAAGGAGGGGAACAGTCATTGGTACCAAAGGAGATCTGGGAAGAGATGGCATGAGTGGGACCTTAAAAGAATGGCAGGATTTCAACGAGGAGAACAGGTAAAGAAAGGCATTCTAAGTATAGGGAACAGCTTGAGCAAAGGTATGGAGGTTGGACGAAAGACAGAAAGCTAGGAATAGTTTACTTTGGCAGGTTTGTGATCATACAGAAGAGGGGAGGAAGAGAATGAAAATGAGAGTGGGATTTGCCAGGGTGTAACCGAGGAATCCTTTGGGATTGGCTATATGGGTGGGCCAGGAACAAGGTCTCTGGTGTGGCACCACTGGGGATGGCTGTGAGAAACCTTGCATAGGGGCATGAGACAGGATGTGGCAGCCAATTATGGAGGAGACATGGGAGAAAATGACCAATGTGTCTGAGCCCCTTTCTTTTTCTTCTCAACTATGATTTCGGTTCATTTTCAGCTGATGTAGTTGGGTTTGTCATAATCCCATTCACTGGCTTATTCATTCATTCATTCATTCAAGGACTAGGCATGTTGGAGGTGGGCACAGGAAGCTTGGGGCATATTCCTTCCCTCTTTCACTCCATTACCAGCTACTTACTCTTGAACTACCCCCTAGTATCTGGTGCTCCTGTCCCTCAGCTACACTCACTTCCTTTCCAGTTTTTCAAGATTTCTGGGGGACTAATTCTACTTCATGCAGAAGTCAGAGAGTCACTCCTTGAATGTCTCATGTAGTCTTACCTTTGACCTCCCATGGCCATCTGAGGCATTTTGGCCTCATGCCCCCCCTCCTTTACCCAGTGCCCTTTGTTCACTGTGGCAGAGCTCTGGCTGGGCTTACAAACTGCCCCGGGGGGTAGGGTGAAGTGGGATTTGGATTTGGGGTGTTTGGTCTCATTTATGGCATGGCATACCTCAGGCCCTGTCCAAGAGGGGGGCCCCCTGGGGGCCCCCTTCCTTCATAACTCCTGGGCCTTCCCACCTGCCTAAGCCTCCTTCCTGGCCCCCTGTGACTCTGTCTCCAGCAGTAGCCCTCAGACAATGCCTTTGGTGTCAGGACCAGCCAGGCTTTGGTTCTAATGCCAACACTTTGATCTTATCAGTCTGAGAACTGACATCACTCGGGCTGAAGCCCTGGGATTACAGCCCTTGGGCCTGCCCCGCCCATGCCTGTTTCCGGCCGCCACCTTCCATCAGGGCTTTTGGTTTCTGCAGGGTTCTGGAAGGCCTCGTGCCCAGGTGCCTGTTCCAGCCCTCTCCTTGCTTTTGTCAATTCCAAGAGTGGTGACAACCAAGGTGTTCATTTCCTCCGGAAATTCAAGCAGTTCCTGAACCCAGCACAAGTGTTTGACCTGATGAATGGAGGGCCTCACCTGGGGTAAGTGAGCTCACCCCTAGAAGAAAGCCTTCTTCCCTCTGCCCACTGCCCGTTGCTCATTGCATCATGGCTCTAATAAAGCTGGAAGGGCCCTTTAAGATCATCTAGGCCAGTCCCCTCATTTTACAGATTGGGAAACTGAGGGCCAAGGACAGAGAAGAAAATGAGTTTGTCCAGGGTCACCCAGAAGCAGAATATGAGCCTGGGTCCATTGGCGCCAAGACCCACAAGCTTTTACTAGGAGTCAGGCCCAGAATCTCAGACAGATTCCCAGAGTTCTTTCTCCTCCCCCTGCCCCTGGCACTTCTGATGGACATTACAGGGTGCTCTGGGTAGCTTTCCAGTCTACCTCAGATTCTGACATCCCCAGCTGATGCCAAAGCTAGTTCCTGGGTCCCTCAGCCCCACTTCCTGGGAACAGTGTCCTTGTTAGGAAAAGAACAGGGCTGTCACAGTTCACTGGCAAGGATGTAGGGTGCAGTTCTGGAACAAACAAGGAAGGTATGGCTCCTTGGGCACTCAGAAGTCTGGGAAAGGTGGGCTTTGGGGCTGGGAACTAGAAACCAGGGTTGGTCAGGCCACCAGTGGGCCCCTGAGTTCACATACTAGCTGTTCCCATCTGGGTGGGAGTTGTCTTCAGCCTGATGTTCTTGATGGCCGAGGGCCTCCCCTTATTTGAGGGCCCACTAAGCTGATTTCAAGCAGAGTCAGTGTGGGGTGGTGGCCAGGCAGTCACTCAAGATTTGTTATAGACTAGAGAGCTGGCTTTTGTGTCGCTTCCATCCTATTTCTGAGCCTGTTTCCTCCTCCCAGAGTGGCTCCCCATTCCCAGGCTAGCATTCATTTGTCCCTGATGACTGGCACTGCTTCTGCTGCAGTCCTAGTGTGTGCAGGCGTGGCCAGCGGCTGAGCTTCAGCCACAGGGGCGCCTTCCACCTCCTGCTCCTGGTCTCAGCTTCTCTTCTCGCCCTGTCCCTGCTGCTAGGCTCCGTCTGTTCCAGAGGTTCTCCACTTTCCGGATTCTGGTGTGCGGCGGAGATGGCAGCGTGGGCTGGGTTCTCTCTGAAATTGACACTCTTGGATTACACAAACAGGTGAGCCTGAGGTTTGCCAGCGGCTGGGGGATTAGTGCTCTCTGGCCCCAACCAGGGAAGGGCAAAGCTGAGCTGGGATGTTAGAACTTCTGCCCAGGCCCCTGGGGACTCAGTAGTACTATTGATTGGCTTAGGCTTAGGAGGTGAATGTTTTCAGCTCATTGCCTTGTCTCCTTGCCACTAAAACTGGCCTCCTGCTTTTGTCTCATGCTAACATAAGTGTGTGAATTCCCACCTTGGGCCCATAGCTGGTCCCTTGCCTGGTTAGCTAGCTATGGGCATGAAAAGGCAAAGAGTTGGCAGGAGGGCCAAACAGTCACCCTCTCACCTTCACCTCCAGGAAAGGAGCCCCAGGGTGGGAAACTGAGGGACAAAAATGTGGAGAAGCTCCACAGGAAGTGGCCCCCAGGACAGCGTTTGCCCTCTTACCCCATTCACTGACCCTGACCAGGCACTGCTGAGATGACCAGACTGCCTGCCTGCCTGCCATCCATCCATCCATCATCCATCCTTCCTTCCATCCACCCACCCACCTATCCACAATGCCAGAAACACTTAATAAGTAACATCAGTGCATGGGATGGTACATTGAGACAGGAACCAATGTCATTTAAGATGCTGTCTTCTCCATGGGAGCATCTTCTTTTGAGGGTGAGGCTGGAGGGCTGCCCACGCAATGCATTTCCTTTCTGCTACAGTGCCAGCTTGGGGTCCTGCCTCTGGGAACTGGCAACGACCTGGCCCGTGTGCTTGGATGGGGAAGCCTGTGTGACAATGATACTCAGCTCCTGCACATTCTGGAGAAGATGGAACGGGCCACCACCAAGATGCTGGACAGGTATGCGGCAGTACCCAGCCCAGCTGTCCTCAGAACATGGGCGGCTGCCCACTTCCATCAGGGGCAATTCTCTAGCAAGCAGCAGGCATACAGCAGCAGGCCCCCTGCCTCCCTAAGAGACCAGGCTCAGTGGCCACATTTTGTGGGGAAGCAGAGACTTCCATGTGCCCTCCAAACCAGACCAAAGTCTCTCCTCTAAATCATATCCCATGGATCCTGAGAGATTCTAGATAATCTTTGCTCCTGAGTTCCTGGAAGGAGAGGGGAGCCTTACTAGGACCCTGGGGCACAGGAGACAGTGGACAACTTTTGGCTTGAGCCCAGGAGCAGTGGTAGAGATGGGGGTCGACTAAAGGGGCCCCCCATCCCCAGTGAAATAGTGGTGCCCTGTCTCCTCCAGGCACAGAAGAAGTGAAGGTAGCTCTGTCTGGGGCTACTGTGTAATAGAGCCACAGGTCATTCAACCAGCTGAGTCCCATTCCTCCCAACCCTGCTCCTGCCCAATTCACCACTTATGGAATTAGTGACCAGGGCTTTGATATTGGAGAGCTGACACATATCTTGTGTCCCTCCCAGGCCCACTGAATTATGAGAGATGGGTCTGGCCACATCCAGAAGACTCCCCAGGCATGTGGCCCTACCCCACCTCCAGCAAGCTAATCTATTGGCAAAGTAAAGGACCATGCCCATTCGGCCAGTCTTTTCCCACACTTAACATGGCACTTGGGCTGCCCAGGCAGGTCTGAGATGCAGCAGTGCCCCATTTCTGCCTTCCCTTTAGGTGGAGTGTCCTGACCTGGGAGGCCCCTGGAGGAGTGCTCACACGGAGGGCTGGACAGGTGAGATCTCACTGCCACAGCCCCTGTTTATTTGAAGGGGACAAGAGCAGAGCCCAGAAAGGAAGGTTGGGGGGAGCATGGTCATGGCCACTGGGAGGGAGATCACCCTCTGCCTCCTGAGCTGAGCAGGCCCCAAAGCCTTCCTCATTCAGCTTCCTGTGGTTTTGTTCTTGCACATTAGCATGTCCCCACCAATCCAAGACCCCAAAATGCCAGGCCTGGCATAAAAGAAACCAGGAAGTAGGCCTCAAAGAAACCAGTGATTAAACTCATATATACATGCACATGGATTCCAGATGTACACAGCCATATCCAAAACATGCTTATGCATGTATCATATGCACAGGCCTAAACACAAGCACACATGCCCCGATACACGTATGGCAAGCACGGAAACGTATTCACTGCATACCAGTCACATGCACATATATGCACACCTCTGCCAGGTATACCCATGGAATCAATCCCCAAGGCTGTAACACACTGCATATCTACAGCTGTCTATTCATGCAAACACATACCTGGCAGAAAGGCCGACGTGCTTTCTCTCCATCACTGGCTTGGGTCTGGCTGCTGCCTCCTCCTCTTCTTCATCTCCCTCCATCTCTCTTGGTCACTTAGTGTCTCTCTCCCCCTTTCCTTGCCCTGGCACTCTGTGGGCTGCTTTCTCATGGCTCCGGCTCCTATGTGTTGCAGTGTACCCCAGTGAGCCACAGAACAGATATGCTGATTCGGGAGCTGGAGCTGGAGCCCCCGGCTGCTGTGGGCTGCCTGGAGAACGCCCCACTGGCTGCTCCGGCTGCAGAGGAAGAAGATGAGGGCAATGAGGATGAATTTGAAGGGGGAGCCGTGGGTGGCGCCCCTGCAGAAGTGTGCCAGCCCTCCAGCTTGGTGCCCCCAGCCTTCAGATCCAAGGATCAGATGGTGCTTCAAGCTTACAGCCTGAAGAAGGCCTTGAGGCAGATCATTGAGCAGGCAGAACAAGGTAAGGGGGGGGAGCCAGGATAGAGCTGAAGCCCAGATGATGGGAGTGGGGGAGGGACAGAAGGTTGTCCTGGGAGACCATCTCTCTGGTACTTCACTGTCGGGTAAAAGCACTGACCCTGAGCCTAAGAGCTGCCCCCTCCCAGCCAGGCTGGCCCCACAGCCCTCCCAGGGCACTACCCAGGCATTCAACAAACCTTCGCTGAACCTTTATTTTTTAGACTGTCATCTTCAGTCATGAGAGCTGCCTGGGAGCCCTGGCACAGGGCACTCTCCCCCTCTACCACCAGCCATTGATTTGGGTTTTCTCATCTTATCCTCTTCCTTCTCCTAACCATCAGACATATGACTAATATCCCCAGAGAAGATGGTGCTGAGCTCCAGCCTATTCCTAGTTTGACCATCTAGGAAGGCAGTGAGGCTTATAAGAGTAGCTTTCCTGGCGGGATGCAGTGTGGCTACTAGCCCCACTGGGGCTCTGGGCCATAAAGCAAACCTTTTTTCCAGCCCCATCCTAAAGGTCCCTCAGGTGCCCAGCTGTTCTCAAGTCTGTTGCTGCCTCCTCCCCTCCCTGTGTTATCTGTGAAGCTGTTGGGAAAACAGGCCAGAAGATGGAGGCCAGGGATCAGAATGCAGCATATGTAGGGCCAGGGGTTCTGTGTGTGAATAGGAAGTCCTGGCATGCCCTCTGGGGAAACTATATCTGAGAAGTTAATCTGCCCCCCAACCTGCCTGCTGTCTCAGGGGAAAGGTCAAGGGCAAGCTCCCTCTATATATTATATGGTCCCTGTGCTCAGCAGCAGAGAGGATTTTCACCTGATAGCTAGGACCTCCTTGTGCCCAGGGGCAGCAGGCACTTGGCCAAGGTGAGTGCTGTGCCCTGTGGCTGGGCAAGTGGAGCACCTTGATTTTGGCGAGGCCCAGGGGGGCAGGTAGGGCAGAGCCAGGCACCCAGAGCAGACACCTAACAAATGCTCGTGGTTTGTGTACAAAGAGTGTGTGAGCAAATAAGGAGAAATGAGCAGAGGGCTCAGGACTCAGTCTGGACTAGGTGGCTCTCCAGGGCCCTCCCAGCTCTGGGAACCTGGAAGGAAGGAATAGGCAATCACTTGGGAGATGAGAGGGATGAGGCCCAGCTTTCATTGGCAACCAGGCCTCGAGACCCCCAAACCGTACCAGACCCCAAATGCAACAGGTTCCTATAGTGTCCTCTCTCCCCTTCTGCGTAGTGGTTGATGAACAAAACAAGCCGACCCAAGTGTGTCCGAGCCCAGACTTGGCTTCTCTCAAGGACAGCAGCTCAGAGGAGATCAGCCAGGAGTCCAAAAGGCTCAGTAAGGGCCCCACCCCACCCTCACCCCTTTTTTCTTTTCTTGTTCACCCTGGGCCCAAGTCTCAGTCCTCAGGTTTCCAGAGGAAGAAGGTGAAAGCTCATCCAGCATTCTTCTCTCCACTCCCACTGTTCACTTACCATTCCTCTTCCCCTTTTTTGAAGACTTCATGCTATAAGATGCCATCACCTTGGCCTAAGAAGGGGCTAGGGGCCATTAGGGAGCCCCAGCAGCCACTGAAAAGAGGCCAGATGTAAACCACTTACTTGGTCGGTTCTCTCCATCACCTGACAATTCAGCAGCAGAGAGGACTGCCTTGGCTTGGTCCTGGGCAACCCACCTAGGGAGGAGAGGGGGTACTGTTGCCAACAGAATTTGCCCAGACTTAACCATTATGAGCAGATGGAGCTTATTCAGGGACACCCTGACCTGTCGCATCCCCCAGTGGGAACAGGCTGAAAGGCCTGCCCTTCATAGAGTTTGTCCCAAGTGCCCCACCCATGATGTTCCAGGATTATTGAACCCTGGGCCCAAAGGTGGGTAGGGGAAGCTAAATGAGGATGCAAATGATGAAAGGGACATACTAGGGCATCAGCCAGATGCCCAGGGTGGGGCGGGTAGATCTGAGCCCTGAGTGGTGCTGTCTTTTGGCCAGATTCCCGCCAAGACACTGTTTCCTCCACTGCGTCATCTGTCTTTCTGGACCAACCCGAAGACTCAAGTTCAAGCAACTTTGCCGAGGAGCCTGTCACCATGTAAGTATAACTCTGGTCATCCTCCAGTGACTGTGTCCAGGCAAGAACTCACCCACATAGCAGCAGCCTTTTGTTTTTCATTGCCAGGTGCATGGTCAGGGGGCTCCATGCCCCACTATGTCACTTACCCTTGCCATTCTCATGGCCTTTCCCACCATCACAGAGGTCAGTTTGGGCAGTGGTGAGGGAGGCCTCCGATCCTGCTCTAAGAATGGACTAAGAAGAAAAACCTCTCCTGTCTGCAGAACCAAATGAAGATATGTGCTGATGGGGTAGCATTGAGTTGCAGGCAGAAAAAGATCTACCTTAGAGCTCTTTGAGACTGACTCCCTCATTTTACAAATGGGAAAATTGAGGCCCCTAGAGGTGAAGTGACTTACCACAGGCCACACAGGCATCTGTAGTTCAAACCCAGGCTGTAGTGTAGGCAGGCTCACATGCATATATGTATAGTATGAGGCTGGAAACCCAGAGATCTATCTGTTTTACAGACTTCTTCAGGACTCCCCCTTCTCTCCATAATTGTCCCCAGATATATATTTGAAAATGTCACTGCTCCCTCATGGGGTTCAAAAGAAAGTCTGCCCATCTAGTGGGCCCAATGAACCCCTCTCCCTATAACCTTGTCATCTGAGAACAAGAAGAAGTCTAGTCTGTAGTCCATGAGCTGAGGGGGTGAATGAGCTGATATGGTGAGGCCAGAATTGGGTCCAAGGTCTGGGACTGCAAACCTGCCAGTCTCTCCCTCTCCCAGGCTCCGCCTCCTTCGGGTCATCAGGGCTTCTTTTTACCAGGATTCCCAGCTGGACCTCCAGCCCCGCTTTAGGGCTCCCTCTGACAGCTGATCCACAGCTTGTTCTTGGGGCCTGACCTCATCCTCAGGCTGACTGTGGAGCCATTTGCTCTCTGTCTCTGGATCGCACCTGAGGCCTGACCCTGGCAGGTCCCTGGGGATGGCTGATAGCAAGAACACTCCCCACACTCATCTCCATATTCTTCTCATCTTGATTTTAGCCAATTCTCTGAAAAATGTGTCATGAACAACTACTTTGGTATTGGCCTGGATGCGAAGATTTCTCTGGAGTTTAACAACAAAAGGGATGAACACCCCAAGAAGTGCAGGTATGGAAGGAGGCACCCCACACATCTGTACACATTCCCTTGGCTAGCGTCTTTCCCAGATGGCACCCAAAGAGCCTGTCTGGCCACATAGTCCCCTATATGACTTATTAACGGTTAGTCAGCTGAAATACCCCCCTTGAAGGGGAAATACACACACACACACACACACACACACACACATGGGCACACACTCACGTGCACACACACACACACACACCACACTCAGAATGAGGCTAATGTCCCTTTCAATATTGAAGAAGACAATTCTTGCAGACCCTCTGAAGCTTTTCTCCCCCAGTTCCTTCAGCCAATCTTGTAGACAGCAAGATCTGGGTTTCTAGGCATGGCTTTCAGTTTTGGGGGGGCTGCTCCGCCTTATTCATTGCTTTGCCTTATCTTGCCTCCTCCTTTCTCAGATGGTAGCTCAACACACAGCTCAAGCTTGTGTCAGTGGATTAGGTCAAAGACTCCCACTTCCTGGACAAGCACCTGGGCAATGCCCAGAAACAATGAAGATCATTTTTCCCAGGGGCAGAGCTGGGAAACAACAATGTGTGTGCAGTGCAATGGCTGAGGTGGCTTCTTCTGCCACCATCACACACAGCTTGTAGAAAACGACTCACTGACCTTTGGGGGATTCCTGGATTCCCATTCCAGGGACTGGCTGCATTAAACAAAAACCCCAATTGCCCCCTGGCTCTGGGATTGGCTCCTACCTGGTTTGCATTTTAGCACAGGCTAGGAGTGCAATGGCTGTCAACAGTAAAGGCTAAAGATGTGGCCCATTTGAGTCCTAATCTCTACCATCTACACATCTTAGGGGGCCATTCGTCCCCACCCTTGCTCATTTCCCCATGTATTCCCAAGTCCTGAAATGTTAGGGCCAAACCTGTCTTGATTGTTTGGTTCTCTTGGCAAGTTCAGCATAGAGAAGAAAAAAAGGGCAATAGCAGCCTTCCCCAAAGGCAGGCTTGTGATCAGGAATGAGCCTGTAACATGTTTAAGCCTCGGCCCCCTTCTCCAGGGTCTGGCAGCTAAAAGGAAACTCAGTTGATACCATTCTGACAGGTGGCTTGAGGCCAGACCTGACCACAGCTTTCCTTACCACTGGCCCAACTCCTAAAGCTACCACCCCAAACTGCTAGCAGCACCTGGGACCATCTCCTGCTCCCCACACTTTTTCTCATGACCAGCAGCCAGGCTGATTCAAATATACCAACCCTGCTGTTGGCATTTTTAGCCCCCTGCAATCCTCTGGCAGAAAGGCGAAGTGTGCCAGCCTCAGATATTTGGGGCCCATTCCATGAGCATATGGGCATGTCCCAAGTGACCCTTCCCTCTCTGCTCCCTTCTCCCCACAGTAGCAACAGCTGGGGACCATGTTGCTTAAGTGACTATGGAGACCTCTGACTTTTGACACTGAGCCTCTTTCCCTGCTATCTGGTACCTCTTTCCTCTATTTCGTGGGAAATCAGATGCCACAGAAAACAGGGGCAGCTGATGGAGGGACTTAGGTACAATAGTCCCTGGTCCAGGACTCAGTCACTCCACTTGCTACATGTTCCTGGTTGTTGCAGAGATCCTGCCTGGTGGCAGATAAGCTTACCAGCTGTACCTGGCATGGCCTCAATGCTGGGCCATGCCCCCTTGGTAGCCCTTCCCTTGCCTTGTCTTTTTCCAATGGCCTGCCCATTTTTCCCCTTGGGGAAGCTTTCCTGTGCCCCCAGGGATCTGTGCCCAGATGCCCACCTTCTAGTCAAGCTGCTTTACCTGTCCATGGCATGATGGTGAAATGGTAGCCCTGAAGGACTACATGACCAACTGCTTTTCCTCCTCACCAACTCCCTAAGGCCACTGCCATCCAGAAGCCTTCATCTCTCCTCACCCACTCCAAAAGGCTTCATTTGTTAAAGAGAAATTCCCCAAGTAGTTTCTGGCCTCCATGGCAGTCACATGAGTAATGGGCCCATGGAGCACAAGTCCTTAGTCCCAGGATCACAGACTGAGGGCTGAAACCTGACAGCCATCTAATCCAGGCTGTGGCAATGGTGGCCTGTTGGGCCCAGAGAAGTCCCAGGCCCCCCCAGACCACCTGCAGTGAAGCTCTAAAAATGTGCCAGGAAGAGGAACGATGCCAAAAACCCAACCAGAAATGAAGACGGGCGCGAGAGAAGCTTCTGAGTAAACCAAGTCCAGGTGGAGCCTCAGAGAAAAGAAGGGCCACAAGCTGCCAGGCCCGAGAGGAGACAGTGACTCCATGAGGCAGCAAAAGCACCAGAGGGAAAGCCAAGGCTTCAAAGGGAAGCTTGCACACAGACTAAGCGGCCGGGACCCCCCACAGCTGCCTCAGGCCCACCCCCTTGCCCCTCTTAGCCCACACTCTTGCCACTGGCTCTCTCAGACCTGATTTCTGTGCTCTCTCTAGTCCCTTCCAGTCTCTGTCCAAGCCACTTCCCCTTGAGCTGATAGGCCCATGGTCTGAGCATGAGCACCAGACAGTTCACAACAGAAAGGAGAGCTGCATGCCAGCCCACCCCACTGGGCCCTGCCCCCTGTACCAAAGCTGCCCCATAGCTTTTTAGAAACACTGTTTCCATATGTAGTTGGCATCCTCATGGAATGCCAAGAACAGAGACAGAAACTCATTCTCGATTGCAGGGCCTTGGGTGGGACTCGTGATGCCTCCTCTCCCAAGACCTTAGGAAGAAGGGCTCACTGCTGCCTGGCGGGTTTCAGTCACTCCTTTACTTCTCTGTCAGTTGTTCTCCTGCCTCACTACCTTTCCTCTCCCCTCCCGCCACCTACAGCAGCCGCACCAAGAACATGATGTGGTATGGGGTGCTGGGAACCAAGGAACTTTTACAGCGTACCTACAAGAACCTGGAACAGCGTGTGCAGCTTGAGGTAAGTGGAAGAAGGGCCCTCTGAACCATCCCAACCCCAGGGCACCAACTGCACCAGACCTTTGCCACTGTTGATAGCAAATGGCTTGGGAGCAAGCCGGGCCAGAAGAGGCTTGGGAGGCTGACAGGGGCAGCTCCCCCTCTCCATCTTTGAGAGGAGAATGAGGCTCAGCCTGGGCTCCATATTCAAAGCTCACTGTGACATAGTCTGCTCTTCTTTTGGACTTCCCCCTTGTGGTGAATATTGGCACTGTCTCAGAATCTCCCACATAGAAGGAACCTTGGAGACCACAGGATCCTAGAACATTAGGGCTGATAGAGCCCTTAGGAGCCACTGAGTCTGACCCCCTCATTTCACAGGTAAAGAAAGAGGCCCAAAGAGGCTCATACAGCTAGTGTCTAAGGCTAGACTCAAACCCGGGTCTTCCTGGACCTCCCAGGCCTGGAAAGTGCTCTACCCACCATGGCACACTGCCTCATCTTGTCTGACTTCTTCATTGGCCCTCAAAAAGCTGGTGGCCATCACCTTTAGGGCCATATGGTCCTAGACCAAGAACTGGAAGGGACTTTGGTGAACACCTAGACCAACCTCGTCATTTTTCACAAAAGGAAATTGAGGCAGCCAAGAGTGGTCAAGTGAATTGCCCAAGATTTCACAGCTAGAGGAGGAAACCTTGAGGGAAAGAGACTTACCTAAGGTCACACAGGCCCTGTGAGCTTAAAGGGACCTTTGAGAATGCCCCGACTTCCCATTTCTGGGCCCCAGTTTTTGCCTCAAACCCCAAAGTCCTTTTTTAGCAGCGATACCTTCTAATCCTCTAACCCCCTTCCCAATAGCCACTTACCCCCAAATCTTTTCTTTGCTCTTCCAGTGTGATGGTGAAATCATGGCCTTGCCCAGTCTGCAGGGGATTGCTGTGCTCAACATCCCCAGCTATGCAGGAGGCATCAACTTCTGGGGTGGCACCAAGGAAGATAATGTAAGTTTACTTGCAGCCATGGGAGGGGGGAAAAAGGCCCCCTCAGATGGGAAAGCTGGCCTGTACAGAAGACTTCCAAAGCTCAGTATGTCAGTTGTATCCTGGCCCAGACTGGGCTCTGTGCACTGGCCCAGACATGCCTGAAGCAGGGCTCAACAAGCTGGATAAGATGACCTCTCATTGGACTGTAGTGACCAGGAAAAAGACCTGGCTAGGCTGAAGTACAGGTGGGGGAAGGCTGAGGACCTGAGGCCTGGGAACTGGGAATTTTCTTCCGGTCCATCAGCATACCAGCTCTCCAAGCCAAGGTCTGGCCCACCACCTCCTTGAAAATGGGAATTAATCACCCTAAACCCCCAACAAGTGAACACACCACACCCAAGCAAAGGTGGCTGGCAGCCTGCTTCAACCAGCCAGGCCCCAGGGAAATGGATAAACACGCATGCCCCACCTCCCTCTCTTTCCGTGACTCCCAATCAACTCCTTGGGCAGATTCTCCTTAGTAAAGCTAGCTTTCAAATGCATGAAACCAGAATCTCAGGGACCTCTGCAGTCCTCTGATGTAACCCATATCTGTCAGGTGGCCCTCCATCTCCTAGGATGTGGCACCCAGGGAACAGGCCTTTGATATCAACAGGATAAAGGCTATTGGGTGAGATAGGGCTGGCAGGGGGGCCAATGGAAGGGGTCAGAGATGGCCTACTCTTCCTCCTGGGCTCAGCTCCTAGTCCCATCTCTTGGGCAGGCTGTCAGGGGATGTGGGTGACCTCACCACTGTCCCTCTACAGAACTTTGGAGCACCTTCGTTTGATGACAAGAAGCTGGAGGTGGTGGCAGTGTTTGGCAGCATCCAGATGGCTGTGTCCCGAGTTATCAACCTTCAACATCACCGCATCGCCCAGGTAGGCAGCATTGGGCTAGGCAGGGCCCTGGGGGCCTGGTGGCCTGGCCTAGCCCTCCATATGGAGCTTACCTAGCCATGGGCTATGAACATGCACATTCGTGATACATGGAGCAGTAAATGGCAGGGCCTGGGAACTCTGGGTTCCCCTGGACTAGGCTGCTGAGGCCATGCAAAGCAAAAAGCATTAGGTAAGCACTTATTATGGGCTGGGTTTTCCTCCCAGCCTAGGAGGCCTTTGACCTATGAGACATCTTTGCTTCTAAAGGTCTGTCAGCTGATTCCTGGGCACCACTGGCCAATAGGAAGTGATCCAGGGGCCACCTTTAGGGCCTGCTTTAGACACTCGAACTCTGAGCTGGGGGTCCCCTCTCACCTGTCCTCATTGCTTTGCCAGTGCCGTGTGGTCAAGATCACTATCTGTGGCGATGAGGGGGTCCCTGTACAAGTGGATGGAGAGGCCTGGGTCCAGCCCCCAGGCATCATCAAGATTCAGCATAAGAACCGAGCCCAGATGCTGACCAGAGACCGGGTGAGAAGTTTCAGTTAGGCTGTCATGGCAGACCTAGAGGCCAAGCCTCAGCCCTACCCAAGGATCCACAAGGCTTCCAATGGCCTCTCACCCATATCCTTCTGAGGATCCATGAAAAACAACCTTTACATTTGATCCCAACTTCAGTGAAACCCTCTAAGCTTGAAGGAAATGTGTACCCAGTTGCTGACCAATTTGTGGAGGAAAGCTCTGGTCTGCATGGGGAAAAATGGAAAGGGCAGTAGCAAGCAAGCTGGTAACACCTCAGTGCCAACACTTCCCAAGTGCCTCCTCTGTCCTGTCAATCATCTAGCATTTAGTGAACATGTACTATGTGCCCAATCCTGTGCTAAGTGCTGCAGAAGCAAAAGAGAGGCATCCCTCCCCAGGAATGTTAGTATGGTAGCCCTTGCACTGCAGAAAAGGCCTTGAGGTGCTGGTTTTATTGCTCACGGAGGATGTGATGAGGCATTTTCTGACATGTTGGCACAGGGCTTGGGGGAAGCTGAGCTCTGAAGTTTGATCCCTAGAGACTCAAGCTTGACTGGGCAATCACTTCTGCAGGAAGAGGGAGACCCAGACCCTGCTTGAGTCAGGCATCAAGGGAGTGACTGTCAGCTTTATTAATTGCCTTTCTTTGCTGTTCTCATCTCTAGGCCTTTGAGAGTACCCTCAAGTCATGGGAAGATAAGCAGAAGGGGGAAAGCTACCGATCAGCCCGACCCCGGCTCAACTCCCAGCAGTCTATGGAATATCTCACTGAGGAGGAATATAGGCTGTTGCAGCGCTTTGCCCGCTCAGCTGACATCCTTATCACAAGGTGAAGTGGCCTGTCTGTGAGAGAGTCCCTGGGGCAAGAGGGAGAGAGGAGGGAAAGCCAATAGGGGAAGCCTGACCTCCGTATGGAGGCCCTAGCCATCCCTCAGCATGAATGAGGGGGAGGGAACTAGCCTCCACTGGGAGTCCCAAGACCTAGGTTCTAGTCCTGGCTGGGCCACTAATTGACCCAGCAACTTTGGACAAAGTCCTTTCCCCCACTTTGGGCCTGAGTGTTCTCCCATGTGAGGAGACCAGAGCTCCCTGCCAGGTCCACATCTGGGATCCCATGATCCTAGAGGACCTCAAAAATTGCTTTCAGTCCTGAATACCCTGTGATTCTTTGCCTTCTAGTGTGGAAAAATAGCCCCCCCTCTTCCTTTCCTCCCTTCCTTCTCTGGGCCTCAGCTTCTTCCTCTGTAAGATAAGGAGGCTGGGCCTTTCCAGTCCCCCAAACCTAACTCTCCCTAGGCTTTGTTTGGAGAAACCTTCTTGGCTATCTGAATTTGTGATAGCTTCGCCTCTTCCCATTATATATACATGAAGTTATATTTTGTTAGCTGGGATTTTGGCAACCTCCCCTGTCAACCCATCTTTGTGAATGTAAAGAAGCTGATCTTATTTGGTCTTAGAAGATACATATGTACATGCGTACATACACAGGTCTGTGTATTAGTAGGCCAATCCATTTGCCTCTCAGTGCGTCAGGCTACTCTCTCAAAGCTTCAAGTTGCAACCAAGTTGCTCCCCACCCCTGCATTGGTAGAGGTAGCTTCCACACCAGAAAGTTCCTGGCATCAGTGAAATCCTAGGCACAGGCTCCTTGGTGTAAGCCTTTAGGGGTAGTCTCCCTCGCTAGATGGGGGCTGCATTCACAGATGCCACCCAATAGCCACCATTCCAGCTGCTCTAATGGGGAAATGGCCACTGTGGGCCAAGGAAGGTGGGAGCTCTCTTAGTAGCCCCATTGTCTGTACCTGCTTTTTCTGCCGAGTCACTTCTTAGGAGCTGTCCCTTTGGCTTCCTGAAGGTACGGGTGCTTGGCTTGCTTGTGCCCCAGTCTCTCTCTGTCTTGTTCTCTCCTGTTCTTCACGTTCCTAAGCTGCTGAGAGGGTCGGTCCCCTCTCCAAAAATTCCAAACGTTCTGCAGATCACAACCATCTGGGCAAGAGGGGGCATTATTCCACTGCCCTTCAGCCCCTGGGAAGGTGCAAACATGAGGCCACAGGCTTAGAGTAAATCTAAGGGTCAAAGCATTCCAGTCCCATGTCTGGCCACTCCCATCACTGCCAGTCCTTATCCCTAAATCCATAAGACACAGGGAAATTGACAAGGCATCACCAACACATAGCAGAGATGGAGCATTTTATCTGGATAAGGGGGAAAGTCAGATGTCCCCTTTTGTGCGGCTGCATGTCACGACCTGATGTTGGGACACCGGCGTGTGTGTGGCACAGATGGTTGGTGTGAGACTTGATCTTCAGGCCTGGACAAGGACACAGTCTCCCCTCTAGAAGCACCTAGAAGCACCACAACACCTGTGCCCTTAGTTCTCGATTCTGCATCTGAGACCTGGCCGGCTGTACCTATATCCTTCAAAAAACTTCACTAGGATCCGTAAGTTTTGTGCGGGGGGTTGTCTTTTCATTCCTCTGCTGCAATGGTACACTTACCATATAACCACTCATTCTGAGAACATTTACTACTAAATGATGGGGAATGGACAGGAGTGACTGATCATTTCTGTAGCCTCAGAATAATCGTCCCCTCAAACCCAGAACATCTAACATGGCAAGCAGGGTGGTTTTATGGTAACTTGCCCCTCAGAGTGAAAGACAAACCCGGGTTCGGTAATGGGAATCCCCCCCCCTTGACTTTTGGTTGGCATTTTAATTGCGTGGCTCCCATCTAAAGCTTGCTATTGTCTGTTATGCATAAAAGTGGTGGGGCAGGAGCAAGAGTGGACTTCTGGGAGATGACCCTCGGCAACTGGGAGATGCCAAAGGGGAACATTGTGGGAATCATCTGGAATAAGGCCAGGCCCACCCCCATCTATCAGTTGCCTGAGTAGATCTGATTCTAGAGGACTGCCACCTGTTAGGGGATAGTCACCATCCTTAGAGGGAAAATCCATCAACCCTATAACTTACTTGTAAATCGAGGGACCCTTTGGGCTGGGACTATTGCTTCAGCAAGAACTTCGTGCCTGCCTCGATTATATCCTTTTAGAAATAATAAGTCGGGGGACCCTTTGGGCTAGGACTTACCGCAAGGTCGGGAACCCTGTGCCCACCCCAATAGATCCTGAGGGCCCCAGGGAGAGTAGCATTAAGCCACTGCCAACCAAGAGAACAAGGGAAGGGCCCCTGTTGGGCTGAACCTAGCACAGAGAAGCATTGAGACGTGTGTAGGACTCTTAGTTGAAGCCCCCTTGGCAGCACATGGGACGCTGAGGACAGGTGTGTGCCAAATGTCCCCAGTGCCTAGATGGGATGGTGCTAGCCCTGGGAATAGGCAGCTCAGGGCATGGCTGAAGGTTCCCCCACTGGGCTATGACACTTCAGTCAGGGGCCCTGCCTCTCTTGAGGAACATGTTAGCTTACGCAGAGCCAAGGGATCCCAGGAGGCCACCTTTGCCAGGCTCTTCTCCACAGGGCACAACAATGATATCAAGGCCTTTTTAGACAGGTTGCCACCTCCTGGGAGAACAAGTCCAGGTAGGAGCAAATGCATTCGAGTTCCTGACCAGGCCCAGTAGTTTCACTGTCTGCCCTGGCCAGCTTTTGTGGCAAAGGTCTGAGTTGTGGTGTCAGGTAGATGGTAGCCAAGCTCCTTGAACTAGGTCCATCCAGGAGGCCAATGGAGAGGGCTGGGGCTTGACTCCTCTGCTGCCTTGTCCTCCTTCCCCCTCCCCGAGCAGAATCCCCATGCAGCCCCAACAGCTTTCTTCTGTCTTTTGGCCTTTACAAGCCAGGCCCATGGCCAGGAAGCAGCACCAAAGAGATCCCAGGGGGAATGTGTTAAATTATGGTTTAAGCTCCTTGGGTTACTACCCAAAAACTGAGATCAAGCTGCCTGTCAGCATTCTTGGCCTTGGATCTGCTGCAGCCATGACCAGGGGCCCCAGTGACACCACTCTGAATGTGATGATGGTTGAGGATGTGGCTTCCCCAGAGCCCATGCCCTTTCACGTGGCTCACTGATGCCTGGCACCACCCCAGCCAGCGTGGCTAGCCCAGCGTGGCGTTGCTGAGAGTTGCCCATGGCTTCTCTCAGGAGTGTAGCATGGCCCGCTTTCTTTCTCATGTCATGATGTACCTCAAGGACATGGACATCTCTAGCCTCCAAACTGAGGCCTTGTCTCACCTTCCCATGACATGGTTGCAGGATCGGCGAGGTGGCCAAGATCCACAAGGCCATAGAGCAGGAGCTGGCCCACTCAATGAATGCCTGTGCGTCGGCCCTGACTGAAGTGCTTCCCAGCAAGCGTAGTGGCAGCAGCCCTGAGGTAAGGCAGGGACAGCAGTGATTGGGGGATGGGGACTAGCTGGGGCTTGGTTGGGGGCAGGGAAGGTGCACATGCGCATGAGCAGATACACAGATGGGGTCAGTGGGCAAGCAGCTCAAGGAGTGAAAATCTGAGGTCAGCATCAGCCTCAGAAGCAGCCAAGTCTGCACGGGCATGCAGACACATTTGTAGGTCTTGAATGATGCCCTCAGTGCTCAAAAAATAACTTCTGGGCTTGACCAGATGGTGCCAAAGAGCACATTGGGGACCAATGACTCCCATTTTCTAGCCCTGGTGGAGCCCAGAGAATCCAGCTGAAAAAAATGGCCTAGTTTTTGTGGGGCAGGGAGGGAAGGGAATGCCTAAAGTGGCCCTTACGTGGTCAGTTGAGCCAGTAACCTAGGCCCCAAACTTGCTCCCCTTTCCAGGTGGCGCTTGATGCCAAGGGGGTAAAGAGGAGGGCCCAATTCCCTGGTGGCCCTGCTAGCTCCTTCCATCCCTTGGAATCTAGAAGTCGGGCTCATCATATTAACTGACTTTTCTCTCTCCTTTTTCCTTCTCTTCTCTCTTCACCTCCACACCTTGCAGAGCCTGAGCAGAAACTCAGCTGTAGAAGTTTCAATTAGCGTGAAAGCCTTATACAACGAAGCCAGAGCTTATGTGGAAGGGAAGTTGGTGAGTGTGGGGGATGGGCAGAAGGGGGTGGGCAGGATTTGCCCCCAAGCATTGGATAACCTAACAGCAATTAGGAGAGACAAAGGCCAGCGTTAAAGGGCATTTGCTACAATTATAGTTTCCTAGTTCTAGAGCTGGGCTTTGAACACAGATCCTCTGACTCCAAACCCAGGACTTAGCCATGTGACTGGTAGGGTTTCCCATAATGCAATATCACAGAGCCTTCTTGCAGTCCCACATGGGGGGAAAATGAAAGTATTTCAAAGAAGGGCCTGCTATGTGTAAAGCACCAGGTGAGAGACACAAGGCAGCACAGTCACATCTCTGAATATCCAATATCTACAGTAAACATGGGATCACCAAAGGTAGGGAGCTATGGCAGATCACGGGCAGGCAAGAACATAAACAAACTGAAGCCCAAAGAGATTGTGTGACCTAGAACAGCAGAGCTGAGATCTGACCTTGGGCCCTTGGACTTTCTATTGTACTATTGAACCTTCTCCAACAAACTTGGCTTCCCCTGCCCCCCCCTAGTTTTGCTGAGGACTGACATAGCATCCAAGAGGAGGTGAAGGAAAGGTGGGAAGGAGCTCAGAGGCAGCCAGGCAAACACTGGCCCCCACAGTGGCATCCAGCCCATGTTCAGGCAGTGGGGGCACTTCTTATCATTACCAAGTTCTTCCTGACATCTGGCCTGAATCTGCCCCTCTACAACTGCTTCCCTAGTTCTGACTACAAAGGCTCCTAGTTCTGCCTTGTGGGGCCTAGCAGATCTAACCTTGTCCCTCCTCTTCAAGACACTCTTCAGATCCTTGAAGACAATGAGAACAGTGCCCCCCCAGTCTTCTCTTCTTCCTATGGTGTGAACTTGTGCCTCCTGGGAGCTCTCCTCTGGCTGCCCTCTCTTAGGATAGCCTCCTTGTCTATACGGCCACATGCTGGAGACACTGAGAGTGCAGGGGCCACCTGCCAGGGCAGTCATTCACACACAGCTAGAGCAATTTCCTCATCACCAGCTTTGTGTGGGGATCTTTTCCCCAGGGCTGCTATCCCTACAAGCTTGTTTTAGTTGCTATTGGATTTCCTAATCTCCCATCCATCTAGTCTGCCAGTCTCACTCACCTGTTTGTGGCAGGTGGCACCTGCCCACCTGGGGATCCAGTTGAAAGTGGGTCCCATGCCAAGGAGAAGAAAAGAGGCTGGGAGGACAGGCCTCATACCAGTGACATTACTGTTCCATCTACTCAGTCCCAGGAACACAAAACTCCTCATGTGATAGCCATCCAGGAATCAAAGAGACAAGTCATTACAGACCTGGATTTAGAGGCCAGAATATGCCATGACTCCCATTAGTGGGAGAGGACCAGGCAGGCTCTAGAAGGACTGTCCTAGGCCCCTTTGACCTCAGCATCCATGTGAGAAATTGAGGAATACTCAACAACCCTTCATGTCAAAGGACAAGCCTGGCTTTCAGAGAGACGGGACCTGGGCACATGAGCCCTGAGTGTCAGTGTCTGGAAGATGAGAGAGGTGGGTTCAGTGACCCTAATTCTGAGTTCCCTCGAGCCCTAAATCTATAGTCTGATGCAACCAGGTTATTCTGGTCCCCAGAGTAGGGCTGATGACACTTTACAGTGAAACCCAAAGCAGAGCCTTCATGTTGCCTCTCTAGGCCCCCTCACATTGCCTCAGAAGGCCTAGTGCAGGACGCAGAACCTTGAAGTTGGCATCTGTGTGCCAGGAAACAGAGAGGCCTGGCAGGGGAGCTCATTCTGTCTGCCTTCCATCCCTAAAGCAGCTGGACAGCCCCCGGCAGGAGGAGGGGCTGCAGGTTGCCCTAGCCAACGTCAGCCAGGAGCTAGAGAAGGTATCTGAAATCGACTGGATGGCACCCATCCTCAATGCTGTCACTGAAGAGGTAAGTGCCTTCTGAAGGGGCCAAGGAGGAACAGGGTGACTGAAAGCTGTGGGGCTGCACTTTATCATCAGATGCTAGGGTGGAGGGAGAGCATGGGCTGTAGCTCTCATCAATCAACCAACATTTATTAAGCACCTACTATGTGCCAGACATTGTGTTAAGTAAGCACTTTCATGATCTGGGGGTTACCTTGTCAGGATGAAAGGAGGTGGGCATAGGGAAGTCCAGCTCTTCTAGCCAAAGGTGACTTGGGAGGACGGGTATTGGGGGCTGAGTGCTTGTTTTGGCCCCACTCTGTCCAAGCCACTTCTAAGCTCCCCCCTTCACCCCAACCCTGACCTTTTGACCTCACCCAGGAGACAGGAACAGTGCAAGCTCTGGGGTACTGAGCAGAGATGTGCAGATGGCTATGCACATCATTGGCACATGATGGTTTTTGAGACTTGTGTCACAAAAGTAGAAAATGGTCACATTTTGTTAATTTGGTGGCTCCCTATGAGGCTGTCAAGTTGTACCCACCCCTACACAAAAATCCTCTCTGAAATCTCCCCCGCTAAGGGTCATCCAGCCACTCAGGCAAGCTCTTCTGCCTCCTTGTAAGGACCTGTCATTCCCACCCCACCCCCAATGTTGCTCAGGGGCCAAGCAGAGCAGGTCTAAGATGCCCCAAATCTATCAGAAGGCAGGCCCTCCCGCCCCACCCCCAGCCTCCTCTGGGCTTCAAGTATGTGCTGCACTTGTCCCATGGCTACATTCAGAGCCAGAGGCCTGCAGGCCAAGTCCCAGCTTCTCCACTTACCAACCATCACTGGCCTCTGACCCATCTCCAGGGGCCACTTCCAGCTCCTCTCTGCTTGGCCTCCTCTGGATACACTCCAGCTTGTCAATGTCCTTACTGCAATATGGCCACTGACACTTGGGCCAAGCCCCTGAGGAAGCACCTGCTTCTTTTTCTTTGTCTTAAATCAGCAGGCCCCAGGAGGAGCAAGCTGAGCTCCTTTCCTCAACAGTGCCCAGTCTTGTGGCCCTGCACCACCTCCTGACCCCCGTGCTACTGTTCTTGTGTTTATTCTGCCAATAGACATGGACTCGGGGGGGGGGGCAAAGCTGCCCAAACCCAGCATCCACAGAATGACGGGTTCTTAGAGGAAGGAAGGGACCTCCGAGGCCACCAAGGCCAGCCCTCATCTAAAGCAGGATCCACTGCACAACCAACCTAGCATGGGGCCCCCACCTGTGCATCAAGCCCTCCGAGGAAGGCATGGCCATAGCCTCAGCAACCCAGGACATTTGGGGGCAGTCCTCAGGGTTAGGAAGTTTGTCCTGACTTCAAACCCAAGTCAGCCTCTCAGCAACTTCCACCCAAAGGACAGCAAGGCAGTAGAAAATGGAGCAGCCCCCAAAAGGGGCCCGGGGGGGACCTCTTGGTGGGAAGACTGGAAGAAATTGCCAAAGGTGAGCTATATATCTGGCAGTATAACCAGAGACTATAACATGGACCAACTGGAACATGGCCCAGTAGCTTGCCTCTGATTCTTACTACGTGCATAGTAATCTCCATAGGCCTACCTCAGTTTCATCTATAGGATGAGGACCTTGGACTGCATGGCCTCTGAGCCATCCACAGGATCCACATACTATAGGAGTGTCTGAAACAGATCTTAGAGCCAAGCCCCTGCCAGCCCCATTAGAAGGTACCAACAGGAAGCCTCTTGTTTTTCTCTGGCCCAGGAGAGCTTGGGACACGCTACCAAGAGCAGCTTCAGGTTGCGCCTAAACATCTCCAGAGGAAAGAAAAGCAAGCCCCACAAGGTCTCAGGTAAATCCCTTCCCCACAGTGGTGGGAATGAAGTTCATCTTTCCATTAGGCTGAGCTCCAGAGACACACAGGACTGGGAGGAAGGGGGGAGGGAGCCAGAGGACACAGTCATTGTTCCCTGCTCTCCAACACGTGGAGACAAGATGAAGCAAGTTCAAAAGGGGCCACCCTAGACAGTCCCAAGGGATCCCAGAGCTGCCATGAGAGCTTGAGGGAACATGGAACCTCTACTTCTGCCCTGTCCTCAGCAGGACAGGAGGCTGAAGGGCAGATTGGAGCTGACTCTTGTCAGTCCACTTGAAGAAATCTATTCAGAAAGTCACCAATCCTTTCTCTGCTCTGCCCAAAATGTGGCTAAAGAGCCATTCTTCGCTACCTCTCCTAATCATGCCTGGCTTCCTCCCTGTTCTGGGAATGATGAGCCCCTAATCCTGCCAGAGATATCTGCTTCTGAAAAAGCCCAAAACGGAGCAGTCAGGGCTCTCTCTGGAACCTTCTAAATTCAATTTTCACAGCAAGGAAATCAAAGCATGTCTGTGCCCTTTGCTTGGGCTTCTTTTTTCCTGTGGAGAAGGACAGGTGCCTAAGGGCCCAGGACTAGTCCTGCCAGAGCTTGTTCCTGCTACTACTTCCTAAGCACAAAGGGCAGAGGCCCGGCCTGAAAGGGAGGGGTGCGGGGTCACCCTCCAGTCCAGCCAATCTCCCTTGGACAAATTTTTATAATTCCATTAGTCGGCAACAGTGAGAGACCTGAACAGTGTTGGCTGCCTAACCTAAAACCTTTTTGAAAAAAAACCTATGACCAGCCTGCTCATAAAGGAGAGATCCGAAGGAACACCCACTGGTGCCCTTTCTCTGCCCTCCTCATCTCCTCTCCACCTCTTCTTCCCCCCTCTTCCTGTCAGTCTCTCTCTCTTTTCTCTTGGGGTGTGTCTGACTGTCTTTCTGTTCCCCTCTCCCCTTCCCAGCCTTCTGCACCCATAGCCTTACTGATAGCCACATAGGATGGACCAAGAACCAAGCAAACAAATGGGGTTGGGTCAGGGTGTCGAGGGCAGGGGGAAGGGGGGGGGGCCGGTGCCTCCCTCACCAAGCCCAGAGCTTATCACCCAAAGATAACTGGGTCAGCTTGCAGGTGTGGAGGCAGGGAATGTAGCAAGTAGTCTCCCTTCAAAATAGTTTAAAGTTAGGCCAGAAGATAGAAAAACCCAAGGGCCACTGGGGACCAGAGGAAGCCTGGCTGCCTGAGGGGCCAGACAGGAATCCAGGAGTTTGTGAGCCCCTCCACTTCTGTTCCACTTGTTCTCTGAGCACCATTCAAGGGTAAGACTCACACAGCTAACTGGTCAGGAGTCCCTAGGGAAGGTTGGTTCGCTGGTCCTTTTAACTGGAGAGAGGGCTGGGGAATCCTTTTCTACCCCTTACAAAAATGAGCCACGAATTCCTCCAGACCTAGGACTACTCTGGGAAGGCTGGGTCTCTGCATCTGTTCCCAAAGGAGGCCCCTCCCACCCCCTCACCCCCTGCCAGCTGTGCAAATGTGACATGGCCCAGAAGCAAAGGCCCAAGTATGTCCTGCCAGCTTTGGGCTTTTTGTACAACTCATCCTTCATGTTCTTACCTTGAGGTTATTGGTTGTGATGGTGGCCAAGCCCCGAGCTGCTGTCACAAGGCAAAGCTCCCAATAAGGCACACACTAGAGACAGACACCCAGAGAATGGCCAGAGCCCCAAACGCCTGGGTTCTGGCAGAGCTTAGACAAGCACTCAGACCACCACTTTCAGGCTACCCAGACAGCGCAAAGACTTCCAGGATGTGGCCGGCTATGGACACAGCTGCCAATTTTCTTGGGCCTTTCCTGACTTGTGTCTGTAAAAGAGAGTAGGGAGTGTGGCGTTTCTTTGAATAAGGCTGTGGAGAAGCCCTGGGTGAACTGGCCCACCTGAATGAGGGCCACTCTCAGCATGATAAAGCCTGTCTCCCTAGGGGATTTAGGGCAGCTGCTGAAAGACGGAGCCCAGGAAGTTCATTTGCCTTGGTCCCCCAACCCTATTCCCCAGGCCCAGGATCATGGAGTCACTGACTGAACTCTGAGCTTGCCTGCCATTCCCCCCACCAAGGTGGTGGCTGCCAACCAGTGTTAGAGCCATGTAAAGGAGACCAGACCCATGCTGAAGGTACAAGAGGGAGACAAAGAGCCAGGTGATGGTGTCAGAGCCAATTCCATCAGCATGTAGTATCAGGGAGTACAAAGCAGAGAAGAGCCAAGGCATGGGGGGGGGGGATTTTGAACACGCCCTCCTCTCTTAGGCACAGCTTGGGCCGTCACTCCATCCTTGGTTTCTGACACCCCAAGAAAGCCACCAGCACCTCTCATCTGATTCCTCCCAGTGCTTTGCTTTCACTGTCTCTCTATGTGTCTCTGAACGTGTTGCTCTCGGCCCCCTCTCTCTGTTTTCAATAAGGTGGTCATCTGTCATTTTCCTTTTTGCTAGTGGACAGATGGGGCCCTGAGGAAGTGGCTTCTTGGCTGGACGCACTTGGTTTAGGGGAGTACAAAGACATTTTTACCCGCCATGAAATCCAGGGCTCAGAGCTGATCCTGCTGGAGAAACGAGATTTGAAGGTATTCAAAAAGCCCCTATTTTCCAGAAATGGTGGCTGCCCCATTGGCAACCATGCTGCCCACAAGTGGCATGGCCCTGGCATGACCCTCTGGCCAGGCTGGCCTTGCATTTGCCCTTCCTTCCTCACTAAGATTTGCTAAGAACCAAGACTCCTTGGCATCAGCCCCTTGACTCTGTCATGGAAAGTGAAAAGTGATGCACAGAGGACTCGGGAACACAGAGACTCATCCCAAGCAAAGACCTTTGTCCTCTGGAGGAGGGAAGGGGCACAGACGGGGCTTATTGTCAACAACTTTACCTCATGCTGAAAGATCCTTAAATCTTGTCCTCTTCCTCTTACCATGCTTTGTAGTGAGCTCTGAATTTCCATCTGCTTTTACCTGCTAAGCATTTACCAGGGTGGTCTCACTCATACCACTCGGCCTCACTCTGCCCATGAAACATTTCTCACCCAAGGATCTTAAACATATTCCCTAGTGGCAAATACAGATGAGGAAACCAAGGCACCAGGTGGAACCCCTGAGTCAGTGAGCAAGGCTAAGCCCTTTTTATGAGTTGCAGGATTCTCAACTCTTGCCTCCCATGAGGAAAAGGCATGAGAATTATAATGGGAGCCTTGGCCTTAGAAACTCAGGTGTGAGGTGGAGCCTGAGAAGACAGAAGTGGGGGTGGAGGGCATTCTTGCTCTGTGCCCACTGGCAGACAAACTGCTGGCTTCACAAGCAGCCTGGCACAGATGGCTCCACAGAAGTGAGGCCCACCACAGGGCCTGGGGACTGAGCTGAGCAAGCCCTCCTTCCAGGTAAAGTACAAAAATTATTTGTACCAGAGAATAGAAGGACAAGGACTGTGGATCCAAAGACTATTGTCTGTTTTCTGCCTCACCTAAGGACTTCTCATAGCTCCCTACCTCACCCCCTGCCCAGAACTGACAACCACCACCTCTCCCTCTACCATAAGCAGCAGATGTCCCACCGACTCTTCTGTCCAGCCCTGGTGCTAGATGGGGTGCGGCACAGAGAACCCTTTTCTAGCGTACATCTGAGATCTCAACCTGAAGAGGTTTTGTCCCAGGCACTTTCATCACCATCCTCCGATGGCTCAGCTGCTACCAACCGGGCTCATCAGTGCCCTTGCTCTCTCATTGTCCTCTTCTCTGGCCAGGTGACTGGGTGGCTGTCAACAAGCTAACTTCTTCTTTTTCCCCCATAAAGGATTTAGGAATCAGAAAGGTTGGTCACGTGAAGAAGATCCTCCAAGGTATTAAAGCCATTAGCCACAACCTATGAAATGCTGAAGGGAGAGAGGCCTCCAGCTTGGAAGTTCCTGGTGGACTGACAACCATGCCAATGACAACAGTGACTGTAAACCCAATGATTCCCTCGGGAGGGCTGTCACACAATGCCTTCCACTACTGTGACGTTCTCAACTTTATCAGGTTTCCTTAGAGGCTTCTGTTTCCACACTGGCCAAAGATGGTTGAATGGAGTTGTTCTTCGGTTCTCCCTCTCTGTGCTTTGAGACTGGCTCTGCTTAAACGAGTTACGCTTCTGTACATGCCTAGGATCTACAAGAAGGGCCTTCTCCGAGTGCTGCTGTTGGGTCAGGGTCACCTGGCTGATTTTGTGACTTGGCCTTCCCTTGAGAGGTGGTGGCTTTGTGCCATAGAGGATGGGAACTAGGTCCTAGGGGCTCCTCCCCGGCCTTAATTACATGGCTGCATCCTTTATTATCCCTGAGTTGAGCTCCCTTGACCTCCCCTCGCCCAAGCCTCATCACGCCTTTCTCGTAGATGTGGCTTGCAGACTTTCTGCAGGTAGTGTGTGTATGTATATATACGTGTATATTATATACACACATATATGCGTGTGCTTGGCAGGGAGTGGGGTGGATGGGAGGGGAAATGGGGGGGGGGTATGTGTGTGTCTGCGTCTGCGTGCATGCTTGTGAATAGCTTTGATCAGGTACCCGATGGACCACCTAGAGTCCAGGCCTGATTGCAGGTGAATGGCCTGCACCACCCACTGCTACTCATCACTAGTAACGTGATGGACTCTCCAGAAACTGTAAGACCCCCCGCTGCCTTGACCCAAGCTTGCATGTTGTCTGCCAGTGCTTCGCTCACATTCTGGCTGGCTTTTTGAGCCAAAAGAGTCATTCACCCTTGTGCTGCTGTATAGATTATGGAAAGCTAGATAGATAAATAGAGACATAGCTAGATGGAGAGATGGATAGGATATATTTTTTTAAGAACTGAAAATACAACTCGGGTTCTAAGGCTCCTGATAAAGTTCTTCTGTAACTTCCTGCTGTGCCCAGGAGCCTCAGACTTCTGGGCATCCCCATCAGCATTCCTGCTTCTGACATAGCTGCGGTAACTGATTCGTCCTTGTAGAGCCTTCAAAGCCGCTGCTGGGGCTGATGTCCAGGCCACTTCTCTTCCACTCTCCCAATTCTAAGCCAGGCCCTGGACAGGGGAGCAGAAAGGTCAAAGCTATCTATTTGTGCTGGACTGTACATCAGTTAGGACCTGCTCCCTCCCCCCTCCCCCTTCCCTTCCTCCTCACACCTCCTCCCCTCTTCCTCCCATCTCTGTCCCCTTCTTCCCCTTCCTTCTCCTCTTCTTCCTCTTTCCTTCTCTTTCTACTCCTTCTTCCCTCCCCACCCCCTCCAACCAACATGCCTTGAAGTCTGGGATCCAGGAGCTCTCCTGGATATCTGTACCTTCAAGACTATGTTAGGCTATTAATAGCCCAGGGACCATCCTGTACAGCTAGTCCTGACTTTCCCAGACACTGTCAGGATGGTCCCCGACTCATTTGTTTCCCCTCTTGCTGGTACTAGGCTGGCAGAGTTGGCCTTCACCTCTGCAGCCCAGGAGTCTAAGGTCACACGCCTCCTCTCTACCTTCTAAGGAAAAACAAAACCAAAACACAAATCCCAGTTGTTCCCAACCCTAAATTTGCTTGGGATTTTGTTTGGAAGGCCTATTACAATGCAGGCAAATCTGGCCAGGCCCTAGCATCTAGAGGGGATGTGTCCCAGGGCCGTAAAACATCCACAGACAAATTTCTCTCCCCTCTGCCCCCAAACTAATCAAGCCCTTTGGCTGGGAGCTAGAAAGATGGCCTCTCCACACCTCAAGACGAAGGCAGAGCTCTTCCCTGGGCCTTTCCTGGGACTGGATCATTGGGGTATATCAGATCAATCCCGGTCCTGGACACTTTTCCAACCTGAAAATGGGGAGCTCAAAACTACAAACAGGGAAAAAAAATCCTTCATGCCTTCTTGTCAAATTGTGATGCCAAAAAATAGCTCTGGCCATAAATCTAAAGAAGAAAGTATTGTAAATAGATGACAGAAAATATTTCAACTTTCATTTAAGCATCTACAACATTAATTTATTTGTCCCCGGGAATGAGCCATCTCGGACACTTTTGCTTTGACTGCACCCCCCCCCAGGCTCCTCTGAGGCTAAAAGCCCTTTCCCTTTATCAACGCCCGTGTGGCCCTTGCATGGACACACATCTGTGCATGCACAGGCACACACGGAGAGGCCAGTAGGCCAGGGCTGCCATTGATCTTGGGAGTCTAGGCAGAGTTGGGATTCT
This sequence comes from Petaurus breviceps papuanus, assembly GCF_028583685.1. NCBI lineage: Eukaryota > Metazoa > Chordata > Mammalia > Diprotodontia > Petauridae > Petaurus > Petaurus breviceps. The sequence goes on along the minus strand of NW_027187258.1, from coordinate 429,408 downwards.
TTTGCTGCTCCCCCCCCCCAGTGGTGGCCACACCCCAAACCCTTGGCCCTCCAGAATCCTCTTCTCTTCCTTCCTGAGTCAGAATGGAACTGGCCTGGCTGCAGGCCCAGCCTAGTGAGTCTTATGCTAGAGTAGGGATCACCATTGATGGGGAAGAAGGGGGGAAGGAGGGTCTAAGCCGGTGCGGCTTGCTAGCTTGGTTTCCATTGCCTTTCCCTCCTGCCCCAATGCCTAGCCAGCCCACCAAGCAGGCTCACGGTGCCAAGGAAAGGAACCTGCTGAGCACCAGCTCTGCCTGGACCAGCCTAGTGCTTGGAACAAAGCAAGATCAGCTCCCTCCTTCACAGGGGCTGCCCTTGGGCCCCAGGAGTGATTTTGCCCCACAGGGGCCTCGCTGAAGCACCGCTGTAATATAGTTGCTCAGGCAATGGGCCCAGGCCCTCACCATCCATCTGTGTCACCTTCAGAGACATCATTTCAGGCACATAAGGGGTGATTGTTCCAATGTGGAAGGACAGATGGGGGAGGGGGGTGCCATCTACAGATGACAAACTTGCAAAGGCCCAACTTTTCTCTAAGCTAATGGGGTTCCAGAAGCCCCAGATGTGTAGGAAAAAAGGGATTGGGCAGGGATTGAAGAGTTGAGAGTTTATGTATTGTTTCCTCTTGGTTTTGTGACAAGTTCTGTAATTAGATATGGGGTCAGTAAGTGGTTAGAACAGAGGCCAAGCGGGCGGCCAGGTGGCTCAGCAAGTAAGAGCACCGGCTCCAGTGTCGGGATGACCTGGAACAAATCCGGGCTCAGACGCTCAGCACCACACCCAGAAATAACTGGCCATGTAACCTTGAGCAAGTTACTTAACCCCGATTGCTTTAAAAAAAAAAAGAACAGAGGCCAAGGAGAAAGGATTGGCTTTTCTAAGCTGAAGGATATGAAAAGCCTCTGCAGAGGGTCCCTGGCTGCATCTCTGAGCACCAGGATCTCCAGGTCAGGGACAACAATGGGAGCCATGGCAGCTGCCAGCTTCCTGTATCAGTAAACTTAGAAGGGACAGGGCTCTATGCTAGCCTTGTCCTTGTTGGCTACCCCATGGTACAGAGGAAGAAGTTGAGTTAGGACAAGCAATGATCAGAAATATGAAACATAATGGAACTGAACTGTAATCAGCTGCTTACCCCAATGTGCATCCTTCCCTAAGAACTGCTGTGAAATTGTGATTGTTCCTTCATATTCGTCTGCTGACCCATATTCTCCTGTTGCTTTCTGTTGCCTTTGGGGGGGGGGGGGTGGCGCGGATTTGTGGACACATTTTTTTTTGCTTTGTTCATTCTCTTTGCCACTTTGGGGGGGGGGGGGGGGGGGGGGGGTTCTTTGTTTGCTTGTTTGTTTTCAAAAGCTCCTGTTCAGCAGCAGAGCCTGGACTGGAGGGAGGAAGCTGGATGGTGAAGTGGCAAAGAGAATATCCAAAGCAAAAAAAAATGTGTCCACAAATCCGCGCCAGCCCCTCCTCCCCAGTGTAACATCAGTCCAGAGTTTAAACAAAATTGCGCTTGTGTCTCAGGCCACTAATAAATGGGTGAATGTACAGTTTGAGGCTCCTTGTGAGTTATTTCAGGGATGATCAGTCATGGATTCCAAACTCCTACAGATGGACCACTACTGCTATACCCAGGGCTGCTCTGAGGGAAAAAATCACTCTAAGTAAGGCACATGGCTTTGTAAAACTTATCTATAATTATGAATTCCTTTTGGCTTCAGATACTGCCATTTCTGGACATACACCACTACCTAATAACGTTTCCTTGTAATAAGGAAAAATTCCTGACACAGTGACCGTGTCTGCCACATTCTGTACCTGTAGCCCCCCACCCCCTCCCATTAGCCCAAAGTAGCCATTGTCCTTACTCAGTTTGGCTTCCTTGTCATATTCTTTTCTTTCACATTATTGCATCTTTAGTTTGGTATTTTTTATGCACACTGAATTGTTGGGTTTTGCTTTCTCATCCATTATGTCACTCTTTTTCATGGGATCACAGAAATCATTAGAATTGCCATCTTTTTACTTCCTACCCTTATCATTACTGAGCCTTTACTCAAATCAGGATATCCTGTCATCCTGCCTCTGAATCTACATGGAGCCCCTGGAACTACCACCCCCTCCTCTTTTTGTGATAGGAAGTCACCTCTCAAGATGTCCATTCCCCACCCAGGAACATGCTTCCTGCCATGGTCCATGCCAGGAGCAATGGTACTCTACTCCATTGCTGTCCCTTCTATAGAACAAGACGAGCTTCCCCAGAGCCCCACCATGTTCTTCAGGAGACCAAAGAAATCACTATCCTTTCTCTCTTCACACCCAAGCCAGGTTGAAATACAAGTCCAGATCCCCTCCAAAGTCAATTGACTTTCTCCTGTGTCATTTCCTCCTCCTTCCCCCATCCAGATTAACTATAATTATAAAGGAAAATTGTAACTTACTTCTTCCTTCCCTCAGTTTTGCCTCTTTAAGCTTCCCTTAAATCATCAACTCATGAATCCCACTTTCTTAAAAAGTATCTTTGCCTGAGACCTAAACAATAACTTTGTCCCCTACAAGCATGAGGGAACCGATTCTGTTCCTCTGCTAAGTCCAGTTAGCAAGAAGAAACCTTCTTGTCCATTTCTAGATTCTTTTGTTGAAAATCCAGTTTTCCCTAATTGGGTTCAGCCTGCAGGATGTTACCAGGGCTACTTACCCATCTCCTTTGCATTACACGGTAGCTATACTCATCAAGTCAAGTCCTGCTAAAAGGTAGTCAGAAGTTAATGGAATCTGAACCTCAGACCATAAAAAGAACTACAGTACTGTTTTTCAAACTTCTTTATTAAATTTCAAATAAATTTTTATGCCAAAACACACACTGAAACATAAATAGTAACAATAAAAAGCCAGTACACAGAATCCAGGTGAAAGGGGGCTACTAAAAAAGGCCACAGTGCAGGCGTCTCTCTTTCTCGTTCCTGGGATAATAAAGGGCTTGGTAACGGGCAAGACAAAGAGGGTGATAGCTAGACTGGACCGCAGGAAAGTGGGTAAAAGCCAAAATGCTGCTGTGTACAAGTGCATATCTGTGGCAACGGCCCCAGCCCCCTTAGGATGTAGAAGTGAAGGAAGGGGGAGGAGGGCTGCAGTGACACTTTGAGGGATCACTACTTTGGGGGATCTTGGAGGAGCCACATCCCTCTCTATTACACCTTTCCAATGTGGCTTCTGAGGCCAAAGAACAGAGCAAGGCCTGGGAAGCAGGTGCTTCAATTGTACATAAATGATAGCCCCTAAGCTATCAGTCAAGAGGTTAACATCAGACCACTCAAATGAAACAGCACCAAACGAACTTCCCCTTGTTAGTCTTGGCTTTACTATTGTCATTTCCAAGCTTCTGGCCTCAAGCCCAGCCTAATTCTTTAGCCACTCATTGTGCATTAGCACCTCTAGCAGAGGGAGGCAAGGAAGAAGGAAAATCAAGCCATATTTGTTTCCTACCGTGTTTCCCCGATAATAAGACCTATCCCGAAAATAAGCCCTCCCCTTACTGTGTAAGATTCCTCTAAAATAAGCCCTATTGAGATTGCTACTGTAGTGAAGGTGATCCCCTGCACTACACGCTACATTACGGTACCCTCTGTATGCACCATTCCCCCCCACCGTGAAACGCACGCCGCGCTCCAAGCTGCATCCAGTCAGAGCTGCAGCAGTGAGCGCATCATCCTGTTCTTTATTGAATTCATTATTGAATAAAGGTACATTTTTTTGTTCACATTTACCTGTTTATTAAAATTGCTGTCAATGTTCATTAAAATAAGCCCTCCCCTGAAAATAAGCCCTCTGGTGTTTTTCTGTCCAAAAAAATAATAAGACAGTGTCTTATTATCGGGGAAACACGGTATTAGCACAAAGGGTGGAAAAATGATGTGCCTAGCCCTGCCTACCACTAGGATTTTAAGGCAGTGGCACAATTTGAGCCCTCGTGAGTCTGTGGCACAGATACTTTTTCAGTCATTAAAGGTAAATATCATCAGAAGGCACAGATCAGTTCAAAGTGTTAGCTAACACCTGCCACAAATCAAGGGCTTCCACAAACACCTTCATGACATCACATACATATGAATAAATGGAATGGGCGGAACAAGTTGCCGGTTCAGAGGAAGGCTGGCACCCACCCCCCTCCCCAACCTGCCCATTACTCAGCTTCCTTAACTACCAACTACAGGAATTCCTTCTAGCTACAAACGGCAAAACTGCAGAAAAAGGGGAATAGCTCCTCATTCTATATATTCTAGAAGCAACTAAAGATTGTTGTGCAAATGCAGAAAAGCAGCAGGTAAAGCACAAAGTATCATAGGCACTGCTGGCTGCTCCAACTCTCAAGCCCATTGACCAGCCATGGGAAGCTCTCTCAGTTAAGGGCTAGAAGGCACCTTTGAACTCAGTACCCGAGTAGCAAGGCCTTCCCCCCTCTTTGAGCTAGAATAGGGCAGGCTGTGGGGACAAGTACTAGCAGGAGAGGAATGGCTTATGCCAAGAAGCCCTTGGCATCTTCCCCAGGGAGGGCAGGAGCTTGTTGTTTTCTACCCTCTTAACACCTCATCTGCCCCTGGAGAATAAGAGGGGAGGGAAGGCACTTAACAAAATTTTATTTAGTTTTTAATCAAAACTTTGGAACTATTTCCTCTTAAAAAGTTTAGTTTTTTCTTAAAATGACATGAGTTCAGACAGACAGAAAGGGACAAACATTCTGAGAAGGAGACACAGACAGGACAAAATATTTACAGTCTATGTACAAGGCTAGCCTCAGGCTTCCCCACATGGCTCCCCGCTTTCTTCTTCAGACGGAGCTCTTCAGAACATCCTCCAGCTTCAGCATGTCCAAGGTAGGAGTTTTAGCAACTTCAAAGAATATTCTGGAAGAATTAGGGGAGGCAGGAATGACAGTTCAGAAATCACCAAAAATATTTCCAACTTGATTTTTCTAGCATTTTGTCAGACTTTAGTGTCCTTCTTCTTAACATTTGTTAAAAATTCACCCAAATCAAATATGAAAGGCTTTGGCACATTTAAATAGTTTGTATACCTAGTTCTCACTTTGCAACAAATATGATTAAAGCAAGAATGCCCCTTTCTCACTATCACATGACATAGTTCTAAAAATGCCACAACCCAAGAGAAATACAAGGTAGTATCATTGACAAAAAGAAAACAAAAGCATCCCTATCTGCGAGTGGCAAAATGGTTTATACTAAGAAAACTCAAAAGAAGCAGGAAAGAAACTATAAATAATCAATAAAGTAGCCAAGGACAAACAACACAACAGAGTGATCATTTCTATTGAGCCACCAACCAAAAAGACAGGCAGGAACGAAGTCCAGAAATGTAAATTACAAAATTCTTTATCAAAATAAAGGAGTTGAAGATGGCGGCATAGAAGCAGGAATCTGTGTGCTCCACCCATAACCACCTCAAATACCTATAAAAAAATGACTCTAAACAAACCTTAGGGCTACAGAACCCACAAGGTGACAGAGAGAAACAAATCTCCAGCAGCAGGCAGACAGAAAGGGTCCATTGGAGTGCGCTGGGAGCAGAGCCCTAGTCATTTGGTTGACTAAGGTGATAAACTGAAGCTGGATTTGTGAATATCTTGATAATTCTTCACTATTCGGCTCACTGGCTGCTGTCTAGGATTTAGTAGTAATATATCTTGTCTTAGAAGATTAAACTCTATGAGGAAGGGTAGTGGAAAGGAAGGCTACATGACAAACAATCCAAAGTACGTTAAAGTTACATGTGTTTTTACTTTGATATGAAGATGGAGTCATTTGGGCATCGACTATCTTGTCCTTTCAAGTAAAATTTTAATTTCTTAAAAAAAAATAAAGGAGTTAAGAAATCAGACTGTTCATAATTGGGTCAAGTCCAAAACATGAAACTAACTTAAAGATTTAGTCCTACATTAATTCAACATCCAGGGAGCTTCGTGTTCAAAACTTGATACAAACAACTTGAAGAAATAGAAGGTCTCAAATCTCAACAGAAATAATAGGCTAAAAAGGGAATGAAGGTGATACCAGATCTCAAACTAATAATACAAACTGCCTTTTGTGGTTAAAGAAAACAAAAGAGGGGGCAAAGAAAAGTCAATCAAAGATGAGATAAGACCCAGAGACAATCAAACACCACAGCCCAGCCCAGAGGTCAATCAATGACAAACCACAAACTAGGTAGGGAAGAACATCTTATTTGACCAGAACTGCTGGAAAACCAGAAAAGTTTCCTAGAAAATAGAATTAATTTAGAGCACTATATAGAACCAAAAGCTCCTGAAGGGGTACTTAACCTACATACAAAAGGTCACATCATTTAAAAATTCAAGAACAAAAGAGAGATATCTTTTTTTCCTCATCTATAAAATGGGGATAGGGCTATTGTGAGAAACAAATTAAATAAACACTTAAGCACAGTTCCTGGCACATAGTAGGTAGGCACTTAATGTTTATCAATTGATAACATAAGTAAAAGAGTGCTTCACTAACCTTAGAGTGCCATATATGTTAGCTGCTATCTTCTACTATTACTACGACTACTGCTGCTGCTGCTGCTGCTACTATATTCAAGCATTGGGGATAGAGACACAAAATCCAGGGTAGCCAGAATAAGAAAAGAAACTTTATTGCAGGTAAAATCTTGGTATCAAAAAGCTCTGATAAAAGTATAATATCAAGACACACACACACACACACACAGATGTGTAAGGACCAAAAGTCATTCTCCACAAGCACTCAAAGGATAAGAACAATTATTTCTCAAAAGAAAATATCAACTACCCTATGAAAGAATACTCTGAACCACTAATCATCAGAGAAATGCAGATTAAAAACAGGTTTCACCTTATGCCCAATGAACTGGCAAATATAATGAAAGACAGCAAAAACAGTCACAGTAAGCATGCAGCTGGTAAAGCTGTGACTTGCTCCGTCAGAGCCAGAAGAGTCACTCCAGTGGTCAGAGGGTTTTTGACTCAGACAACTCCCTTTATACCCTGAACAAACACTAGATCAAAAGGAAGGCCTCAGCTAAACTTGCTTATATCTATATCTACATAGCAAAAACTCTAAAAACAGTGAGTTGCCCCCTGATCGCAGGATGGCAAAAGTTCTGTGAATATGATGGAACATTATTGTGCCAGAAGAAACAACAAATGAGGATTTCAAAGAACCATGGGTTAAACTATATGAAAGATAGTCAAACCAAAACGAACATACACACAACCAAAATGTAGTAAATGGAGATACTGACATGCTGCTAGACAGATTGATTACAATGACTTGTCTTGATTCCCCACCCGACCCCCGAAAAAAACCAAAACATATCCCTCCTTCTCCATGAAGAGGTAAGTAAGGGTACAGAAAATTTCATTTAAAATTAACAGTTATTTTGCTTAGAGGATTCAATGATCATTTATTAACATTGGGAAATTATCTTTAAAGAATAAAGGGGTCCCAATGAGCACATGAAGGCCTTGCCTTCCCTTCTGAGAAGGCTTAAAGAGAGGAAGCCTTTTAGTGTATTCCTTTTAAGGAGACAGTTATGTCCATGTGACAGACTTTGAAGGTAGTAACTAGGATTATAGCTACCCTGAGCTCCTTTCATTGTCTACTCCACTGGTTAAAATCAGAAAAGAAGGTTCAAAAGAATACCATCTGAAGCCAGCAGCCATGAGTATTCCTCATATGAGCCAGAATAGTTACAACTTTTGGTCTCCAAAGCCTTACATCAGCCCTGCTCCCAGCAGAGAGCCCAGCCTCTTACTCGTGAGAGTACTTGGTACGCACGGCCTTGAGTTTGTCGTGGCGCTGGTAAGTCAGCAGGAAGTTGAGTCTCTTGACCAAGGAGAAGAGATCTGTGCTCCGGTATCCACTGTAACATTCTAATGTGGGAGTCTAGAGTAAGCAAGAAGAGTAGTCTTTGTGAGCCCAAGGGGTGGATGTGATCTTTCCTAAGCCATGCCAGGGATGCTGAATTTGAGGGGTACTGGCTACCCTACATTCACACCTCCTTACTCTGTGCCCCAAAGGCCTCTCCTGTAGTGAAGGGCATGTGTGCCAATTACCACATAGACCACTTTAAATCTCTTCTGAGTCTTCTCCCCACTCTGTTAGCTCCTACCTTGTGGTGGACTTTTTGACTGCAGATATTGAGAATTTAACCCCACCCCTGCCCCAGTCCATTTTGCTGTCTTCTGCCTGACCCAGAAACACAGCCCACCCTGTGCTCCCATCCAAATGCTTACCCACTTTCCCACATTCTTCATCTTGAGAGCCAAGAAAAAACAACTAGCAGCCAGTTTTGAGGCCCTCTCCTGGACATAGTCATACTCCTGCAGAGTCAACTCACAGATGAACCTGGCCAAGGTCAAGGTCTCCATGTTGACGTGGGCACACTAGAGGTGGGGCCAATAAGAAAGAGTGTCACACTTTAGGAAATAGAGCATGTCCAAAAGAAAATAATGAAGAGAAGACTCAAAACCATGCCACAGGAAGTTATAGGAAGACTGATTAAAGAAGGTAAGGCCTGGGGTGCTAGGGCGGGGCAGACCATGTCTGTAGTCTTTAAGTACTGAAGAGTTGTCATGTGAAAGGGGCTCAAGGGATCCAACTAGGAGGAGGAGATAAAAATTGCCAAGAGGAAGACCTTCACTCAATAAAGGAGCTACTTCCTGACCATTCAAGATATCCCAAAGTGGACTGCGCCTCCTCAGAGCAGGGAACATTCCCCTTCACTTTCCAGGGATATTGTAGAGCGTTTTGTGTTCACTCTAGAGAGCCTCCAAGATCCTTTACATCGCTGAGATTCTGGCCCCATGAGTCAATTCCAACAAGAAGCTTTCTTTGTCCCAAGGGCCACCTAAAGGTACCTTTGCAGTCCAGGACACACAATGGCCCTAAAGACTCCTACTACTCATACCCGCTTTCTGAATAATAATAGTTAGTGTTTATATATCACTTCTAAAGCTTGCAAAATACTTTACAAATATTTCATTTTATCCTCACAAGAACCCTGGGAAACAGGTGTTACCTCCATTTAACAGATGAGGAAACTGAGGCAGAGAGAGATTTGACTTGTCCAGGGCCACATAGCTACTAAGTCTTCCTGACTCCAGGTACAGCACTCTATCCACTGCTGGAACCAGTCGTTAGTCATCTAGCTAACTTCCCCCTCCCCCCATGACACTCTCCTGAAATGTTGTTCTGGATTAGGAAATGAAGAAACTGCCTGTCATCTTAGAATCTCCCTTGATCCCATGCTAGAAGAGCAACCTAGGGTAGACAGAGGCCTATGTGACTTATATCGACTTCCTCTCACCTTGGCAAATCTGCGCAGGAAACGATAGGCAATAGGAATATTAATATCAAAGTTGAGGGTATGGAGGATATTGATTTCCATGGATAGAAGCTCCTCTCGCTGATAAGCATCATCACAAATATACAGGAAATCATCTATGCAGGGTGGGCAACGTTCCTAAAAGCAAAGGCAAAAGAATCACATGGGAATAAGATAGTGCCTATCCCCTTAGGTTAGGGTGCTCAAAAGAATGAGGAGAGGGGTAGGATAGAAGAAATCCCTAATTCTGGGCACAGGCCTTCACAGTCAAGTCTGAAAACCCCTGGTTGACCTGAAAGACTCATTAGAAACAAACACCTTTTGAGGGCCTTAGAATAAGGTATTGTTTCTTATTCCAAAGTCCTAGAATTTCTTATGCCTAGCTGAAGAAAAGGTCAGAGAAGAGCAAGACAAGAAACTCAGTCACTACCTAAAAAAGGTAGTTAAGAAGGTTAGTTCACAGAAAGAAAAAGGAAACTCTGGTTATCAAGATGGGGCCCAAGGGAAAAGAAAAGATATCCCTGGTAGGGAATGTAATACACCATTCCTTTGAAATCACTTTCATTTCATCTATACTACTTCAAATCACTGTTAACAAGAGGCAAATAGAGAGTCTCTAGCAATCAGATATAAGCCCATTTTCCCTGAAGTCCTATGTGGGAACAGATATGAGATGGCAGCAAGCTTGTGTTGGAATCATTCTACTTGTATGTACATGCCTATGGCATACAGCCCCCACCCCCTGCACCCCTCCCCAGAAAGTGGTTTTGAAGGATGTTGGAGATCGCCAGGAAATGGAGAAAATCCCAACCCTTACTACATTCAGTTAGAGCAGCTTAACAGTAGGCTCTCTTACTGGGCAGGGCAGATACAGAGTTTGATGAGGTTCAAGAAGGCATTCAGGTCTCTATTTCTGGGTAAGAAATAGTTCACATGATGCTTCTTTTCAAGGTTCTATGATCACACCCAGGACTCACCTCAAATTTGGATGCGATCAGGATGGCAGTCGACCCAATCAGTTGTAACTTGTCCCTCAAGCACACCACTTGCATCAAGTAGTGATCGACCAACTTCACTGCTAAGTACAGGGTCTCATGGGTCAGCTCAAAGTTCTCCTGAAAAAGGAAACAGCATATCCCATACCTAAGCCCAACAGGGCTTCCTCTGTCATCCAGGCTGTTTCTAGCTGCTGCCAGGGGGTAGATACACACTCAAAGTATGTAACTGACAAGACCCACACACCTATAGTTCTCAAACAAGAAAGAGTTAAAACAAAAAGCCTGGGAAAATGAACAGAAAAAGGCAGCCCTTGCCCTAGGAGGCTCCTCCCAGGGACCCAGCCCAAGCTAAGAGCTGCCATTAAAGGCCTTTACCTGGGAAGCAGCCAGCCAAGTGCCATCATTACTTACCCTGATGCTACAAAAGGGAAAAGGTGGTGAAAAGAACAAGATACAGATTCTCTCCCTGTGACAAAAGCCCGTCCATAGTGCAATAGCACCTTAGCCTTCTGGGAGAAAAGACAATTCCAAGAAGCCCGAACACTCCATGTTGTCGTTTCCCCTAACCTGTCAGCATCTGTGGCAGGACGGGAACAGCATGACCATAGTGTCCAGCCATGACCTGACAGCTCACAGTATATCCCTTCTACGGAGGCTCTACCCTTCAAGGCTTAGCTTCAGTGTTACCTCTTCAATTAAGCTTATTCAAGCACCTCAGGCCACAATTCCACACACACACTCCCATTCTATAACAATTGTTGCCTTGTTATTTAATTTTCCTGTTTCTATCTTATCTCTAATTAGATTTTAAGTCCCTTGAGGTTAGAACTGTCCTCTACACCAAGGAAGAATTGCTGTGGCTAAAATATTCATTACCATGCACCGAACCTAGTAATAAGCCTCTCTGACTTTTTTCTAGGCTAGTTCTTGGGAAACAGTCTTGTCAATGGGCCCAGCGTGGGAGGGTCTGCCATAGACTTAAGCACTCAGGATCATCTCCTGGACCACAATAAGATGATGGCATGAAAGGACCAAGGGAGTCTCAGTTCTCTCATTTTCTTTATGACCTTGGGCGAGTTAGCCTTTAAGCCTTAATTTCATGATCCATAGTTGGAAATAACTACCATGCTCTCTACTTCAAAACTGTCTAAGATCAAATGAGAAAACATAAAGTTCCATTGAAATAAGGGATTATTCTTTAAATCTATCAACCTCCCTGTTACCTTCCCCACCCAAAGCTCAGTCAAGTTGAATTTCAGGCACCTGGGGAAGACCCCAGGCCACACTCTTCCCTCCTGCTGGGAGTCATTACAGAGAGCCCCAGGCAGACATTTTTGTGAAGAATGGAGCCTGGAAAGGAAGGTTTTCTGGGGTATAGAACAGGGAGAAGCCAGTCTGTTCCTCCTAAGATGGGCAGAGGAACAAGTCTCCCTGTCAGAGACTCACCTGCACCTCCACCATCCAGTCCACCAGGATGGCTCTCATGTCCTTGCTGATATCATGCTGCTTCGCCATGTAGTCTGAGATGGGGAACATCTCCTGGTCGTTAAGAGGAACAAAGCAGTCAAACCACACAGCTCCTGCCTTCCTTGCCCTCTTCCTGCCTGGGTCCAGGTGCTACCTGAAAGGGCCCTTAGATCTTAATGGGAAAGGGCCACTTTCATTTTTAGAACATGTTATGTGCAGAATCCAAATAAGAGGAGAGCATGGGACGATGCTTTGTGAAAGACTAATTTCCAAGGAAAGCTATCTCCACTAAGGGAGCAATGAAATCAAAGAAAGCCAAGGCCCCAGGCCCCTGCACAACTATGCCAGTGTGAGCTGGGCTGAAGTGAAAGACTGAGAATGGAAACTTCCACACGCCAGCCTTTTTGGCTCCGGCTTTCCTCAGTTAAGTTATTTCTGCAAAGAGAAGACTGGCAGATTACTCTCCCCTTGGCCAAAATTGCAGCTGGAAGCATAGCCAAGATCCCTGTGTTCCGGTGCGGGAGACAGAAGAAAATAGGGAGCTGATAATAAATGAAAGTTGACTTATTGTGCTAGAATGGGGATACACAGAAAGGGAAAAACACGGACCCTGCTGTCAACACGTAAACAACATCATGAGGCAGGGTAATGGAGATGGCCTCAGAGGGAAGGCGCTAAGAATAGGAAGGATGACGAAAGCCTTCTAGGTAGGACTTCACTTGAGACTTGAAGGAAGCCAGGAGACGGGAGAAGAAAGAAGAAAATTCTAGGCGTGCGGGACAGGCAGAGAAAATGCTCCAAGCTGGGAGCTGGCATGGTTTATGTGAGGACCATCCAGGAGAAGGCTAGTAAGGCAGGGAGAGGCCAGGTGGAAAACAGAAGTGAAATGACTTGCCAAGGCTCATGAAGCTAGTAAGTAGGCTGAATTTGAACTCAGGTCTTCCTGACTGCAGGCCTGGCACTCTATTCACTGTATCACCTAGATGCCGGATATGATAAAAGAATCCATGAGAGTTGATGAAACTCCCAAATGAAATGGCACAGAGGGAGAAGAGGTGTAGGATAGAGTCCTGGGGAATGCCCAGTTCGTGGATCCAGCCAAGGAACTTTCTTCATATGGGAGCAGATCAAACACAGAAGCAGACATGACAATTCAGTTGTCTTCTCACTAAGCCAGACAGTAAACAGATTTGCAAAAATGGAAAAAAATGTTACCTTTCTCACTAATTTTTTTTTGGAGATATAGTTTTTTCCCCATAAGATGTTATTTTAACATGCAATGAATGGATTTGTTAGTGTTATTTTAAATGAATTAAGAAATTATTTTAAAATCTTAAAAAAAAGACTGAAAAGGAGTTGTAAGAAAGAGAACCAGGAGAGATGAAATGAACCCAGCAAGAAGAGAGTATTCCTAAGGAATTGGTGAGTGACAGTGTCAAAGGCTGTAGAGAGGTCAAGAGGAGAACTGAGAAGAGGGCACTAGACTCAAAATTAAGAAAATCCCAGCAAGTGTGGAGAGTACACTTTCACTTGGATGATCAGACTGGACGCCAGACTGCAGAGAGTTAAGAGGATAGAGGGAAGAACTAAGGGCACCAATTGTAGATCGCCTTCTGGAGGAACTCAGTCACAAAAGGGAGTAAGATACGTGATGACAGCTAGTGGGAATGCAGGGATCAAGGGTGGAGAAGACAAGTGTATGCTTGGGATGTAGTGAGCAGATAGAAAAAGATTGGAGATTAGTGAGAGTGGGGATGAAAGATGGGGAAATCTGTTGGAGAAGATGGGATAGCATGTGATCATTTGTGTGTGCAGAGGGAATCTGCATGGCAAGGAGAAGGGCCGCCTCCTTATATGAGACAGGGATGAAGGAGGAGAGAGTGGGGGCAGATGTCTTAGTAATGGAAGATGAGGAAGACAAGAGGGAGCTCTCAGCAAATAGCCTGAAATTTTTCAGGAAGACATGAGGCAAGATTCTCAGTCAAGAAGGTAGAAGGAAGAGAGCCACAGGAGGTTTGTGTGGCAAATGGGACAGAGTCAATTAGAGAAGCAGAAAAGGACGATGAGGGCCTAGCTGAGATTGTGAAAAAATTCCTAGTGGGCCCAGTCAACGTGGTTTCATGATGCCGTGCAGTTTTGTTCAGAAGCATGTACATAGCAAAGTGGGCAGTGGACTTGGCAGAGCAAGATCAAGTCAGCAGTGGGAGGGAGCTGAGGACTGTGGGGTCAAGACGGGAAAAGGATGAGGAGCGGAACACAGCCATCCCGAGTCCTTTCCCAGGGGTCACAGTGAAGACAGAGAACAAAGCCTGGCACAGGGAGAAGTAGGACAAGAACACCATTAATGAACAGGCAAAAATCAAAGGACACTATTTTATCCACTGCAGACAAAGAAGAGATTTCCTCCAACAGCCCCAGAAGTGAGCTCTACAACTTGATCCTTAAGCTATTTAGCTAGTTTCTCTTCCTGGTCTTGCCTCCTTGGTTCTAAAGACAATGATTTTATGGATTCTCAAAGGTTTTCAATGTCTTCAGTTCACAAGCTTGAGAGGAGACAGGGAACAGTAGTTAAAAAAAGAAAGAGCTAACACATTCCCCACTCTATAGCCTCAGCAGGCTCCTCAGCCACCTGGGTATCACAAACCTCTCTCTTTCTCATGTACTTGAAGATTTCCTTGGCATACTCTGTATTGGCATATAGGTCTTCTTCCGCTTTTTCAATATTCTCCATCCCAGGCATCTGCTGGAGTCACCAGAAAGCTCCATCAGGAAGAGACAACTTTCAGGGGAGACTTAGAAATGTACCAAGTATGATTCTTTCTCCCTGCCCCATCCTTCTGCTAAGGTACTCCAAAGTGTAACTCCTGAACTCCTCTGAAGTGTAGAACAGCTCACAATGCCTAGTAACTACTGCTCTACATACTTAACAGGTGTCTGAACTGCTGAAAGATTTCCCTCTGTGGGCATATCTATTGTACCACAAGAGATGGGCATCTCTTCTGGGGAAAACCTACCAGGACAGGATGCTCTGATGCTGCTATATCAGCCTGCCCATGGAACCCATCTGTCTCCCTTCTGTCCCCGGGGGTTGCTTGCTAGAGTTTAGTCTATACCTTTTGGAGGAGTCAAATGTACTTTCTAACTGGCCTCTTCCCTTTCCCAACTCAAATCTCCTCCCACCTTCTAAGTCTTCTGTGAGGCTGGTCTACACACATGATGACTGCCCGAACCCTCCAATTCCTGGCTCAGGGTATACGGCGTCTGCCAATACTCGGGGGTGACACAGGTAATTGATCACTAATCTGTTGTTCTTGTCGTTGTTTAGATCTTCCCTCTCAAACCTCAATTATTTATCATCACTCAGAGGCTGCTTATTGAACATACTTATCAACAACCAAGGACATAAGCCTAATTTGGGAGCAAATATGTTCCAGAAGACAAGGAACATGATCTGTTGAGCTCAGATCTTCAGCAGACCCTCCCAAAAGAAATCATTACTTGGCCCACCTGACTGTGGAAAGGTTCAGAAGTAATCTTAAGCAATATCATCTTCTGACTAGGAATGAAGGAAAGTCTCCCAGAGCTCCATGCTTGCTTTTCTGAGACATTTCATGGACACTCCAAAGGTTATTTCAGCTATCCAAGGGATAAGAAAAAAAGGGGGAAAGAAGAGTACCTCGCTTGGTCCTGCTTGTCCTGCAGCGGAGGCCCTTTCAACACTGGGTCTCTCCTGCACTGGCATAGGCTCCTCCTCCTGGACAGGCATCGGCCCTTCCTTGACAGTGGGCTCAGAGCTGACAGAGTCCTCCTCTGAAAGGGATTTGGGCCCAGACCTGTGGGAGAAACCAGAGCTAAGCCAAACTGTTCTAGGAGCCTTGGCCACTGTCTTATTGGGAAAGAGCATGAAAGGCAATTTCAGATGTTGTTTCTTAGGGAACCTGACTGGGAACAGGGTCTTTGCCTCAAAACACAGATCTTCTCTAAGCCACCCCCCCCCCCCGCCATAGCGACCATGCTAAATAAATAGGCCAGGCAACAGAATGGGCAGATTTTAACAGACGCCTTTAACCTCTTTGTAATTTTTATTTCTCCCCATATTTTATGATTACCCATGGTAAAGAAGGAGACATGGAGAGTTCAAGGAGTAAGTGGGGAGAAGGGCCTGATAGGAAGCAGAAAAGGCCTTGGACCAGGTAAGGATTCTTGTTCTACAGGATAAAGAAGGGACTGATGGTATCTAGACCCAAAGTAATTGATGCCAATCCTTCTCTGGTTATGATCTTCAAAGCCAGAATTCAGAGCTAGTGACAAACGGAGCCCAAGTTTAGAAATCTCAACATGAAAAGTCATTGAAAAGGAAGGAAGATACTAAAAGATTCTAGGAACCTTGTTTCCCATGTTAGTAAAGAACCTTGCACATTCAGGCTGTGATATGCAGAGAAAGCCCTGCCAGACCAGACAGAAAAACAACCTCTAATGGCCTTGCATATAGTAGAGACTTAAACAGTTTGTTGAGCTGAAATGCCAGGCAGAACCCTTAATCTAGAGGCTAATGCCAGATTAAATTCTGAGACAGCCAACCCATGTGGAGAGCTGAACAGCTAATTTGGTCCACACTGCCCAGCACACAACATAGACTAGAGCAGATTGAGATCAGACTGTGGTGCAGGAAGCCAAGAATATAATTATGAGTATAAGATATAAAGCAATATGGTCCCTTCAGGGGAAATGTTAATGGCCAGGGCAGAAGAATAAAGCAGCAGAGATCAAGTTAAATAAAAGTTCGAGAGGTGAAATTAGGGAGAAGAATCACTAATCTGATTGGGTAAAGTGCTGGCCATCTGGACAGTTCTAAGTCCCTTTGTACATCAGGGCTTTTAGACAAAGGTAGAGACCAAGAAATCATCCAAGCACAGAACAATTAGGGCCAGCGAAAGAAGGGTTACTTTCTAATAGCAAAAATCCAACTTCTCTCAGAAGGTGGGGGTGGGTCCACTCTCACAAGCCAGCCATGACAATGGTGAGGGAATTCCTAAGAGGTAAGCACAAAGCCCTTTTCCCAATTTCCTAAGCAAGACTTCTCCACAACCCACCCAACACAATCCACTCGGGCACAGCTACAACTTCACCTGATACAGCCCCTAAGGGTAACAGGACAAATACTGTTGTGGCTTACTAACCTAATTCTCTGCTGAAGAAAGGATGTCATCCCCTAAACTTCTGCTTATACAAGGCTTTTCTTACTTACTTTTTCAAGTTGATCTCATTGTTTTTGGAGAGATCATGAGCCACTGTGCTCCTAAGTACCTTCTTAGCAGTACCCTTGACCACCTCCTTCTTGGACTGTGTAGGCTGATTTTGGTGAGCCTGGAAAAGAAAATGAACAGAACTATTCAATTCTAACAGGAAAACCATTCCTCTCAGGAAAGTTTTAAGTTTAATAAAAAGGTACAAGTAACACTAGTTAGAAAATATATCTTTTATCATGTCTAACAAATAATTGTCAAGGTGCCTGGTTAGTTACCAGGTTTGGGGTAGCATTCTAGATCATTGATTTTTCTATTTAACCAAATGGCCAAGAGGTAGGAGGGAATGAAATCTCTAGTTACACCACAAAAGAAAAAGGACAGATAACCAAGTTCTACCACCATAGCCTACTTCTGAGTTATTATTAACTAAGCCACTAAGTGCACCTAGATATAGTGTTCTAGCTCAAGGTGTCACCTCACCCCATTGTCCAGGCACAAGGTGGAGAATCTCAGCAGGTCTCATTAGGCTAAGTGGAAATCACTAATGTTTCAATTAAATCTTCTTATTATACTATAGCAAGAGCAGGAATTGGCCAAATTGCTAAGGCTAAAGTTAGAAAAAAAACAGAGGATACTAGGCTGCAAAGGTCTCATATGTAACAGCAGTCAAGGGGTCAAAGAAACACATTCATTATCCTCCAAGGTGTAATGGGAATGCAAATTTGGAAGATCTTCCCTGCCCCTAGGCTAAAGTGCACCTGAAGCCTGGGGTGGGAGGCTTGTTTTTCAGTAGATACTTCTTGATTGGCCAGTGGGTCCAGAAGGTTGTTACATTCTCTGAGCCAGGAGAAGGCTATATGGGCCCTGATGTGAGGCTTTGTTTTGGGGGCTCACTTTGAGAAGTGTTCTGTGATTTGATCTGTATTCTGGGAAGCCGTTGTCCAGGCCCTCCCCCCCCCCAGATGTGGAAACCCAGATGTTGACTGGGTATGGATGTAATGGTTGGACAGTTTGGAAATCTGTCTACTAGATCTGTTTCTGTCTTGACAATTCTGTCTTTGTACTTTGAAGTTCGGGGTGCTGACCTTTTCCCCTGAGCAAGGCAAACGATATATGTCTGACTGATTAAAGTAAGCTTGTTAACCCATTTTGAGTTGCTTTCCTTTATCAAAGCAGATCCAAGAACCTGTATGGGCAGCCACCCTGAGGACGCTTGGGGTGCTTGCTGCTACACAAGGCCAAACTGTTACCTACCTGCACATCACCAAGGCAGAATCCAAAGTTCTGGCCTGATAACTGTCCCTCCCTACCCTTCTCCATTATACAAGCATCAAAAGGCCATCCACAGACATGCCACTGTTTATGTCCCAGAACTGCAAGGCCTGCCTCTGAGAGCTAGTTTTAGAAGAGGGGACCTTACATAATATGGCTCAGCTGAAGCCCTTAGACTCCCCTCCCTTATGTGCCTGTTCAGAAATCACAAAGAGACCAGAGATTTCTAGGCCTGTCCCAGAAGGAGAACCCCTGTAATTGCTATGGAGGATACAAACTTCTACCTGCTAAAGTACCCTGAGCATTCCTTAGGGCAGGGCTTCTTCACCTTGTCTGTGGCAAAGACCCTTTTGGCAATGGTCTGGTAAAGCCTATGGACCCTTCTCAGAATTAAAATAGGATTATCAGAATATTTCCTTAAAAAAATAAAACCATGGACCCCAGGTTAAGAGCCCTTGCCTTGGGGAGTTGTCACATGTTACAGTATCATCTTAAGTGCAGGCAACTGAACTAAATCCTGGGTCCTTGTCATCACCAGGATGTTGTTCCCTTGACTGCTGAACCCAGAGATTTGTAGCAACTGGCCCAAGCTGGATACGCTGACCGGACATGAAGATTCCCAAACAAGGACACCAACTCCAAATGCAGCATGGCACCTGTTCTTAGCAGTAGGTACCTGATATTAGGGAGAAGAATACCTACCTGCTAATCCGACCCTGCACAACAGAGAAGGCCTTCCTCCAATGCTCCCCAAAAAAGAACTCCAAATTTATATCTGAGCAAAGGTCACTCAGAGCCCTGGGCCTCCTTTGACTCCATAAGCATATAAAGACCCCACTAACATTGAGTTCAAACAGGAGAGGGGCCAACAGTCAAGGGCAAAGCTATCCGAGCCACATAGTGAAGGTACTAAGTTCCAGCTGCTTCGAGGCACCAGCTCAGCCATCACCTGGGCAGAAGACACTGACGAGCCAAGACCCAAACAGGATACTCACATTGGTGAGATCTCCAAAAGCTGACCGCTTTTTGGGTGCTCCCTGTGGCGAAGACGGGGATCTCTTTGCCTGGCTATTTTCTTCCTGTTAGAAAAGAAGATACAGGTAACAATATCTGGGGCCAGCCAGCATGGAGAACCACATTCACCTTAGGATCTCAGGAGACACATTGGAAACACGATAGAAAATCGAGGCGCACGCGTGCACACACATGCGCGCACACACACACACACACACACACACACACACACCCAAAGTGGACACAGAATGTTCTAAGCATGAATAAAACCTACTTGTTTTTTTTTTTAAATAAAGCACAAACAGACTGGGGGCGGGGGAGTGGCATACATCATTAGTAACAGACTCAGGGTAGGGAAAGAAAGAAGACAGCTCACTCCTGACTAACCTTGTCTGCTTCTTGGCCGTCCACCGCTCTACCTGCTTCACCTCTGGCACTCTCCACGGCTTGCACTTTGCTGGATCGGAGGCCCTTGTCATGGGCAGCCCTGGAGCCTCGAGGCACTGGCATGTCCCACAGATTCAGCAGTTGCTCCCCCACAGTCCTGCTGCAATCAAAAAGGCCCAGCTCCCTTTAGCAGAAGCTTCAGAGGCCCTTGGGCACAGGCATCAGTGGGCCCAGTGAGCCCAGCTCTCCCAAGAATGGGTTATCATCCCTGGACACTAGGAATCCATATCTGGGAGACATGGGGAGCTATGGCCTTCAGGACTGAGCCCAGGAGCAATTTCCAGGGTAGATTTTCATCACTCCTAGAAACAGGATCCATGATTTAATGGTTTTGAAGGGAGTGCATAAGAACTCACATTAGCAACACACACTGAAAGGATCTAGGGCCAGCCTTGCCTTTCTCAGACCAAGTCAGCTTCCTCTAAACAGCAGTGTCCAGTGGGCTAACCCAACATTTAAAACTTTTTATTCCCAAAAGCAAAGGAGACAAATTGTTGAAGAGACACCAAGGCACTGTTACCTTGGCTTTGTCCAGCCATGTTAGACCTTTGCAGTACCTGGCATATCTGGAACCTAGCTTACTTTGCTTCAGAATTTCTCCCACCTTTGTCACCTTCCCTGGTCTCTCTTGAAAGCCATTAATGACTTATCAGGTTATTTCAAGCCCCGAAGTTAACTATACCAAGTTAGACTGGAAGAGTCCTTCCCTTAAGCTGAGAAGAGTAAAAGGAGCTTCTCCTGCTCACTAAAGCTCATCTATATGACAAAGACGACACTTAATAACTGAGATGCTGCTGCCAGATCTCCAGATTATCTTTCCAGAGAAGATAAAGGGAAATTTTATTCAAGTCACCAAGCAGCCAGCAAAGTGTTTATCTTCTGGGGGTGGGAGAAGGACAGATCCAACTTCCCCATTCCCCAGGCTTTGAACCTCAGTTTAGAAAACACAGCAAGGAACTGTTAGGCTGCATTTGCATAACATTTCAGGGAGAATGCAAGGACTTTTATATAAGGTACAAATGGTCAAAGTCTGTATAGAGTAAACCCAGGGCGCCCCTCCCTGCTCCCTGCTGACGTGCTGCTGCTGACATTTGACGTCCTCATGGTGAAATGCCCATGGCTTCATACACTAAGCCCCTGTATGTAACAAGTTTGGAAATTACTGAATTCTTCCTGAACTCGCACGTGCTTAACCAGGAGCCCCTCTCTTGTGAGAAACAGACCTGGCCATACTTCCTGATAAGATGCCAGAATGATCCTGGGCATCTGGGTCTCATAATAAATCAGGGCAAGGACTATACAACTGTCCAGACCAAGGCCTGGCTACAACGGATGTGCTTATCTACCACTGTCAGACCAACTTTATTTCCCACACCTATTTTTGGCGGTTTTTGACTTTAAATATTCCCCCTTTCCCAATGGTTCCTTGGGAGACTGTTGCTGGCCAGCTCAGAGTAACTGACTAGGGCTTTGGGGCCATTTCACTGGCAAAAGGACAACAAAACTACCAGGACGGAAGGAGCTAATGGGGGCTCGTCCAGGTTCTGGGTCAGAAAACAGCAGAAGTGACACCCTGGTGGGTAAAGCCAGGTGCCCGCCTCTGCTCTCCCCTCAGGGAGAGTGGAACGACACCCAGGCCAAGCCCCAGCCCCAGCGAGCCAGCAGCAGGCCTTGGAGGCATGGGCATGGCTGGCTTCAGGAGCTCTCCACCCACAAAGGAGATTGCAGAGAACTCTGTTGTGTAATTCCTGGTCACAGTCCCAGGGGGATGAGGCAGCACTAAGTGAACCAGGGGATTGGAGACCCTGGTCACAGTTCAAGGATGGAAAATAATGCTTGTGGTCACTCAAAGACCAAAGCACAGGCCAGGAGGGCAGTGACCACACCTCTCCTTACATCATACTACCTTGGAAGAACTGAAATCTTATAGACCACCTGCCACCTTCCAGACTAACTCTGAAAACTTGGGACAGTGTCCTCTCCACAAAAAGTCAAGAAACAGAGTGGAAGATGAGCAAACTACGAAAAAAGAACCTGAACACAGAAAGTTGCTGTGGTGACATGAAAGATTAAGACAGAAATGCATTAGACACCTAAGTCAAAACAACTACATGCAAACCTCAAAGAGAAATGTGAACTGGTCACAGGCCCAAAAGAATGCCTGGAGGAGCTCCAAAAGGATTTTAAAAATCTAATTAGAGCACTAGAGGAAAAACTAGGGAACAAAAGAATGATGCAAGAAAATCACAAAAGAGAGTCAACAGCTTAGTAAAAGACACAAAAATTCACTGAAGAAAAGAATTTCTTAAAAAATAGAATTGGTCAAGTAGAAAGAGAGGTACAAAAGCTCACCAAAGAAAATAATTCCTTAAAAGTTAAAATTCAGCAAGTGAAAGCGAATGATTCCATGAGACATCATGAAACAAAACAAAAGTAAAAGCATGAAAAAATACAAGAAAATGTGAACTATTTCACTGGATAAACAACAGACCTGGAAAATGGATCCAGGAGAGAATTTTAAGAATTATTAGACTACCTGAAAGCCATGATCAAATAGACATCATATTTCAAGAAATTATCAAGGGAAACTGCTATAAAACTAGAGGGTAAAATAGAAATTCAATGAATCCACCAATCACCTTCTGAAAGAGATACCCAAACAGAAAACTCCCAGAAATATCATAGTCAAATCCAAGAGCTTCCAGGTCAAGGAGAAAATACTGCAAAGCAGCCAGAAAGAAACAAATCAAATTCATGGAGCCCAAGTCAAGATCACACAAGATTTAGCAGCTTCCACCTTAAAGGATCAGAGGGCTTGGAATATGATATTCCAGAAGATGAAGAAGCTAGGATCACAATGGAAAATATCCTACTCAACAAAACTGAGGATAAGCCTACCAGGGAACAAATGAACATTTAACAAAATAGAGGGCTCAAAGTTGACTTTCATTTACAAGACTCAAGAGAAGCATAAGAATGCAAACATGAAAGAGAAATCATAAGGGATTCAAAAAGAAACTGTTTGCATTCCTATATGGGAAGATGATAGTTGCTCACTATTAGGAGGAATATACTTAAGGAGAGGGTATGAGTGTGAGTTAACTATGATAATTGGATGATTTCAAAAAACTTAAGGAGAAGAGAAATGCACTGGAGCAAGGGTAAGTTATCTCACAAAAAGATTCTCAAAAGGAAGAGCTTTTGCAATGGAAGGGAAGATGGGAGGCAACACTTGAACCTTAATCCCATCGGAACTGACTCAGTTGGGTATAGAAATCTCTCTTGCTCTAGAGGAAAAGTAGGAGAGGAGGTGGTAACAGAACGGAGGGCAGATTGAAGGAGGTTGTGAAAAGAAACAAAACCCTTTTGAAGAGAGAGAAGGATAAAGAAAGGGAAAAAATCGGATAGAGGGAAATACAGTTAGTAACCATAACTGTGAATGTTATTAAAAACCAGAAGATGAGAATATGTTGTTTACAAGAAACACACACAGAGAGTAAAAGAAAGAAGCTGGAGCAGAATCCACTATGCCTCGGCTGATATAAAAAACAAATTTTTTTAAAGCAGGGATAGCAATCATGATCTCAGACAAGGCAAAAGCAAAACTAGATCTAATTAAAAGTCATAATCAGGGAAACTACATTTTGCTAAAAAGTACCATAGACAATGAAGACAATCAATACTATAGCATTCAGATCCTTAAAGGAACAGTTAAAGAGTAGCAGGAGGAAATAGATAGTACTATACTAGTGGGGGACCTCAACTTTCCCCTCTCAGAACTCAATAATTCTAACCAAAAAGTAACAAGAAAAAAGTTAAGGAGATGAATAGAATTTTGGAAAAATTATGATAGAGCTCTGGAGAAAACTGAAAGGGAATAGAAAGAAATATACCTTTTCTCAGTGGTACATGGCACTTACACAAAAACTGACCATGTATTAGGACATAAAGCCCTCACAACCAAATGTACAAAAGCATAAATATTAAATGCATCCTTTTCAGATCACAATGCAATACAAATTATATTCAATAAAGGACTGTGGAAAAATTAAAAATTATTGGAAATTAAATAATCGAATCCTAAAGAATGATCTCAAAGAACAAATCAAAGAAATAATAATTTCATTAAAGAGAACAAGACAACATACCCAAATTTATGAGACACAGTCAAAGCAGTACTTAGGGAAAAAGTTATATCTCACAATGCTTACATCAATAAAAAAGAAAAAGAATAGATCGATGAAAAAACTAGAAAAAGAACAAATAAAATCTCCAATTAAAATCAAAGGAGAGAATAACAAAAAATAAAAGACGATTAGAAAAAAACAAAAAAATAGATAAACCAATGATTGATTTGATATTTTTAAAAAAGAAAACCAAATTACCAGTATCAAAAATGAAAAGGGTGAAGTCACCACCAATGAAGATAAAGTAATTATTAGGACCCATTTTGCCAAATTATATGCCAATAAATCTGATAATTTAAGTAAAATGCATAAATGTGTACAAAACTATAAACTGTGTAGATAAACAGAAGAAATAAAATACTTAAATGACCCTATCTTAGAAAAAAATCGAATAAGCCATACATGAGCTCCCTAAGAAAAAATTCCCGGCCAGGGCCAGTTGGATTCACATGTGAATTCTACTAAACATCAAACATTTAAAAAAACAATTAATTCTAATACTATATAAACTATTTGGAAAAATAAAATAACAAAAATCTATTTTCTCTGGGGAGAAGGAAAAACAGAGCCCTGGCAAAAGAAAAAAAAAGCAATGCAATTTCAAACCCTTACCAGGGTAAAAAAAAAAAAAACCCACCATAAATCCAAGACAAAGGAGTGTAGGCAACTAGAAAACTCTGCTGGGATGGCATATCAAGCCCCAAAGGACATGGGCTAAAGCCTCATGGGCCACAAGGCTAGCCAATCTAGCTAGGGTCACTCCACTGCTCCCTTACTATACTAACTAGATCATTCCGGTGGCCTCCAGACTATGACTGCCCTGGTCAAGCTTGGGGCAATTACAGTAGCCACTCCAAGAATGGTCAAGGGTCAGAAGAAAAAGAGGCTAAAAGGCAGAACCCCTAACCTCCAACGACAGTCTGTAGAGCCGAAGTAGGAGCTGTCAACAAGCCAAAGACTCACATTCAAAGGAAGAGCCCATGATAAAACAGGCAACAACAAAACCAATGAAAATAACCAAAAACAACAACCAAAAATCAGCCATTTTGACTGGGTTTTGAAGTTCCCAAAAGTTTTATCGTGTATATCTCACAATTCCAACAGTAATCTTAGATGAGGAAAATGAGGTTCCAATAGGTAAAGCATGATGCTGAAATAAGGATCAAGGTTGAAGGGGTGAAAGGAAAGGCGGCCTAACTTTCCAAGCCAAGACTCCCCAAATCCAGTGTGTGCCCAGCCACTGAGGGGGTGAGTCAGTGAGGGATTTGCACAATGTACAAATGGGTGTGAAGAGAAAGAGAGGTGAAGAAAGCTAAGGAAAACTGAAAAAGAGGGGGAAGAATTGCAGAGGTTAAAAAAAAGGGACAGGGAGGTAAACTGAGGTAAAAGTAAAACTGGGTGAAAAGAGGAAGTGATAGAGGTGGAATGGGGTAAAATAAACAGAACTGAGGTAAATATAGAGTTATGAGAGGGAGGAGAACTGAGGAAAAATGGGATAAAGAGAGGCAGGACAGCTAAGGTAAAAATGGGGTAGATTAAGGCAATAGAGCTGAGGTAAACCTCGGGTGAATTAAGGCAGGAAAATTAAGGTAAAATTGAGTAAAGACAGGTAGCAGGTTTAAGAAAAAATGGGGCAAAGAGAGGTGGGGGAGCTTAGAAAAATGGGATGAAACAAAGGAGAGATGAGGCAAAAATAAGGTGAAGCAAAGAAAAAGAGATAAAAAGGGGAGATTGAAGGGCCAACTGAGGTAAAATGGGTTGAAGAGGAAACAATAGCTCAAAATGGTGTAAAAAAGGGGGGTTGAAGTCCAAAGAGGGTAAAGAGAAGAAGGAGCTGTAAGATAATAAAGAGGGTAAAGTGAGGAGAGGATCAGAGATAAAAACAGAGAAAAGACAAAACATGGAGCTGAAGTAAAAGTATGGACAAGTAAAACTTAAGGCAATAACGTAAATATGGAGCAAAGGGAGGTGAGGCACATATGGGGAAAGGGGGGGAAATTATGGAGAAAAGGGAAACAGGTAAAATTAGGGTGAAAAGAACGAGGACTGAGGTAATATTAGGTATAAAAGAAGGGAAAGTGAGGTAAAAATGATAGAAAAAAAGGAGAAAATGAGGTTAAAGTAGGGAGAAAAGAAGGAAAACTGAAGTAAAAGTGACAAAAAAAGAAAACTGTGGTAAAAGTGAAGAAAAAAGAAGGGAAGCAGAGGTAAAATTAGAATGAAAAGAAGGGAAGCTGGGATAAAAGTGGAGGAAATGAGAAGAGCTCAGGAAGAATGAAATAGGGGCGGCTAGGTGGCTCAGTGAATAGAGCACCAGCTCTGGAGTCAGGAGGACCTGAGTTCAAATTCGACCTCAGACACTTAACACAAAAACTAGCCGTGTGACCTTGGGCAAGTCACTTAGCCCCAATTGCCCTGCCTTCCCCCCTCCAAAAAGCAAAAATAAATAAATAAATGAATGAATGAATGAATGAATAATTGTACATAATATAAAATACTTGGGACCCTGCCTGCCTACACAAATCCAGTAAATATATGGAAAGAACTACAAATAAAGAGTCAGATCTAAACAAATGAAAAAATATTCAGGCTGAGCCAATATAATAAAAACTACAATTCTACCGAATCTATCTCTTCAGTGCCATAACAAGAAAATCACGAAAAACTTTTATGGCACTGGGCAAAATAACATCCCAATTCGTCTAGAAGAGCAAAAGGTCAAGGCTATGGACAGAAGCAATGAAAACAAGAGTAAAGGGAGGCAGTCTAGCTGGGCCAGGCCTCCAATTGCATTATAGAGTGGTCAATCACCCAAACAACCTGGTGAGTCTGAGAAACAGACTGGGAGATGAGCAGACTAGATTAGGCACAAAGTGATCACATAGTGATCCGGCAGAGAATGAACCCAAAGATCCAAGTTTGGAACAAAAAAAAGGGAAACTGAGGTAAAAGTGAGGAAAAGGCAAAGGGAGGTAAAACTGGGGAGAAAAAAGGGAAACTGAGGCAAGACTGAGGAAAAAAGGAAAAATTAGGTAAAAGTGAGGAAAGAAAAGGGAAACTGAAGTTAAACTCAGGGAAAAAGGGAAACAGCTAAAAGTGAGGGAAAAAGAAAGGAAATTTAATTAAAAATGAAGGGCAAAGGGAAACTGAGGGGAAAATGACGGAAAAGGGGAAAATGATGTAAAAATGAAGAAAGAAAAGGGAAAAGGGGGCGGGGTCTCGTGTCCCGCGGAGTCGGGGGATTTGTTTGGGGGATTTGGGGACGCGGAGCCTCTCAGCGGCTAGGGAGCCTAGAGGTGTGGAGCGATGTCTCGCCCCCAAGAGCCTCCAGGAGGTGCGCGCACCAGAAGGGGTCCCCAGGGTTTGGCTCAGGCCTCCTATGCGGCACGAGTCGGGGCACAGGTGGTGGGTCCCCTGGGCAGACAAGCACATCGGCCTTACCTTGTCGCCGAGTCACGCAGCGTACCGGTGGCCCGTCCGCCTTCCTGGCCCAAGCTTCTGGCTCTCCGGCGCCGCGGTATTCCGTGCTAGCAAGGGCAGCTGCTGCTCCGTAACCCCGCTAGGAACCGGCTAAGAACCCGCAGTGTGCATAGCACAGCTCGCGCTCGGGGAACCAATTTTGAAAACTGCCACCGAAGAACAGAGCCCGTCCGTGATTGGTCTTTACCGAGCCAATCCGTGCGCCCCCGCGGTTGTCCTGAGGCCTGGGCCCAGGCGGAGTCCCTGGGCTTTTTAAAATCGAGCTCAGCAGCCAATGGGACAGCAGCGCGAGCCGCAAGGGGCGTGCCCATGAGCGTGCCGTCGCTTTGCGTCACATGAAGGCGGTGTCGAGCGCGGGCGACGGGGCGGGACGTTCTATAAATAGCAGTCTGCGCTTCTGGCTCAGTTAGTTGAGCTGTTGCCACTGCTCCCGAGGATCTCGCGCCTCTCGCGTCCCTCCTCCCTCCTCCCTCCTCCCTCCTCCCGCCTCGTGCCTCCCGCCTCCCGCAGCGAGCTTTGTACAAGTAAGCGGGACTGCGGCTTTGTCCCTGCTGCCGCCGCTGAGCAGTGTCTGTGGGGGAGGTCGGGATGCCCCTTTGGCGCAGGACACTGAGCCCATGGGCTGGGTCTCTGCCGGTCCTGCCCGCGGGTTTCGTTCCAGCCTCGGGCATTTGCACCATTCCCAGCTGTTCTGTGAGGGGCTCTGCTACCTGAGCTCTGTGTCGCCCGTTCTGTCCAGTAGTGAAGGGAGTTCCCTGTGTGCCAGGCACTGTGCTAAGCCCTTTGCAAATGCCTTGTCTGGTCCTCACAACCCTAGGGGCGTTACGTGGTATGTTATCTTCATTTTTAAGATGAAAAAACTGAGGTAGGCAGAGGTGTAGCAGCGAGCACCCCGGCATCCTCAGGGTTTGCTGCCCATACAGGTTCTTGGATCTGCTGTGTTAAAGGAAAGCAACTCAAAATGGGTTAACAAGCTTACTTTAATCAGTCAGATATGTATCATTCACCTAGTTCAGGGGAAAAAGGTCAGCACCCCGAACTTCAAAGTATACAGACAGAATTATCAAGTCAGAGAAACAGATCAAGTAGACAGATTTCCAAACTGTCCAACCATTACATCCATACCAAATCAACATCTGGGTTTTTCAAAGCTAGGGGGCTCTGGACAACGGCTTCCCAGAATCCAGATCAAATCACAGAACACTTCTCAAAGTGAGCCCCAAAAACAAAGCTACACATCAGGCCTTATATAGCCTTCTCCTGGCTCAGAGAATGTAACAACCTTGTTGACTCACTGGCCAATCAAGAAGTATCTACTGAAAAACAAGCCTCCCACCCCAGGCTCCAGGTGCACTTTAGCCTAGGAGCAGGGAAGATCTTCAAAATTTACATTCCCATTACAAGAGGTCACCCAGTAAGTGTCTGAAGTCAGAGGCTCAACACTTGTCTGTGCCACTTATGCCTGGAGAGACAAGGTAGGATAAGTCTCTGGTGTGGCCCTGAAATGTTAAAAGTGTGACCTTGACCAAGTCCCTGACCTTATTTGGACCTAACCTCAAGAACTCTCCTAACTTTAGCGTACTGTGATTCTATAGAAAGCTTTGAAAAGCTTCCACCACCCATATTTCTCTGTCTTCCTCCCACCACCGTCATTTCCCCATTAGTCATTCCTTTGGTTTAAAATTCACATGTTGCCAGTGAGGAAACTTAAGAGTAAGTCAGTCATTGGAACATTCAGTTCTAAGAGAGATGAGGCTGTGGGGGCAGCTAGGTGTCAGTGAATGGAGCACCAGCCCTGGAGGCAGGAGGACCCGAGTTCAAATTTGGCCTTAGACACAACACAAAAATTAGCCATGTGACCTTCGGCAAGTCACTTAACCCCAACTGCCTTCCAAAAAGAAAAAAAAAAGAGAGAGATGAGGCCCAAGAACAGGTATTTTGATTGTGTGTATACCATCTCACTAAATATCTTCAAGAAAAATATAATCACTTGTCAGGGCTATACTTGAATATACTTTAAATGAGCTTTTTATTTCTATCCAAACATTCTGTGCTGTGGACAGAGGCTGCCTGGACCTCTCCAAAAGCAAGGCCCCAATGACATACTGTGAATGCTAATGGGGGATTCTCAGGCACCTCTCAGCTGGGATCCTAGAGACAGGTCATTTTAGGCTTGGTTTGCTGGGGTTCTAAAAAGAAATTCAAAAATCCTAGGCCAGTCCTTCATTAAAAAGCTTCAGAATTCCATGGGCAAACAAATCTTATTTCTACAATTAGCTTCAAGTGTTGAAAAGTACACCTGCTGTTTCCTAGGGCAGAAAAGGACAGTTCTCTTCTTTTAGCAGCTAATGAGAACTTCCCTTCTTGGCTTTCCTTTGCTCCCTCTGTCCTCCACTCCCCCCCATCCATTTCCTGGCCAAAATACAAAATTGTGAAACATTTTTTTTAATTATTTGTGGAATAGCTTAAAGTTTCCATGCACCTGTTTTTATTATAAAAAGTAAGCTGGATGCTTTATATTTCTTTTTCTAAAAAATGAAGCTAAGTTATTTTTTGTTCTTTCTTGATTCCTTGGGGGGGTGGGGGAGGGCTCCCTTCTATTACAGTGGGAGAGCACTGGATTTAAAGTGTGAGGCCCTGGATTCAGATAGTGACTTTGACAGTTATCCCCCATGTGACTTTGAGCAAATGACTTCCCCTTTCTGTTCCTCAGTTTCTTCCTTTGTAAAGTGAGGGGGTTAGTCTAGTGCCCATTAGAGTGCTTTCCAGCTCCAGATCTAGGACCCCTGATAGGAAAGTTATTCCCTATCCTTGCCTTACAGCCTCAGAGAAAGAGAGATATGTGGCATTTCCTTCACTTACCCCAAATGACTCAGTGAGTGGCAGAGAGAAAAACAGGCTCCATATTTGTTGGTTCCTACTTTAATATTCTAGTTGTTTTTTTTTAAGGACAATGTAGGGGGCGACATCGAGGGCTAGCTCTAAGAAGTTCCCCAAAGGGTCGAGGACCCAGGCCAAGGGCTCCCTTGAACTTGTTCCCATCCTCTGGAGCTCATTATCTTAGGATGTTGGCTCTCCATCCTCAACTAAGCATCCTTCTGTGCAAGGGAGGCCCAGAACATTCTAGCCATTTCTGGAACTTGGGCCACTTGAGGGATAAAGTAGTGACGCATGAGATAAGAAAGCAGGGAATGTCCCACAGCAGTAGCCTCCTGTAAAGCTGCAAGTTGGGCGCCTCATGTAACAAACTACATGAAGTTTCCCATGAGAAAGTATGATTTAAGTGCTTCAGCTACAGTATATAAACCCTAACCCTCAGATGCTTAATTGGGATTTGATTAGCATGCATGCAATAAACATATGAATGTTTTTGATCTCTGCCTAGCCCATGATTCTTCATTCGTTCGCACTCTCACGTTCGGTCATGCTGCAAGGACAAATCCCTCTTGTGGGAAGCTTTCCTTTCTCCTATACTTGTCTAGGTAGTTCTTGTATTATTAAGCTCTTATAACTTTTCAGTCAACAAACATCAAGTGCCTGTTGTGTGCCAGGCATTGCGCTCAGTACTAGGGATACAAAGCAAGGCAAAGGCATCCCCTGCCTGGAGCTCTCATTCTCATGGGGAAGGCAACACATAAGTCACTATATACATAAGTCACTATATGCAGTGAAGGTGGAAATACACGAAAGGGACTAGCAGCATGGCGGACTCAGAAAAATGATGTGCATTAAAAGGGATTTCAGCTGAGTCTTAAACTAGAAAGTACAGATGACAAGACAGAGCATTCTGGGAAAGAGAGGCGGCCAATCCAAAGACATGCAGTTACTAAGTTCCTACTATGTTCCTACTAAGTTCCTACTATGTTCCAGGCACTGATAAGCACTTTACAAATATCCCATGTTTTATCATAATAACCCTAGGAGATAGCTACTATTATGATCCTCATTTTACAGTTGAGGAAACTGAGGCAGAAAGAAGTGACTTGTCTGGAATGATATAGCTAGTAAGTGACTGAATTTGAACTTGGATCTTTTTGACTGCTGTCTCTGAGTCACATATGAGAAACGGCCAGGAGGCCACTGTCCCTGGCCCAAAGGGTACATAGAAAGGCCAAAGGGAAAAAGCCTCTAAAGAAACCAGGCACGTCCAACATCTCTGATGACAAGGAAAAAGTGCTTCCATTTAACTATGAAGAAATCAATGCCTCTTCACAAAGCGGAGCTAAGTCTCCAGGAGGCCTAGGAGGAGATCTGTTATGTGTGACTTTGAAAAGGAGAAGGGCTGGGGACTGAAGAGTAATATTAGGGAGAATTGGTCCCGATAAATTGGGTGCCTGAGGAGGAAGCAGGGAGGTGACTGACGCCTGAACTTCGCTTTCATCTAGGCAAAAGACAAACAAGCGCACGGGCACAGTTAAAGTAGAGACATATATTTCACTCCACAAGGATGGATCACAGCACTGGGAGGGCACACTAAGAGAAAGATTGAGCAGAAGCAACATCAATGAAACAAGAATGTGCGAGATTTCTAGCTCTTTTAGAGGTGGCAAAGACTGGGAATCAGAGTGGATGCCCGTCAGTTGGGGTCTCACTGACCAAGTTAGGGTATGTGACTGCTGAAATACTGTTGTGCCATGAGAAATACTGAGCGGGCCAGTAGACAAGACCCAGAACTCTGAAGGTTTTCAGAATTCTTATCAGTTATGGCCAACCACAGGCCTAATGCCCAAGTGCCTCTGGGTAGATGGGTAAAGGACTCACCACAGAAGGCAACCCCGCTGCTTTGGGGCATGGATACTTGGGGAAATGTGTTTTGCTTCACTATGCATGTCTGAAACATGCATTTTGGTTTTCTTTCATTCTTCCTTGGAGGGAGATGAGGGAAAGCAGAGAAGGAAAACTTTACTGATTGGAAAAACATTTTTAAAGAAAAGACAAGGGGCGGCCAGGTAGCACAGCAAGTAAGAGCACCGGCTCCAGTGTTGAGAAGACCTGTAGATCGAATCCCGGGCTCAGACGCTTAGCACCCACCCAGAAACACCTGGCCGTGTAACCTTGAGCAAGTTACTTAACCCCAATTGCTCAAGGGCGGCCAGGTGGCTCAGCGAGTAAGAGCACTGGTTCCAGTGTTGGGATGACCTGGAGATTGAATCCCGGGCTCAGACACTCAGCACCACACCCAGAAATAACTGGCCGTGTAACCTTGAGCAAGTTACTTAACCCTAATTGCTTAAAAAAAAAAAAAAAGACAAAGATCCCTGGATGATTCTCTTTTAAATTCCCCTAAGCAGTTGGGTGGTGCCCTGAGTAGTGTGCTGGACTTGAAGACAGGAGGGGCTGGGTTTGAATTTTGCCTTAACTACTTACTTACCTATAATAAGTCATCAGTTCTGGGGCACTGTTGGTCCTGAAATTCATCAGCATTCTCATCTTTTCCAGGTGTCTTTACAACGTTGTATGCTCTGGTACTGCTTCCTTTACTTGACATCACTTCACATTTGTCTTCCCAGGTTTCTGGGATATGATTTATGGCATTTTTTTCTAATGAGATAACAGCTACTGTTAAGATTACAAAGTGCTTTACATATGTTATTTTATTGGATCCTCACAGGGATGCTGCGAGGTAGATGGTGTTATTTCTTATTTTATATCTTTTATTTATATTTTATAATTATTATATTTTCCAGATGAGGAAACATAGGCTGAAAGGCTCAGTGATTTGCCCAAGGTCATACATATTATCTGACACAATCACACTGAGGTCTTCCTAAGCACTAGCCCAGCCTTCTATCCACTATCCTGGCGTTCATATACTATAATTTCTCCCCCACTGTCCAATTTCTTTCCAGCTCTTTGCCTCTATAAAAATAAACTGCTAGATTTTTATATGTATAAGTACCTTTCTTCCTCCTTTGAACTTTTCTTTGGGGGGAGGGGGAATAGTAGTTAGTTAGACCTACCACTAGGCCTCATGGTAATGCTGGCTCAAAGAATACCTATCTACCGTCTGGAATGTTCTCCAGATTGCCTGGAGGCAATGAATGTAGGCTTGTTTCCTCATGGGCCCCTTCAACAATTGGTATTTGCCCTCTCTTTGGCCATCTATGCCAGTCTGACAGAGGTGAGGGGAACTCTAGGCTTGGCTTAATTTTCATTCTCTAATTCATAGTGATTTGGAGCTAACTTTTCCATCTGGTTATTAATAGTTCGGGTTTCTTCCCTTTTTTTGCTTTTTGGAGGGGGGAAGGTAGGGCAATTGGAGTTAAGTGACTAGTGGGCTAGTCTTTTTTGTGTTAAATGTCTGAGGCCAGATTTGAGCTCTGGTCCTCCTGACTCCAGGGCCAGTGCTCTATTCACTGCACCACCTAGCCGCCCCTGGGTTTCTTCTTTTGAAAACTTTCTACTCATATTTCTGTACTGTTTCCTCTGCTAGAGGGTTCCAGTGTTTATAATTTACTTGGCAATTAATGTCTCCCCAATTAGACTGTAGTGGGAACTGTGGCCTCTCCTTTCTTCCATCCTCTATAATGTCAGATGCTAGGAATACTGAGATTAAGAATGGTGCATTTTTCTTTTGACTTCCTTTGAGGTGGATTTGGGTATGAACACGAAAGAGCCTGATCTGTGGAAGGTAAGCAGAGAGTCAGCAAGAGGGCTCTAGGGGAGCATCCTTTGAGCTGGAGGCATCCCAGAAGCCTGTGTCTATAATAGAACCCCTGGAGCTAGGCTAGGCCTGGAAGAAAAGGACTCCCCAGGGAGGAGGGAGAGTACCTTGGCCATGGGCATGGGCATGGGCATGGGGGCTGGCCTGAGCCCATGCACACAGGTAGTAGTGCCAGGATGGAGACTATTTTATGTCAGAGGCATTAGAAGGAAGGAGTGACACGGCCACATCTGGGCTTCTGGCTGAAGATAGAAAGAAGGGAGTAAAGGCAGAGACCAAGAAGGTGACAGGTCACTGGGGTCTGACCTCTTGTGCCTGACATTTGGGAGACTCCCAGCAATTCAGAGCTAGGCCATGAGTGCGGTTACAACTGAAGCCACCAGATGGGGTAAGAACACAAGAGCCTTGGCCCCTCTCAGAAAGTGGCCTGGGACACTTTCCTGTTTTGCCCACAGCTTTACCCCTCATACACTCAGACCCTGTTCTTCTGGAGGCCAAGGGGATTCTAGGGTGCTGGCAGGTAGGACTGAAGAGGTAGCCCACACATTTGTGCCAGATAACAGTGCCCCTCCTAGAACCTTCTGGTACAAGGAAATGTATTTTAAAGGCAAGCACAAGCAACTAGGGGAGATGAGAGGGCAGTGAACCTTAGGCTGAACTTTGAAGATGAGGGACATGTGAAGCCAAGGTAAGGGGGACAGTGCCTTCCAGACATGGGGTACAAATATCAGGCAAGCTGACTTGGTTGGGACATACTAGGTAAAAATTGGTGATGATGGGAAATCAGGCTAGAAATGGATATGGAATACATACAGGCTGAGAAGAGCCTTAAAAGCCAGACTGAGGGCTTGACAAGGTCATGTCTCAGAAGCAACAGGGAGTCACTGAAGGTTGCGGAATGCTGCTCTACCACAGAAAAGCTTCCTCAGATAATAGGCACTTACTAGGCCATGGTCTGCATGATACTGAGACCCCCAAATCGAGGTCTACGATCTGACAGATTACATTCCTTTGGCAAAGTATTGTTAAAAGGGTGCTTCCTTTTCTTGAAATGAGCCTTGCTCCCATCTGGTTAGTGTTGCTTTAGGTGAGAGGAAAAATGTTCAAGGACAGGGACAGTGTTCTCAAGAATTTATAATCCAGTTAGAAAAACTCACAGGAAAGAAGGAACCTTGTAAACCCTAGCAAAGGCACCAAGGCCAGAAAAGGACAGTAGCTGCTAACAATGCCACTTTAATGGGCACATTTTAGGCTCCCTCCCTTCCCCAGGACAAGAGGAACTGCTTCACCTCCATCATTGTAGCCCCAGACCTTTGCCCATGGGAGACACTTGAATGCCTTGCTTTTTGTGTTGAAATTTCAATAAGGCCTTAAGGTTGCCAAAATCATTTCCCAGCAACCACCTGGAAGTGTTATCACCCATTTTGTGGCTGAACAAAGTAAGACTCAGAGAGGGGGAATGCACTATCCATGGTCAACCAGCAAGAGGCAGAGGTAAAATCCAAAGCCAGGTATCCTCTTGCCAAGGCCACCCCCACCATGGGGGGTGGGGAGAAGTGGCTCAAGGGTTCCTAGTTCATGGTGTATGTGAGGCAAGATAAAGTTAGAAAGGGGGTGTTATGGGAATGGGAATCTGAAGATCTTCCCTGCCCCTAGGCCCTTTGATAGGCTTAGGTGACTCTGAGAACCTTCCCTGATTTGAGAATATGCTCTCCCCTGTAATGGGCTGAATGTGGTCACCTGGAGCCTGTGGGGGAGGCTTGTTCTTCAAGAGCACCCACACCTTGTTACTTTGTGATTAGGCAGTGGGTCACAAGGGCTGTGATGGTCTCTGACCCAGGAGAAGGCTATATATACTCTGAGGTGAGGCTTTGTTTTGGGGCTCACTTTGAGAAGAGTCATCTGATTTGACCAGATGAGACTCTAGGCAGCTGTTGAGCCCCCCTGGCTTTGAAAACCCAAATGTTGGTGCTTCCCTCTCTGGTAAATGACTAGGTATGGATGTAATGGTCAGACAGTGGAAAGCCCTGTGTGCTGGTCTGTCTCTCTGTCTGCTTGTAACTTCTGTTTGTATTCTCTGAAGTTCAGGGTGCTGACTTTTTCCCCTGAACTAGGTAAATGGTATATGTTTGATTGATTAAAGTAAGATTGTTAACCCATTGTGAGTTGCTTTCTTTAGAGAAACAGATCTAAGAACCTGTGTTGGCAGCCACCCTGGGGATGATGGGGTGCTTGCTGCTCAACAGGGGGCTCTGGTGAAGCCCCAGAAACACCGGCAACATTGCCTGAAGTGTGGGCTGCTTGGAGCCTCACATTCTAGGAACACTCAGATCAGAGGCCATCCAACCAGTGAACCTTATTTTCCAGACCAGTAACTACAGCCCAGAGGGGGAGTGACAAAGCTGGGAAGGAGCATCAGAGTTTCAAAGGAGGCCTGGGGTGGTCCAAGAGAAAACAGAAGCATTTGTCTACATTTCAAAGAAACTCCTAGGCCTTTGACCTCATGCCAGACTTGTCTCCTCAGTCAGGCTGTACCTTTGCATGCTCTGTTGAGATCCTCCGCTCATTTCATTCCTCTGGCTTCCTTTAAAGACCATTTCTTTGATAAAGTCTTGCTTGATGCCCAGCTGTAGGTGGCAGGTGGTATGAAGATACCATTTTCTACAAATGTTATTCCCTACCGTGACTGAGAGAGCCAGACTGAAGCAAGGTCAGTGCTCCTAGGGCTGTCAGGCCTGGTCTCAGGAACCTGGGCCACCTCTACACACATGGCACCTCCTGTCTCCCGCTTGAGGCCCTTTGCTGCTTCACCCATCCCCTAGGAGGCAGTTGGTGATTCCAAGGATGGCAGGTACCTTCTCTGAAGGGGTTTCTCGCCCTTAAGATAACTATGACCATCCAATTGAAGCAGGGCTGATAATGGGGACAGAAGGGGAAGGCTGCTATTCCCAGAGTTCCTTTCTCACTTGATACTAGTTCTTCTGTCACCCTGTGAAGATTTGGCTTGGATGGCAGGGAAAAGGCCAAAAGCAATAAAGTTGCCCAAAAGTGGAACCACTTGCCACAGGAGCAAAGGAGAGGTGACAACTTTGGGGAATGGGGTGGATTAGAGAGAAATAGCGATTCTGAGGCAGGTCTGGAATTGACTAGAAGAGTGTCTTCAAGTCTGTACCAGGAGCATTAGGCCAGTTCAGAAACAAAGCAGGGACATTTCTAGCATTGTGCAGGCTAGCTCAGAGCCTAGCCTCTGAGGGCAGCTAACACAGGACATTACCATAGCCCTAAGTAGCTTCTCTAAGTGACAAATGTAAACCTTTTGGACAGGACAGAAAGAGACCTGTAGAATTCCATGCCCCCTAGTTCTGATTGCCACTAAGAAGGCATTGGGATGCTCAGGGATTCATTACCATGGTAACCCTCACCTCACCCCCAAGGGTGGAGACACTCCCTCCTTCTCTTTCCCCACCACTGCAGCAGCAGCCCTGAGAAGGAAGCTCTCATGGAACCCCCACTGTAAAAGGGGGGACTCCCCACATGGGAGGTCTCCATTGCAGGCCAGACATAAAGGGGACAAGAAGGCCAGGAGAGAAATAGCCACACACATACACACACACTCAAGTTTCTTCCTGGCATCTGCAGTGACAAAACCATTCTCTCTTTACATGTGGGGTCACTCGATGGTGTCCAGAACTTTGGGGGTGAGAGCTTTCTTAGGCAGTCCTTTAGTGCCAGCTGAGGAGATGGTATGTACAACACCCTGAGGGGCATTTGAGGGTCACAGCTCCACAGAGGAGGGACACCTCACTTTGTTGTCTTGGCTGTGTTCCCCAGGCAGGCACCTGCAGGGTTGAGGAGGAGGCCACTCTGCAGACTAGGCAAGCAGGGGAAGGGAGGAGGCAGGGCTAAAAGAGGGCCCAGGGCACTAGATTGTCTGCATGGGCATCTGAGAGGAGATGGTGACAGTGGTTTGCTCAGCCTGTCTCATCCTCAGCAGATGGCAGTCAGTGGCCAGTAAGGGCTGCTCACCCGTCAGGCCTCTTCTACAAGATGGCAATCTAAGATCTGCCAGAAGGCAGCCGGTGGTAAGCTAGGACAGCTGCTGCTATGTCCAGGTTCTTGTGGTCAGGTTGACCACAGCTCTCAATCCAGACTTGTCCTGGAAAGCTGCCCGTGGGCCTATTTCGTCTGGGTGTCACTAGGAGAGCTGCCCCAAAAGGGTGGGCTGCCCCTTCCTTGGAATCCTTGAGCAAAGGGAGGACCACCATAGGGCTCGTCAGGTAAGTCCAGGATAGACTAGATGTCCCCTCAGTGACAGCCACATGAACCCACTGCTGAAACAATCAAGGGACATGGCTGGCACACTGCAGCCTGGCCACCGTGGGGCTTGGCTGGGGCCCTGGGCAGCTACACTATGTGCCCAAATCAGAGGGACTTACAGACTCGGGGATCCAGCCCCTACTTGCTCCCCTGACCCTCCTGACCAGGCAGGAAGCAAATGGCCATTGGAGAGCAGTCCATAATTAATGAGGTCAGAGGTCAGAGAGCTCGGGCTTCTCCAAATAGTAAAATTGAATTCACTTTTTATTTCTCTAGTTAAAAATAACCACAAACTGAGTGGACCTTTGACCTCACAGAAGTTTAGAATCTTTTGGGGGGGAGGGGCTAGGCATCTCTAAGGTCCCCTAATCTCAGCGAGGTGGCGTCATAGTGCACAGAGTGCCAGACCTAGAGTCAGGAAGACTCATCTTCCTAAATTCAAATCTGGCTTCAGACACTGTTCATGTGACCTTAGAAATGTCACTTCCCCCTGTTTGCTTCAGTTTCCTCATCTGTCAGATGAGCTGGAGAAGGAAATGACAAACCATTCCCGTATCTCTGCCCAGAAAACCCCAAATGGGGCCACAGAGAGTTAGACTGACTGACCATGGTCATTCATAGGTCATAGAGTTGAAAGGGTCCTCAGGGGCGACTGAGGCTCACAGAAGTTCTGACTTGCCCCTCACATGCCTCCTGGCCCAGCCATGTTCTTCTCTCCACGTATGTGCCCTGGTCCCGTGTGTTCTTTGTGTGTGTGGCTCTCCATAGCTTAGCTCGGTGCCCAGAAGGAATGCTTGCTTACTTGACACATGCTTTCTCCAACATGTGTTCACTGTTCCGCTGAATGTTGGAGGTATTTGTGGGAGGCCACAGCCCAACTTTAGAGGGGCAATGTTTTGTTGCTTTTTATTTCTATCCCTTTTCTTTGAACCAAATGTATCCTCAATGACCATTAAGATAAACGGTCTGGTAGGGGATCCATGTTAGGGGATCCAGACTCACAGAATACCTGGAACCTGTTCTCTGAAGGACCTGTCTTGAACTGGGCGGCGGAATGCAACCAGATGCTACAGCTAAAATAAACATAATTAAACTAGCCGTTTAACTACTGAGGGCAGCTGGGTGGCACAGTGGATAGGGTGCCAGCCTGAGCCTCCCTCACCCCTCTCATCCTAAACCCAGAGCCTGAAATCTGGCTTCATTCCTTGTCTCCCTCCCTCTTCCCTATCACAGACCCCTGTGTTCTATAGGTCTCCTACTCCACAACATCATTTCCTAGTTATCCCAGTTAAAGCCTTTTTGTAACTCCATGGATTAAATCCTCTGCATGTTTAAAGGCCCTGGTAACATGCTGTCTCCTACATGAAGCCTTTCCTGATTTTACTATCCACATAGAACCTTTCTGTCTTACTACTGCCGACTGTTTTCCACTATATTCACATGAATGTACATATTACACCTGTGTCTGTACTGTAGAGCTGTCCCTCACCCAGACATCCAAGGGCTCTCTCTCTTGCCTTCTGCAGCAGCCCAGAAGAGGTGTCTGCAGGGTTAACAGTTATTAGCCTTGGAAGCTTATAATTCTATGGTGGTGTTGTCATGATAGAATCCAAACAGAAGTGAGGGTTAGGGGTCAGAGGGACTGTGTTCAAATCTTGCTTCCCTTTTTTATAACCCTTGTGACTTTGGGAAAGACACAGACATCCATCTAGGCCTCAGTTTCCCCATTTGTCAAAGGCAAGGTTTTCACTAGATCTCCTCTGAAGTCCCATTCTACTTTCAGTGATCCTGGTTTTAAAAGCAGGTTGGAAGTGTCTGCCCTATTGAAAAGGGAATCAAATGTGTCCTATTAAGGAGAATAGATACTGAAATGGAAATGTTCTCCAAAGATGGTCTGGTCCCCAGGAAAGGGAGTTTGCAATAAGGATTGGAGCCAGCCTCATGGGCACTGGCTTCACCGTTGGAGGGCGTCATCTAAAAAGCACCAAGGGCATCTCAGTCTCAGGAAAAATGGCTCGATCCATTTGGCTCTGCTTTTGTCCCATTACACTGACTTGTCCTGCTTGGAGCTCTGACTGGAGCCCCCTCTCCACTGGTCCAACTGCCATCCCCCAAGGCTCAGGTTGGCCAGGTTTCTCTCATGTGACTGTACCTTGTCACTTCATTTCACTGGGTGTTGGCTTCCTATTGGTAAAGTATGGGGCTTGATCAAGCTGAAATCCTGGAGAAAAGCGCTTCTGAAGGACTTGCTATGTGCCAAGCACTGTGTGGAGCCCTGGGGCATGTGCAGATAGAAAAGCCTGACAGTCCTGGTCCTCACTAATTGGAGGAGACCACCCAGATAGGAGAATGGAAATGGGCACAGGTTTCTGGGTTACAGTAACTGCCAAGTCTATGGTTTGCCCCACTGATGCCCCATCCTCTCTTGACATTGGGCCACTTTAGTGTGTCAAGGACTTTCAGGGTGGTTTCCTATCCTCAGGGTGGCTTTGGGAACAGATTAGAAGCAAGTCTGGTGGTCTGAGGAGCTCTGCTATGCCAAATTCTCAGGTTGGCCAGCTTTGTAGGTGACAGTTTGGTGACAGTGGATGGGGAGGGGGCATGGTGGCAAGTCCCTTCTCCACAAGGATTATGTCCTTCCTAGATGAAATTGGAGTTGCATAGAAGGAAGGCCAATGGTCTTGGGATTGCTCTAAGTTCAAGGTCCTGGCTTGTCACCTGGCTGAGGTAGCCTCCCTGTAAAACGGCAGTGCCATAATCTGGAAGGAGAGGGTGCTCACTGCCCTTACCAGTGCCCTCAGGCTCACGATGACCCTCACCTAAGAGCTCACAATCCCTCTTCCTGTGATATTGCCCAGGGGCAAATTGAACAAGGATTTCAGATGGGTCCTAGCCAGGAGAGCTGCCCTAAAAGGATATGGTCTGCCCTCAGGAGGAGCCACATCCCCCCCTTTAATTTGGCCTCTAGAGCCGAGGGGGGTCAGGGGCTATAGATGGAGATTCTCCAGCAGGTCCAAGATAGACTAGAAGTGATGTCCCCTAAGGCCCCTTGCCACCATGAGAATCAGTTATTCTGTGACAAACACATTAACCCAGATCAGAAATAAGCCAAGGACATCAGTCTGTCAGTCAGTCAGTCAGTCAGTGAACACACATTTATTAAGCACCTAAAGCCAAACACCATGCTCAGTAATTAATTAGGTTTGCAAACAAAGGCAAAAGACAGTCCCTGCCCTCAAGGAGCTAACAATCCAACTGCAAATGGAAGGGGTGGGGCCAAGGAGGGCAGCTGGATGGGAACGGAAGAGGTGAATGGCCTTTTGGGAGGAGAGGCATCCACCTTCCAGTCAGACAGGCCATGAGTCCCAGAACTGAAGAGATCTTGCAGGTTGAAAAGTTCTCTTGGGCATGCTGGAGGAGGGCAACCTGGGGAGAAATCAGACATGGCTAGCCCGAGCTCTCTGATGGGCATTTTGCAGCCCAGCTGCCTTGCTGCTCAGGGCAGCTGTCTAACTTGGGGCTTTGCTGGGGCAATCGATCTGTCATGTACACAGTTTGGATTAGAGGGCAGAAACATATCTGTGGAATTCAGTGCCCACTGATGCTGGTCCCCAAATCAGAGATTCAACCCCTGCTTGTTCCCCTGACCCCTCGGTCACTGGGCAGGACCTGGCAGATGGTCACTGGGGAGCAGCCCAAGGTGAGCTCACAAAGGCAGTGAGGCTAGGCAGCTCTGGGCAGAGAGCAGGTCCTTCCCCAGTTGGTAAACACTGAATACCTTCATTTCTCTAGCTAGTTACCAGTAGCCACAGACCGAGTAGACCTGTGAGCTCACAGAAGGATAGAATCTTCCAGAGGCAAGGGGCCAGGTGCCTCTGAGGGCCCCTCATCCCAGGTCCCCCTGCAGTAATTCTACCCAACCCAATTCAATTGGACAAGTCACATTTCGGAAGCGCCTACTACCAGGCGCCAGCAGGCCCTGTCCTTGTTGCTAAGTATACACAGAGAAAAAAAAGCCCAAGCAGGTAAAGCAGCCTGTGCCCGAGGCTGGCCTGGCACAGGGCGCTTCTTTGGCGGTGCCTTTTTCTCTCTGGGAGTCTTCGGCGGGCTCCCCTTCTCAGGCAGGACAGCTCTTCTCTAACCGTTTTCCATCTGCCTCAAACTTCACACTGTTCATATTCTAGCCCAGTATAGTATGGGCTCCTACCTCCAGACCTTTGCCCATGCTGCCCCCTTGATGTGTATGGAGTATCCTTTACTCCATTCAACCCAATTCAGTCACACCCCTGTGAGAAAACCATCCCTGCCCTCTCCTCTAGGAATCCTTTTCAGATTTCAGCACCAGCACCTCTTCTGTGTGAATGCAGCTGTTTTTACAGGCTTCATAGAATTCTCACATGATGCTAGCTGTGAGTTACCAGAAGGCCTGTGAGTACCATAGGACCATTGTACCCCCCATGTTCCCCCATGAGCCCCCCAAGGGCTCAAAGCCTACCTCCCTCCTTCATGGCCCAAAGCAGCAGCCCAGAGGAAGCGCTCTTGATTCAGGATGACTGTGCTCCAAGGGCGCCAGTTGGTGTGTTCTAGGATGCTATTGTTCTGGTAGAATACAAAGAGGGTTGGGGGTTGGCAGTCAGAGGGTTTATAGACGAATCTTGCCTCCTCTTTTTACCCCTTCTCACTTTAGGAAGGGTCTATACCTCCACCTGGGACTCAGTTTCCCTCTCTGTAAAGTGAAAGATTTATACTTGAAGACCTCTGAGGTCCCATTCTACTCTCAATGATCTCTAGAAAACTGGATAGGAAGTGTCTGGCCTATTGAAAAGAGAATCCAATGTGACTTATTGAGGAGAATAGACACCCAAGTGGAAATGTTCTCTAAAGATGGTCTGCTCCCTGGGAGAGTGTCCCTAGACACTCACCCTGTTCCCTGCTGAGAGCCTCAGGCCTCCCCTAGCCAATTCTTTCTCCCCTACAAATACCCCACACCCACACCTGCCCTTTGTCAGCCAGGCTCCCAGCTCCATACACCACCCTTCTCTTCCTTGGGCAGATATCTCCCATCCAGGGTCTCCCTTTCTAGTCTTCAGAGTGACAGGATAGGTGTCCAAGGTCACAAGCAAAACTGGTGTTGCATCCTGGCCTCCACACCTGTGAACTCTGGGTGCCTATTTGGGGAATATGGTCCAATCTTTCCCAAGCCTGGGCCTTCAGTTGGCTTTGCTCAGAGAGACTCCCAAACAACATTTCACCCTCCTTGGCCTGTCTGCTCCCCCAGTGATATCCCATTGTGTGGGTCCTTGCTTTCCTGGCCTAAGGCATCCAGGAGAGCTCTTTCTGAGCCTGTTTCCAGGGGACCCAGAAGGAAGGAAGAAAGGTGCTGGAGGGTGGTGGGTTGAGTCCTGGAGAATTCAGTCTTGAACACCCCCTCCCTACGGGGCAAAGTTTGTAGATCTGGAGTTTCTAACATCTCAACTAGACCCTCCATAAACTGGCATCAGCCTTGGCATCATTGCAGGCTTGTCTCACCCTGTGTGTAGTTAGATGGAACTCATCAAAGAAGGGCACACTCTCCTACCTTCTTGCTGCCATGTTCTCTCTGCCCACCTTGCAGCCTTTGGATTGAGTGTCATGACTTCTGGTGTCCTGTGTCTCCTCATCTCCCCAATGCCCTTCGAAGGGGGAGTCACACCAGTGTGGCTGTCCATATACCATGCTTGTAGCCCTTTCCTTGGATGGCAAGGAAGCAAACAGACATTTATTAAATGCCTACCAGATGTTCTGCACTGTGCTAAGTGCTTTTTACAAATATCTCTGTAGTTATAGTTGGGGAAACTGAGCAGACAGCAGTAAAGTGACTTGCCCAGGGTCCCACAGCTAGCAAGTGTCTAAGGCCAGATTAGAACTCAGGTTCTCCTGACTCCGGGCCCAGTGCTCTATCTCATGTGCCCCCAGCTGCTTCTCTTATGGATTCAGGAAACATGAAAAGCCTGGATTCTCGTTCCCAGCCCTGCCAGTTTTTCCTTAGGCAACTGTGCCTTCTCACTTCATTCCACAGAGCCTCAGTTTCCTGATCTGCAAACAGAGGGGCTGAGACTACATGATGGGATGAACGAAAGAAAAAGTCTTGGTAAGGAGCTTGCTGGATCAAAGTAAAAGCCAGGTGCTCCCTGCTCTTCAGAAGAGCTCCCGTTCTGATAGGTAGAGACACCCAA
This sequence comes from Petaurus breviceps papuanus, assembly GCF_028583685.1. Classification (NCBI taxonomy): domain Eukaryota; kingdom Metazoa; phylum Chordata; class Mammalia; order Diprotodontia; family Petauridae; genus Petaurus; species Petaurus breviceps. The sequence continues at coordinate 384,679 of NW_027187258.1, read as the reverse complement.
TACAGGAGGTACCCCTGGGGGGCAGCTGCCAAGCACATGCTGAAGCAGCTTCTTTCCCTGGAATCTCCAGTAATAAAATCAGAGCCACATTGGAGAGTGCGAGCTTTATTAGACAGGTCCTTAGTGGCTGCTGACATCAGGGCCTGGGGCACTGGACTCTAAGTTAGACTCTCAGCAGGGATCAAGTCCTTCCTCATATAGTGTTGGGGCTCTTGTGATCAGGGTGACACTCTCTTACCTTTTAACTCTGGGTTCCAATCATACTCTGGAGTTTCCTAAGGGCAGATTTAGCCTCAGTATGGTCATTTCACCTAATTTGGGGTCCTAGAGAAGAGTAAGAAATTCACAGCCAGCTTCAGGTTGATTAAAAGAAATAGTCCCTAGGGCCCTTACCTCAGAGCCCAGTGCTGGAAGCAAGCAGGGATACTGGCTATCTCACTGCTCAGGGCAGCTGTCCAACTTGGGGTTTTGATGGGGCCCTGGGTAGCTGTTCCATCTGAAACTGCATGTTCACAATGTTTGGTTAGGAGTTCCAAAGCAGATCTGTGGGATTCGGTCTCTGGTGATGCTGGTTCCCAGTGAGAGGGAGGTTAACAGGCTCAGGGTCAGTCACTGGGGGGGAAGCAAACAGGTACATGGGAGTAGCCCACAGTGAGCACACGAAGGCAGTGAGATCAGGCTGCCCCAATGAGAAGCATTTACATCTTTGAATTTCTCTAGCCAGAGTTACCCATAGCCACAGATCAGCTAATAGGGATAGAATCCCAAGAGAAGGGGTCCCCTGATCCAAGCGGGTGCCCAAACAATTCAACAAAGTCTGGTGCCAGCCTTTGTCCCAAGTGCCAGGGACGCAAAGAGACAAAACCCCAAATAGCCAGACTTTGCTATGCTTCAAATCTGGTGAGGCAAAAGCAGCCATACACACAGACAGACACAGACATACACACAGACACACACAGGCACACACACATAGACACACAGACACAGCCACACACACAGACACAGACACACACACAGGTACATACAGAGATACACAGACACACACACA
>NW_027187258.1:382354-383621 GCF_028583685.1 Petaurus breviceps papuanus | reverse complement strand
ACAGACACACACACAGGTACATACAGAGATACACAGACACACACACATAGACACACCCACACACACGCAGACACACACACTGTGATAGTAATGGCAATTAAAGATTCCCCTGTATTGGCTTGGTTTTCAAACTGATTGTGTTAAAAGCCAGAGCTTGTTATGGACTTGTTGATGTGAAAAGAAAGTCTTGAGCTGGGAGGAGCTGGTGACATAGATTTGGAGAGACAAGAGAGAGGCAGAAGAACTTTTTGGAAGCAGCACCTCGTGGAGGCAGAGAGAGAGACTGAGAAGGATTGCTGGGGGCCACTTTGAATTGCCCTGGACTTTTGAAACCTGCCCCCTGAGCTGCCAAGGACTGAGGAGACATGACTGTTTTGCTGGTACTTTGTCTGTCTGTTTTGATGTTGTTTTGCCAGATTTGTCCACTGGTGAAAGACAGTCCTTTTGTTGAAGAAGTCCTGGAACCTGGCTGTTGGCTAAGAGCTCCTGAGACTGTCCTGCAGACAGAGTGAATACTGTCCACTGGTGAAGGACAGTGCTGTTGTTGCAGGGGTCTGGGAACCTTTCTGTTGGTTCAGAAGCCCTGAAGAAGGATTTTCTTGTTGTATGTTTACAGAAATCCTGGGAGAGGGTTTTGCTAATGTTTTCAGGGGTTCTAGGACTGTTCTACAGACAGAGGATGAATTAATGAAGGGACTGGCAGTGTATCTTGTGGCCTTGCTAAGCCTTGTCTCCCCAGGAACTAAGATTGCTGAGAACTTGCCTCAAGTGTCAAGATGAAGAAAAGACCTCCATTTGGGTATTAAGTGCTGTGCTTAAACTTGATGTAACTCTGGGGTAGATTCAATTGTGATCCAGGGCTGGGGAACTTTTGACCTTTTTGTGTTCTATGGTGTAGCGGCAAGCACCCCAAGTGTCCTCAAGGTTTGCAGCTACCACAGGTTCTTGGATCTGCTTTGTTAAAGGAAAGCAACTCAAAATGGGTTAACAAGCTTACTTTAATCAGTCAGACATATATCGTTTACCTTGTTCAGGAGAAAAGGTCAGCACCCTGAACCTCAAAGTATACAGGCATAATTATCAAGACAGAAACATCAAGTAGACAGATTTCCAAACTGTCCAACCATTACATCCATACCCAGTCAACATCTGGGTTTCCACATTCTGGGTTTTTCAAAGCCGGGGGACTCTCAACAACGGCTTCCCAGAATTCAGATCAAATCACAAAACACTTCTCAAAGTGAGTCCCAAAACAAAGCTACACATC
>NW_027187258.1:375172-382344 GCF_028583685.1 Petaurus breviceps papuanus | reverse complement strand
CACTGGCCAATCAAAAAGTATCTACTGAAAAACAAGCCTCCCTCCCCGGGCTTCTGGTGCACTTTAGCCTAGGGGCAGGGAAGATCTTTAAAATTTACATTCGCATTACATATGGTTGAACAAATGAATGTACTTTACTTAGATTGGAAACTAATCTCCATTTGAGAAGAGGGACTTTGTGATGGACTAAATGAAGGTACAGCCTAGGGGTGGAGTAGTATTTAGAACAGGGACTTTGTAATTGATTGAATGAATGGAAGGTCCTGGGGTGGGGTAGTCCTTGGAGATTATTTAATCACGCTTAGTAAATGCTGTATTTTCAATGATGTCATGTTTTGACCTTCTCTGTTCTTGGTTTGTCACTGAGTAAAATGGAGAGCACCTATGCTGGTATTCTGAACCTTGGGAAGTTACCTTTCCTTGGTATTACATTACACACACACACACACACACACACACACACACACACACACACACACACCCCACTTGTTAGGACCCTGCCCTAACATAGCCAAAGAGACCAGTTATAATGGGCCCCAGAGGCTGCAGTCAGTGTTCTCTCTGCCCCTAGACATGGTCTATGCTCTAAGCAGCCCAGACTTTTGACCCTGTCCTGATGATAGGACATGATGTCTCCCCTCTGGGCCTTTGCCCAGCCCTCTCTCTCTAGAGTGCCCTTCACCTCATTCATCCTAATTAAGTCCTCCTCATTTTTCAAGGCCACAGTCACATGCCATCCTCTGTGAAGCCTTTCCCAACTTCCCTGCCCTCCTCTGGGCTAATGTGGCCATCTTTACTCCAGATAGTACTCTAGCTTGCCCGTGTTATCATTGTGTCCCTTACCCCATTATCCAAGGACGGGAGCACTTCCTCCTCCTACTCTCTCATTTCCCTCTGGCTGTTCAGAGGGTGACAGTTGGCTCAGAAGCCTGGCACAGAGAGGACTGGGAGATAGAGTCAGAGGGTAGCCACTCAGATCCTGCCTCCCCTTTTTAGAACCCTTGTGATTTTGGAAAGGCACAGAGCTCTTCCTGGACAAGAGGACAGAAACAAATCTGTGGAATTCATTGGCTACTAGCTCTGGTCCCAGTCAGAGGAGCCTGACAGGCTCAAGGCTGTTGCCCTCCTCCCCTCAGTCACCAGGCAGGACCTGGCAGATGGTCACTGGGAAACAGTGCATTGTGAGCACACAGAGCCTGTGAGGTCAGGCAGCCCAGGCCAGAGAGCAGGATCATCCTCAAATGGTAAACACTGAATTCATCTTCATTTCCCCAGCCCCCATTTCCTATAGCCCCAGATTGAATGGCTGTATTAGCTAAAAGGATAACAGCTTCCAGGAGAAGGGGCCAGGCATCTCTGAGGTTTCCCCCAGAGCTGTAGCCCTGACAGTTCTGGTCATTTCAATTAAGTTCATTTCCAGAAGCATTTGCTGAGTGCTCATCTGATGCCAGACCTGGTCCTAGATGGAAGGCGTACAGCCAGACAAAATCCTAAATGGTTGGAGAGACCTGTGCTTAAAACCCTCCAGAGACAGGGAGCTTCCCAGAAGGCCTAGGAGGCTAAGATTCCTCCTCCAGTCACCCACTGCTCTTTGGGACTCCCGTTGTTCTTCAAACCCAATCCAAATGGGCCCTTCTCCAGCACCTGGATCCCTGGGGCTAAAGGGACCAAGTGTTCTCCACCTGACAGCCCTTCCAGCATGATAGCACCTCTCACCCTTCTCATTCCAGGCCCAGAGCCTGCAGGCTGCTTCAAGTCTGTGTCCTTCTCCTAACCTCACACTATCCTCCTTCATGTCCCCTTGTGTTCCAGCCAACCCTGTCTACAGCATAGGTTTCTGACCTCTGGACCTTTGTCTATACTGCCCAATCCATCTGGACTACACTTCACCACCCAGTCACATGCCATCTCCTCTGTGAAGCCTTTCTGGGTTTCACCAACTAGACAATCTTTCCCTCCTTTGTAGTAAAGCGACTCTTCTCCTATGCTTTATAGAACTGTCACATGATGCTAGGTATTGCCACCATGCCTGTGTGTATGTCCCTCACCCCACCCCTGAGGGTTGAGGCCCTGCCTCCTCATGTCTCTCATTCCCCGCTGCAGCAGTGGTAGCCCCAAGGAAGTAGAATGCCTGGCTGCCCAGAGGGTGACAGTGAACAACCCTGGAGGGAGCCTGGCATAGTCAAAAGGGCTTAGAGCATATATATTCCAATCCTGTCTCATTTTTTAACAACGCTTGTGATTTTTGGAAAAGCCACAGAACTATCTCTGGACCTCAGTTTCCCCTCTTGTGAGTTCCATTTTTGCTCTAAATCCACCGTTCTAGAAAGCAGATTGTAAGTGTCTGGCTTGTCGAAAAGGGAATTAAACGTGTTGTCAGGAAGAACAGGAAGCGAAATGAACATTTTGTCAAAAGATGGCTTAGTCATAGAGATTTTGATGAAAAAGGAGGGGAAACAGTCGCTGAGAAGCTTTACCTTTTGGGCTTGGACTTGGCTTTAGACACTAAACTAGCCAGACTTTTTTCCTAACTGATCTGAGCCCTGGGCTTGACTCTTCCTCCATACTTAGAGCCTTAGGTCTCCCTTAGCCAATACCCCTTGTCCAGAGTTCCTCCCTGACCTCTTCAGATCCCAGGAGTCCCTTGGTACATGACCACATCTGAAGCATCCAGATGTTTTCTGCTTCTTCCTTTCCCTACCTAGTTTCCAGAATGACAGGATTGGGGACTGGGGTTCTGCAGCCTGGCTGCCTCACTGCTCAGGGCAGCTGCCTAACCTGGGGCTTTGTTGGGGCCCTGGGCCGCTGATCTATGGGAACTTGTGTTTTTAAACAGTTTTACTGGAGGGCAGAAACATGCTGTGGAATTCAGTGCTCACTGGTGCTGGTCCCCACTCAGGGGGGTGTCTCAGAGGGTCAAGAATCAGCCACCGGGCAGGAGGCAAATGGTGACTAGGGAGCAATGGTGAGTTCACAAAGGCAGGGCTAGGCCAGGCAACCATGGGCAGAGAGCAGGGGCCTCCCCAAATGGTATAAATATTGAATTTACTTTAATTTTTCTGGTCAAAGTTACTGATAGGCTTTCATCTGTTATAGTTTCTCACCCTGCTCAGCCCAAACTAACAGTACACAGTTCGAGCCCAGGCCCTATATCCCTTCAGAACCACGCACTGTCACTTCATGCATTCCTCTAGAGGATCTCACCAGACTGCACAATATGGTTTTCCACCTCTGGGCCTTTTTCCATGCTTCCCACTCCATCTGGAATTCCTAAGTCTCCAGACAACTGAATTCAGTCCTAACTATGTTACAATAGGTGCTCAAAAGTCTATGAATTACTGGATATCCAGTGAAAGGGTGACAGAGGCCCTGGAAGCCTGATATTCTAGGGTGCTGGGGGCCTGGTAGAAAACAGAGAGGGCTGTCCTGCTGCCTTTTATACAATTCTTGTGATTTAGAAAAAGGCATGGTCTCCCTGCTGGTCTCCCTGCTTTACACACACACACACACACACACACACACACACACACACACATACACACTACACCTACCTCCAATCAGTAAACTCTACTGACTCTCAGACTAGCTAACTCCAGGATCAAAGATAAAATCCCTCATTAAAGATCCTTCCAGCTTGGCCCCTTCCTACCCTTCATGTTTCATTCCACATGCTCTGTGATCCAGTGATACTGATGTCCCTGGTTTTCCTCACCCAGGATCCTTGCTGCATCTCTCTGGCCGTCCTCCACGCCCAGACCTTGAACTCCCTCCTTATGTTGGCCTGCTGTCCTCGCTGCATCTCTCTGTCAGTCCTCTGTGCCGGACCTTCATCTCCCTTCCTATCTCGGTCTCCTGGCTTCAGTGGTCCCTTCATGACTTAACTAAAGTCCAACCTTCTGCAAGAAGAAAATCCTTCAGGGCTTTTGAACCAACAGCCAGGTTCAAGAACCTCTGCAACAACAACACTGTCCTTCACCAGTGGACAAATCTGGCAAAACAACATCAAAACAGACAGACAAAGTACCACCATAACAGCCGTGTCTCCTCAGTCCTTGGCAGCTCAGGGGGCAGGTCTCAAAAGTCCAGGGCAATTCAAAGCGGCCCCCAGCAATTCTCTCCGTCTCTCTCTGCCTCCAAGATGCTGCTTCCAAAAGGTTCTTCTGCCTCTCTCTTGTGTCTCTAAATTGACGTCACCAGCTCCTCCCAGTCCAGCCCTCTCTTTTCACGGCAACAAGTCCATCCCACAAGTGGGATTCACAAGCTCTGGGTTTTAACACAATCAATCCAAAAACCAAGCCAATACAGGGGGATCTTCAAATGCCGCCACTATCACACTAAGTAACCCACACATTCTCATGTTCCTTATGTTCTAGCCAGACTGGACTACTGACAGTTTCCTGACTATACAACATGGTGTCCTACCTCTGGGCCTCTGTCCATGCTTTCCCTCACCCCATCCCCAAGGGCCAACACCCCTCCCCACCACAGCAGCAGTAGCCTCAAGGAGGTTTTCTAGAAGAGTGGAATGCCTGGCTGCCCAGATAATGACAGTCAGGAGCTGGGAAGCCTGGCATTCTAGGGTGTTGGGGTCCTGGTAGAGTACAAAGTGGGCTGGGGATTTGGGAGTCAGAGAGTATAGTCAAATCCTGCCTCCCCTTTAACAACCCTTGTGGCTTTGGGAAGGCACAGAGTGCCACTTGGGCCTCAGTTTCCTTATTTGTCAAATGCAAGGTTTGTTACTGAAGACCTCTGAGGTCCCTCTTTGCTCTAAATTTGTAAGGTTTGAATAAAGAGGATGGGAGCCAGCCACTGAGATTCCCACCAGGAGGTACCGCCTTAGCCCTATGGGGCTACCAAACCATTAGCTGCCTCTTAGTCTTGGCTTTTGTCCCATGACACAGGAGCCCCTTGTTGCAATCCTCCTTAGGAGAGTCCCTTCCTCTGTTTGGGTCTCAGTTTCCTCCTTTGTCAAAGGAATCATGGGACTTTGTTGGGTTTCCATCTCTAAATCTAAACTCAGGCAATCTTGGAAGTATATATTCTCTTATAAAGAGATTTTAACCTGTAACGCTTAGGGGGAACATGAACACAATGGAAATAAAACTAGATGGCCTGCTCCATGGTAGAGAGGGCTTTGAACACTAAGGATGAGAGCTCAGCCACTCCAGCCAAGCTCACGGGCACTGCCTTTGCTTTCGGGTGTCACAGGACTTGGCTTGGTTCCCTTGGATTGCCCTCTCCATACTTTCAGCTGACTGGGCTTATCCTGAGTACTGAGGGCCCCTGGGCTGAGCTGAGAGCCTCTGCCCCCTTCCTCCCACTGTTGGCCTTTCTTCCCCCAAAACACAACTCTGGCGAATAAATTGTCTGTGGGTTTACCCCCAGTTTCAAAATAGGCTTCTCTCTTTCTCTTATCTGTGGGCAGCCCTTACCCAAATGCTAAGGTATTTTTCTTTGCTTGCCTAGTTTCCAGAAATGTTAGGATTAGGGCCAGTGGGATTGGCTGGCAACCATGAGATGTCCTAACCCTTCTGGTTTACTAGGGGACTGACTTTGGGAAATGGTTATCCCAGTCTGGGCCTCAGGGGTCTCCCTCTGACCTGGAAGTGCCTCCTTTCATGGGGCTCTGAGCTCTTACACTGGGGACATAGAGTGTGTATAAACTCCACACAACTGTTCCCTGCCCCTTGAAAGCAAGGTTTGTTTCCCTTGTCTGTGCTTCTCTGGCACTCAGTGGGGTGCCTGGCATGTCTAAGACCCTTACTTAATAAAGGCATGCCTAGTGTGTGCTTAATCTAGACCTGACCCTTTATCTGCCAGTGCCCTCACAATGAGTGGGGAACACAGAAGAGAACAGGATCTGCAGCATAGTTTCTTAACTTGGGTTGGGACCTTGTTTTAATATGTGGATGGTAGTGGTCCTTCAATGTCATTGGTCTCCTTTGTAATCCAAAGTATATCATTTGATATTATTTAAAAACATGATTCTGAGAAGGGGCCCAAAGGCTCTAGCAGCCTATTGCCCAGAACATGAAAAAGGTATGAAAAACCCTTCTCCAAAATAGAAATTTGGGCCAAGAACAGTGGCCTGTTTGGGGCAATGGTCCTAGGGAAGTCTTTCACAAAGAGAAAGCCAGATTTACAGGGGGAAGGGAGAAAATGGAGACAGGCGGGGGCAAGGAAATGAGGAAATGTTTTGGGGTTTTATTTTGAATGGTGGGAGGCTGGGAATCATGGCTTTTTCTCTAAGAGCCATTGCCTTGGGAGCAGCAGAGCCATATGGGAAAAGGCAAGGGAGAGGCAAAAATAATAGATCTGGAATGATTTCTCAAAATAGGAAGTGAAAATAGAGATGTTTCAATGTGGGACAAACATTGATTTAGAAATGTGCCTTACGTAAATGTCCTACAGTGGCTAGAAGGAGATTTCACAGACTCCTTTGAATTTTATGGTCCTAGAAAACTCTACCAGGGCTATCCTTCTGAACAGACTCAACCTTGCCATGATTTTTAATGATGATAATAAAAAAAATAATAATAAATGCTTTCAATCAACTAAATCATGATTAATATTTTACTTATGTGTACTGGCTGAGCTCTGTGACCTCATCCTGCCTCATTTCAAAGCCAGCCACTCAGGGCAGCTAGAATGTTGAAGCCAACTGCCCTGCTTTGTGGGGTCACTGATCACCGTGGAAACAAATGATGCCAGTCACTTAAATTCCAGCCCTGGCTGGCTGCTGAGGCATTCGGGGGGTATGGAGAGCTAAAGAAGGAAGCAACATCTCCTCAGTCTGGCAAAGTCATCTCAGTGCCAAATCACCAGTCACACTGAAAAGCAAAATTGTTCTCCAGTCTGAAGCATTGTACCACACTGCTACTGCAAAGGTAGAAAAAGCTCAGTTGAGCTGGGTTAGGGGGGGTTTCCCCCTCATTTTGTCAAACTACCCTCAGGGGCAGTTGAAAGGGAAGTTTGGGTTATAACTTAATATCCCCCCAGTCCCCCAGTCTTCATCACGTCTTCAAAGGGCTATGAGTGGATTTCTCTCATAGAATCCCACTTTGACTTGCTAGTTAGCCCAGGGAGGGAAAGGGAATTCAGATGTGGGAGGGATTCTTTTTGGGGTCAGCCCAGGGGAGGGAAAGGGAATTCAGATGTGGGAGGGATTCTTT
>NW_027187258.1:365096-375162 GCF_028583685.1 Petaurus breviceps papuanus | reverse complement strand
TTTTGGGTCAGCCCAGGGGAGGGAAAGGGAATTCAGATGTGGGAGGGTTATTTTTGACTCAGCCCAGGGGAGGGAAAGGAATTGAATTCTTAGGTATGGGAAGGGGAACCCTTTGGATATAGATTTGAACTCTTTGATGTTGTCCCTCCCCCAAAAAAAAAACCCTTTAGTCTTAAAAAGTTGGTAACTATTGAGGTTATGGATCCAAAAGATCTGGTAGCTCAGAGGGAATCCCTATACAAAGTAAATTCAGGGAGGGAGACAGGGCCTGCTGGTGGTGTCTTAACCACCAAAGTAATGGCTGAAAAGGCATCATCAAACTTTTTCTCCAGTTAAGCCTTGAAATTTGGTATAATCTCCTCCCAAAAAACTGAGTGTTGGAAAATGGTGACCTGACCACCCTTCACACTCCCCTGTCACCAAAAGGGTAGGGGGGCAGGGGGGGGGGCTGAGAAGGGAAATAGAAAAGAAAAAATGAGTGCTTCTATTAGAGTATAAAAGTGGGCCCCCAATTCCCTTCATTTGATTGAGGTATTTTAATATAAAAAATCAGCCCAAGCTGTATGCAGGCCCCGCCCAGTTTTGAGCTCAGCACAAGTCCATTGATGACTGAGGCTATGACACTTCAGGGTGTCTGTGATGCAACAGAGGCTGATGACCAGCCTGGGTAACAAGAACAGGGAGGGGAGTCCCTGGCTAGTCAGTTGCACTCAGACCGCCTGGCGGGAGGGACATCCAGCTGTGAGGTGCCCAAGAACTCGGCACTGCCCACTACCATCTAAGGGGCCCAGCTTCCTTTCTGGGTACCAAGCTTCAGACTACTCTGCCAAGGTAATAGACCTAGTTCGAGTTTTCTTTTTCTTTTCTTTCCTTTTATCTCTTCTCTTTTCTTTTATTATTTCTTTTCTTTCCTTTTAGTTCTTTAGGCATTTCTAGTCTCTAGTGAAGGGAGTCTAATAAGTCCCTTTTTTAATCTCAAGTGACTAGGGATGAGAAAAGTAATTTTTTCCCCTTTTTCTGAAGTGTTAACAGTCAAATCCCTTGTGTCTAGAGGAAGGGGGGGTCTGTTTCTCCAACTTATTCTTAATGAGACAAGACTATAGAGTCTGCTATTAAGATAAAACTGGGGGAACAAGACCCAAAACTGCAATTTTCCTATCAGGGTAGAGGGTTCCCCTAAAATCCCCAAGTATTTGGGAATGGGGTCCGAAACTGGTGTGAGGATGACCCCCCTTCGCCAGAGTTTTGGAACGAGGTGTCTGCTGAAGCTGCTAAGTCTAAGTTCTGGGCACTGGAGCCCTGCCTCATTGATTTGGTTATACTCACTCCTCCCAAATTCAGGGAACATTGGTTCCCACACTTTTTGGTTTGTCTTCTTCCAGATGTCTGATGATATTGACTGGTTACATAGCCGCAGAGGGGTCTGCAAGGTTGATCTCTACAGCCCGACAGGACAACAAGATCAGGACCGAAAAGTGGTAAGTGGGGAAGCTCCTCAAGGGCTCCCAAACTCTGGCCTCATTCGGGCAAACACGTCTCAGCTTTCAGAGCACTTCCAAAGCAGGGAACTTTATTTAGACTTGTCACTTATAACAAACATTGGGAGAAAAGGAAGGATAGAAGGGAAAGAAATTGGAGAAATTTTAGAGAAAAAAGATTTTTAAATCAAGTAAAATGGAATGGGGAAGAGGAGACACTTAGAGGGCAGGGAAAACAGACTGGGTTGCCTGGCAACCATACTCTGTGACCTCACACAAGCCATGATGTAATAATGCCCCCCTCACCCAGGCAACTGCCAGGCTAGCTCAGCTTAGCTGTAACTCTCAGAAAGCCATGATGTCACAAAGGAAGCCATGGAGTCAGGAGAGTCCAGAGGACTGGGTTTGAATCCCAGCCCTGGCTCTACCACTAAGGATCCTATGGGGCCTTAGGCAAAATAGAGCAGCTTCTCTCTATTACTTCTTAGTTCTCTCACTTAATTTGTTCTATAAAAGGATAACTTTACCAAAAGTTCTCCCTTAAAGGATTTCACACCCTAGTAGTATAGAGAACCCTATTCACTTCTCCCTTGCCTTTCCAAATCAAGATTACATCCTACCCCCAACATCATCTCCATCCCATTTGATCAATAACAATCCAACAGGAAGTGGAAAGAGAACCAAAATGAGAGGTCTTCCCAAATGGAAGTCAGTCCCTATGATGGGCTTTGGTTTTTCCATGGGGGATCCTCAGGAGGCCCCCTTCTATAATATTCATTAGCTGACACTTCTATGTAGTTCTAAACAGTTTGGAACTCAGTCTCATCATATACTAGTTCTCATATGCATGGTCCTTGAAAAAAGTTGAGGAAGATTTAAAGGAAGACTAGATTAGATTGAGATTGAGGATGGGACATAACAAAATACTTCTAATTTTCACTGAGTGCATCTGTTCCTAAAGATCATCCCAAAGTCCCTGCCCCTTTTGACCCTGGTCTTGGCAAGGTTGAGCAGGACAGGGGAGAAGAGAGATTTGAGAAACATAGCTCACAATGGCAAACCCAACCAGGGGTCCCCATGGCTCCGGAAAGAAATGGAAGATCACAGCTTTCCAGTAGGGAAAGAAAAGGAAGGAAGGGAATAGGGAAGAAAAAGAAGGTGTGGCCATTCCCTCCTTGGGCTCTCAGGTCTGACCTGGCTGTGACTCGTCCTCCCTGTTTCCTTCTGGCTTAGATTTGCTTCGTCGATGTGTCAACTCTCAATGTAGAAGACAAAGACAAGGTGAGTGTGACGTAATTTAGACTTGACAAGTCACCAGATAACCCCAGTGTGGTCTGGTTATAACGTTAATGCATTCCAAATGAGGAGGAGGAAAGGTCTAAAGATAGAACCCTAAGCAATCATTGTCTCTCTGTCATATGGGCTTTCTTTCCTTCTTCACCCTTGCCAATTGGCACTTTTTAACACAGGCACCCTCATTGCCTTTCTTATCCTGTGTCCCATGGATGGGATTGGAAGGAGACACAGAAAGGGATGTATGACTAGAAATGGGGGTGCCTCTAGGTTAGGGAAAAATTTGTTGGCTTATCAACAGCCCCCTGAAAAAACCCCATGTTTTTATTATCCACAACAGGAAGGAGGACCTAGTTCAGAGGGGGAACTGGACCTGGAGAGTTTGGAAGAAAAGGAGATAATTGTCATAAAGGACACAGAGAAATTAGATCAGTCCAAGGTAAGTGCCTAACCACGGAGTGGCACTGCCTTCCACCCTTAAAGCCCCCCTCCTCTCCAGGAGTGAGGGGGATATCACACTCCCCTTTCCCCACTGTTTGCTTGCCTGTGATTGGCAACCAATGATATTCAAGGAAACTCACACAATTTGCATAACTGTCAATCTAGAACTTTAAATATGCAAATTGGTTAGCAACAGTAACTTCTAAACAACTTTGTGTAGTCATCCCACAGTGGGCCTCGGAATTCTTATGTTGCCCAGAGCCTGAGTTCTGAGTTTTATATAGACTGAGTTCCCTAGATGCGGGTGGGAGAAATCTCAAAAGTCTCACCTTAAGCAGCTTCTCCCCCCCCAGCCCCCACATATCATCTAAGCTCCTTAGCCACCTATTTCTAACTGAAAACTGGCTATTGTAATCATAAAGATTGGCCCTTGAGAGATCCTACATCCTCTGACTTGTCCATACTGACACACAGGACACATTCTGAGAGAAAACCAGAGTCCCACTGGTCTTCATGGGACATCGGGGCCCTAGCAGGCCTTGCTCATTTGGCCTTGCTTCTCATGTACTCAGAACTCAATAGAAAAACTTCCTCCCAGCCTGTCCTATTTCCACCTTTTGGAAGGAAGGAAAGAAACACAAGATATTCTCAAACAAAACCAGAGAAGTTTCAATATGTAGTTTGGAACTGGGGGAAGGAACATGGATTTCTGAGAAGAGAGGTGTACGCACACTTGTCTCTCTGCCTCTGTCATGCCTACAGATACACTAGAGTCATGAAACTGAACCCTGGTCAAATCCATCCCCATCACTCTCCATTGCATGGCAGCATGTGTGTCTGTAGCCAACCTCCATCCAAAAGGTGCCTTTAGAGCTTATGCCACTTTGACCCTGGCAGGCAAGGACAAAAAGAACAGGGAAGCAGCCCCTCCCCCACTTTTGATTGACTGGGTGTGTGCCCTCCCCCCTTCCTTCCTTAGACTGAAGGATCCGTGTGCCTTTTCAAACAAGCACCCTCAGACCCTATCAGTGTCCTTAACTGGCTCCTCAACGACCTTCAGAAGTACGCTCTAGGCTTCCAGCACGCTCTGAGCCCCTCATCCTCTAGCTGTAAGCACAAAGTTGGGGACCTTGAAGGCGGGTACCGTGGTCACCCCAACAAAGACAACTGCTACAGCGTCTATGCTGATGAGCTGAGCATGGACTACGTGGCCAATAACCCCCACAAGCTGCGTTTGGAGATGGCCACAGCCAAGAATACCAACAATAACCAGAGCCCGTCCAGCCCCCTGGGGGCCAAGTCCCCCAGCACGCAGAGGGCCGTCATCTCTCGTGACAGGGAATGCTCCATGGATGACCTCTCCTTCTACGTCAACCGGCTCTCCTCCCTCGTGATCCAGATGGCTCGCAAGGAGATCAAGGAGAAGCTAGAAGGAGGAAGTAAATGCTTGCACCACTCCATCTATGCCTCCACTGGGGACAAAGGCAAGAACAGCCCCCGAAGTGCAGTCAGCAAGATTGCCTCCGAGATGGCCCACGACGCAGTAGAGGTGACTTCAGCTGAGATGAGAGGCCCTGGAGACCTTGATCATAAGGACCGCAAAACCTTCTTATACAGCGAATTATCCAACAAGTCCAAGGCGGGGGAAAAACAGATGTTCCAGAGAGACAGTAAAGAGTTTGCCGACTCCATCAGCAAAGGCCTGATGGTGTATGCCAACCAGGTGGCCTCTGACATGATGGTATCTGTCATGAAGACCTTGAAAGTCCATAGTTCTGGTAAGCCCATCCCAGCTTGCGTTGTGTTGAAGAGTGTCCTGCTGAAGCACACTAAAGAGATCGTGTCTGATTTAATAGATTCTTGCATGAAGAACTTACATAACATCACTGGTGTCCTGATGACTGACTCCGACTTTGTCTCTGCTGTGAAGAGAAACCTGTTCAACCATGGCAAACAGAACGCCGCTGACATCATGGAGGCCATGCTGAAACGCCTAGTCAGTGCCCTACTTGGGGAGAAAAAAGAAACAAAATCCCAGAGTCTGGCTTACACCTCGCTGAAAGCTGGAACCCACGATGCGAAAAGCAAGAATCAGAGCCTTGAATTCTCTGCCATGAAAGCTGAGATGATGAAGGGGGGGAAGGACAAAGGAAAAATGAAGCCCGACCAGTGCAAGTCCCTGACCAGCGCTGAAAAGGTCAGCGAACACATCCTCAAAGAAAGCCTTACTATGTGGAACCAGAAACAAACTGGCAGCGGTCAGACCAAGATGCATGGCAAAGTAGGCACCAGCCGGGAGGACAAGAGGGAGAAGATCAGTCCTTCCACTGATTCATTGGCCAAGGACCTGATCGTTTCAGCCCTGATGCTAATCCAGTACCATCTGACCCAGCAGGCCAAGGGCAAAGATGCCCTTGAAGAACCTGAACAGCCTGGATCCACAATGGGCTACATGGCCCAAGGTGCCCATTATGAGAAATCTGGCAGTGGACAAAGTGCAAAGGCCCTCTCAATGAAACACCTGGAATCGCGAAGCAGCCAACATGCTGGCCCATCCACCTCACCCAAAGAGCTGGACACTCAAAAACTGGACATGTCCAACATCGTTCTGATGCTCATCCAGAAGCTCCTGAGTGAGAGTCCGTTCAGCCTGGATGACCAATGTGAAGGGGAGAGCAAACGGGCTGAGTCCAAATCCAAAGTCTCTTCTTCCACTTCAAAACGTTCTGACAGGGGGGAGGAACACTTCCAAGACCATCAGGAATGTGATTTCATGAGCGGGATGAAGCAAGTAAACCGCCAGTTTGTGGATCAGCTGGTGGAGTCTGTGATGAAGCTGTGCCTCATCATGGCCAAATATAGCAACAACGGGGCGGGCCTCGCTGAGCTGGAAGAACAAGGACTCCGTCGCTCACCTAGTTTCCGGGCCAGCAATTCCAAGTGTGCTCAGGATGCCATGATGTCCCATTCCTTTCATGAAAACCCTGGGCCTGAAGTCATTGTTAACAACCAATCTTCTACCAGCAACCTGCAGAAGCAGCTCCAAGCTGTGCTCCAATGGATTGCCGCTTCCCAGTTCAATGTCCCCATGCTCTATTTTATGGGAGATGAAGATGGTCAGCTTGAGAAGGTACCTGAGCACAGAACTAAGGAGGCCTGGTGGGGGGCAGGGAGGTGGTTCTGGCCCATGCACTCCAGCGAGTGTTTGCTCTGAGAGATGGAGTTGGCTGGGGGATGCATCCTGGGGGATATGGGGTTGGCTAGGGGATGCATCCTGGGGAATAGTTATTAATCCTGGGAATGGGCTTGGATGCTCCTTCTCCCCTTGGGTCCACTGCCCCATGTAATGGCCCTGTTCTTTCTTTCTGGCAGCTTCCTGAAGTGTCAGCCAAGGCTGCTGAGAAGGGCTACAGCGTTGGAGATCTCCTCCAAGAGGTCATGAAGTTTGCCAAAGAAAGACAACTCGATGAAACAGTCGGGAACATGGCTAGAAAGCAACTGCTGGACTGGCTGCTCGCTAACCTGTGAGCCCACTCCATCGCCTCCTCTCCATTGGCCTCCCTCCACCAACGCGTTCTGTCCCAGCCGGAGTGCCGCCCGCTCCATCCACTATGGTAGTAAACACACGTTTCCGCGATGGTATTGAATGACACACAACGAGGGATTGTACCACGAATGACATTGAATGTCCAACGAGCTGGGCACAAGACGAATAAAACACACATGCCTCAGAAAAAAACCAAACGTTATCGTCCTTCTTTGAGCTTTGAACCTTAAGGGGCATCCTGGGGGGTGCAGAGGGTGTGACAGATTTTTCTGAGAAGGCTGACTGTGTGCTGACGATTCTCTGGGGCAGCATGACCTCTGGAATCTTCTCGCCCTAGTCCTTCCTGCCCCACCACACCACAGCATACACAGGCTTGCGGGGTATATGGGGCCCAAAGCTCAGACCCACATGGAATCAAATAATAAGCCCTTCCTGATAGGAAGAAAAGGGCAAGCAGAGAGTTTACATTCTCATTCATGTAGCTTCAGAGTAACACACAAACACTTAAGGCAGCCCCCCCCCCAACTCCCAAGTGACCAAGGAGAGAGATGAAGGCCATGAACCTATGAGGACAGAGGTGACACTTGTGAAGCCACAAGGAAGCAGCTCTCTAGGGAACTCAAGGGGGCCCATGGTGATAGGAGGAAGGCACCAGTACAGCCCAGAGGTGAATTCTCCCTGTAAGCCAGTTGGAGATGTGAGACTGACTGGGAAGGGAGACAGAGAGAATATTGTACAGCTCAGGCCCCCCCTATAGTGTACAGCTTAGACTTCTATGATACCACTCAATCCCCCGCATTTTTTACACTTCAGGTTCCAGTTGTGCACATCTCATGCCCCCCCAATTGTAAATAGCTCAAATCCCCCCATATGTACATCTCAGACCTCCAATTGTGTACAGCTCAGGACCCCTACTGTGTACAAGTGTTCAGGCCTGAGCTGTACACAATGGGGGCCTGTGTTGTACAAGATGAGGGCCCTGAGCTGTATACAATGGGGGCCCAAGCTGTACACAGTCGGGGGCCTGAACTGTACACAATGGGGCCCTGAAATGCACATTTGTGGGGCCTAAGCTGTGCACAATGGAAGGTCTGAGCTGAACACTGATGGGGGTGCCTGAGGTGACACAATGGGGGGCCTGAGATGCCTGAAGTGACCTACTGGCTATCCCCTTCATACATTCTGCGCCCCCTCCCTCTGGCCTTAGCTTACGCTATTTTCCTGTGCCTAGAATGGCCTTGCCCAGGTTTCCCCTGCTCCCGTCTCCTCCCTGTTGAAACACTGTTTACTCTTTCACTCTCTTTTGCCTTAGAATCTGGTTTTTCCTCCCTCTACTGGACAGCTCTTATAAGGTCTTCATCTTTGTCTCTCCTCACCCTCAGGCTAGTCGTCTGTACCCACTCAGTACACAGGGAAACGGAGCTTAAAGGACCTTCACTCGATTTTGCAGATGGGGAAACTGAGGCCCAGAGGAGAAGCTGAGGGACATTACTAAAGGCATTCAGGGAGTGAATGAAGTGAACCATCTTCCAAGGGTGCTTGTAGTGACTCATCAGACTGTGAAGTGCCCTCCTCCACTCCCAGGACACTTTAATGACAGGAGAAAACCAAGATCACTTAGCCTCCCCCCATTTGGGGCCTTCATTGATTTCAGTTGGAGATCCTTGCAGGGAGTTTGGCCTATTCTGCCTGGAGAAGAGACACACTAGGTATTTAAGTGTTTTTAAAGGCTTTAAACACTTTGGAAGTGTTTTTTAAGTTGAGGCTTGTCAGGAAGACAATTGTCTAGCCGGTAGAATGGAGGAGTGTTGGTAAGCTGGAAGGCTTGTGGAGGAGCGTTATGGGGATGGATCAGAGAACTGAGCTCATACTACTTACGTCCATCAGCTGAGGGAATTGAGGGAGAGAAGCCTGGGGGTGGCAATGATGGCTACTTTAATGTCGTGGTCTGGACAGTGTGGGCATGTAGGAAGGGGCAGGTTTCAGCCGAAAGGCAGGAAAATCACCCTAGTCACCAGAGGAAACTCCAGATGGAAAATAATGTGAGTCCCAGCTGGAGAGCGCAGAGGAAGGCAACCCAGCTGGAGAAGGGGGCTGTCTGTGGAGACTGGGTTTAAGGCACTATGGAGCTCTTTAGTGCGCTGGGCCCTGGAGTCAGGAAGACTCATCTTTATGAATTCAAATCCCGCCCCAGACACTTCCTAGCTGTGTGACCCTGGGCAACTCCCTTCACCCTGTTTGCCTCAGTTTCCTCATCCGGGAAACGAACTGGAGAAGGAAATGGTAAACTACGCCAGTATCTTTGCCGAGAAAACTCTAAATGGGATCACAAAGAATGGGACACGACAGAAAAACGACTACACGAAAGGAGCGGGATGCGGGAAGTTGTCACGGTCCTCGAGGAGCTGAGGGCTCATTGTGACGTCATCACGCTGTACGTTTGGGATCCAGAACCAGCCTTATAGTTGGCTCCTGGGCAACGGAATCCTCATCAATGTGAGCGTGCGGCGGAGGGAAAGGTCGTTGGGCAAAATGGGCTTAGCCCAGCTGGGCAAGCCGCTGTGGGCTGTTCTCCTGAGTGTACTGGTGCTTGCCCTGTGGGAGGCCCAGGCCGCTGCTACAGAGAAAACCGCGACCGAATCCGACCTTCCGTCTCACCTCACCCGTACCCTCAAGCAGACAGAAGAAGAGTCGCAGCTCGCGGGAGAGTGGCACACTTCCGGGCGCCGATGGCCAAAGGACGACCCGGCCGGGGAGGCTCGCCTCGACTGCCACGCTAAGGACCACGAGGTGTCTATGGAGGACCCGAACGGAGATTACCAGTGCGCTTTCCCGGGTAAGGTGGACGACCAGAAAACGTCCGAGCGGGAGAAGGAGCGGCCCAAGGTGTTCGACAACCGCCAGGGGGAGCATGCCCTGGAGAGCGAAGGCATAAACATGGTGTGCGAGAGCTATTCATTGCCTTCCCTCACCTACTGGTCCTGGTACCGCCACCACGAAGTGAAGGGTGAAGTCTTCCTCCTGTTCAATAGCACCGGGCGGCGGGTCTTCATCACCAAGGGCGCCGACTTAAATGAGCTACTTCTCAGTCTTTTGAGCGCATCCCAGGACTACAGCCAATACATCTGCCTTGGCACCAACAGCCAGCACAAGCGTGTCGCCATGGTCCTGCTCGGGCTGCGTTACCACCTGGTAACTCTCTGGCCCTCCCTGACGATCATGTTCTTGATGGTGGTGTCATTCACCATCATTGGGCTTTACAAGCGCTGTCGGACCCAGGTCGAGGAGTTCGACGAATATTAGTCGG
>NW_027187258.1:256342-315096 GCF_028583685.1 Petaurus breviceps papuanus | reverse complement strand
GAGAGTAAGGGGAAAGGGGATGAAAGGAGGGATGATGGAAGGCAGGGCAGATTGGGTGGGGGTGGGGGCAGTTGGAAGCACACACTTTTGAAAAGGGACAGGATCAAAGTAGACAAAAGAACAAGTGGGGGTGGGATAGGTTGGAGGTAAATATAGTCAGTGATTCACAATATATCCACTATGGAAATGTTTTGCGTAACTACACATGCACAACCTATATTGAAGTGCTTATCTTTCCAGTAAGGGCAGGTGATGACAGAGGAAGGGAAAGAAACTGCAGTTCAAAGTTTTAATATCAAATGCTTAAAAAAAACATATATATATATATATAATTATTATTATTTTACATGCAACTGGGAAATAAGATATACAGGCACTGGGGCATAGAGATCCACTGTGCCCTACTGGAAAGTCGGAGGGGGGATGGGGGAGGATACAGGAGAGAGCAGATTGGGGGAGGGGGTATTCAATGGGATTGCTGATTTGGGGTGGTGGGTAGGGGAAAAATGAGGAGAAAATTTGTAACTCAAATTCTTGTGGAAATGAATGATGTAAACTAAAAGTAAACATAAAATTTAACTAAGAAAAAAAGGGAAAAAAAAAAGCAATCTCACTGTCTCCTGGAAAGGCAGAGTAAGACTTAACACAAAAGTCACCCCTGAAATTCCCCAATTTTCTCCAGAAATTGGAGGCTGCACCAGCAGGAGCACTTGCCAAATTGGCATTCCCACTTTCTGATGTCCCTCAGCTCTGTCAAGACCAATCCTGATTCCTCATTGCCCATGAATTCCATCCACTCGATTACTAGTCTGTACTTCTCTCCCTGACTTCCTTCTCTCTGACTTCTTGGGAAAGAAGGTTTATTAATTAAGGTCTAAACCTCTGGATTTGGCAGCAGGCTCTCTCTGCTCCCAACATGCCCCTTCTTCCTACCCAGACTCCACTTCTTCCCTTTTCTGGAATCTCACATACTAAGAAATGCCTTCCCTGGTTATATCCTGTGTTATCCCTTCCCCAGGGGGTTGATGTTAGGCCTTAAGTCTTCCCTTGAGAGTTCAAAAATGAACCATAATAAAGGTCAGTGTAGCTTTAAGCATTAATTGGTCTCTCTTTTACAAAAACCAACCAAAGTCCTAAAGTGCCTAGAAACAGAATGGAAGCACTACAACATAAATAAGCAGTACCAGCAAAAACACTGTTTCAACGATCATTAAGAAGACAATTTGGAATACCTCTTCCAGGATCACACTACCTTTGAAGTATCAATAACTTGCAGACCCCTAGAACTACCTCTGATAATTGCAGCACAAAAAAAAGCTTAAAGTTTGGGATAGTGCCTTCCCACCCCCAGGCAAGCAGAGCCCAACTTCAACATAAAATTCAAAGTCAAGAAATAGGCTGAGAAAATGAGCAAACAACAACAAAAAAGAATTTGACCATAAAAAGCTACTATGGTGGCAGGGAAGACCAAGACATAAACAAAGGAAAAAATTCTATAAAAACAGCTACAAACAAAGCCTCAAAAAAATGCTAATTGACCCCAAGCCCAAAAAGAATTCCTGGGAAAGGTAAAGAAAGAGATGACTGATAGAAGAAAAACTGGGAAAAGAAATGAGAGTGAGTGATGCAAGAAAACTTTGGAAAGAGAATTGTTGCTTGTCTTTTGTTCTCGAAAAGGATCAATGACATCAGAAATTACAAGCAAACTACATTTAAGTTAGAAAGGGGCTATGCAAATTCACTAGCCTCAGTCTCTCCTGCAGAGTTATCTGGGTCCAGTGGCAAGACATAGATCAGGAGAAGGAGAACCTCCAAGTGGCTCCAGCTCCCACCTTCCCCAATCCATGTAAAAAGGGGACTCTGAACAAACTTTGGAGCTGCAGAACCCACAAAATGACACAGAGAAGCTAACCTCCCACTGAGGACAGGCCTGCAGGAGTCGCCAGCACAGTGCCTGGGCATGAGCCAGAGATTTTAGCCCCAGGGCGGTCTGACCAGCCGGCCAGAGGGACTCCAGATCAGCAGCAGCTGTGGCCGTTTCCAGAATTATCAACACATAGATGCAAAGGACAAAGTGAGAGGTCAGTGCAGTCTGGACTTTGGGACCCATAAAGTGGGAGTGCGTCGGCTTTTACCCCCAGGGCAAGAAGCTGCTGAGACGCCTGGCGCAGCCAGCCAGCGCCACGTGGCAGCTTCAACTCCTTCAGCTCCTGGCCTGCAGAGTGTAGGGGGACCAAATGACCAGTCTGAGGGGTAATCGTTCTTGCTTTAACCTACTTGGATCTGGATTGCAATCCAGGGTGGAGGTCCTGGGGTGTGCGACCAGTTTGCCAGAGCGTGTGGAGGCCTCAGAGAGGGAACCCATCTAATACCTCCAGCAGCTAAGAAAACCCCATCATTTGGGACGAAAGCTCCCCTGTCTGGTGGCAGAGTCCTACTGTGGCAAAAAACCCAGGGCTCAAGGGGCAGCCAGGTGGCTCAGCGAGTAAGAGCACCGGCTCCAGTGTCAGGATGACCTGGAGATCGAATCCCAGGCTCAGACACTTAGCACCCACCCAGAAACACCTGGCCATGTAACCTTGAGCAAGTTACTTAACCCCGACTGCTTAATAAAAAAAAAAAAAACTAGACTAACTCAATTGGTAAAAGAGGCTCAAAAAGGTAATGAGGAGAAGAATGCCTTAAAAAGCCGAATTTGCCAGATGGAAAAAGAATCTCAAAAGCTCACTGAGGAGAATTATTCCTTCAGAATTAGATCGGAGCAAATGGAAGCTAATGACTTTATGAGAAATCAAGGTGCTGTTAAACAGATCCAGACAAATGAAAGAATAGAAGGCAATGTGAAATATCTCATGGGAAAAACCACTGAAAATAGATCCAGGAGATATAATTTAAAAATTATTGGACTACCTGAAAGCCATGATCAAAATAAGAACCTAGAAATCATCCTCCAGGAAGTTCTCAAAGAAAACTGCCCTGATATTTTAGAATGAGAGGGAAAATAGAGGTTGAAAGAATCCACTGATCACCTCCTGAAAAAGATCCCAAAAAGAAAACTCCTAGGAATATTATAGCCAGGTTCCGGAATTCCCAGATTAAGGAGAGAATATTACAAGCAATCAGGAGGAAACAAATTGAATATTGTGGAAACACAATCAGGATAACCCAGGATCTGGCAGCTTCTACACTGAGGGATCGAAGAGCCTGGAATGTGATATTCCGGAGGTCAAGGGAGCTGGGATTAAAACCAAGAGTCACCTACCCAGCAAAACTGAGTATCATGTTTCAGGGGAAAATATGGTCATTCAGTGGAAAAGAGGACTTTGAAGCATTCTTGCTGAAAAAACCAGATTGAAATAGAAAATTTGACATTCAGATACAAGAAGCAAGAGAAGCATGAGAAGGTAAACAGGGAAAAGAAATCATAAGGAACTTATCAAAGTTGAACTATTAACATTCCTATATGGAAAAACAATAATTGTAACTGATGAAACTTTTCTCAGTATGAAAATAGTTGAAGGGAATAGAAATATATATATATATATATATATATATATATATATATATATATGTCTATATTAGAGGCTATACGGGCGTACGAATTCATATGTGAATGTGTGTATATATGCTTACAGGTATACACAGATAGAGGGCACAGGACCAATTGAATAGGAAGGGATGATACTTAAAGGGTGAAACTGAGATGTGAAAGAGGAAAATAATGAGAGGAGATGGGGAGAGACACAATGGGGTAAACTATCTCAGAGGAGAAGAATAGGAAGGCAAAAGGGAATGGGTCAAACTTATTCTCATTGAATTTGGCTTGTGGAGGGAATGAAATACCCACTAAATAGGGTATCTCACCCTCTAGCAGAGAAGGGGGGGAAGGGAATGAGAGGGGGGATGATGGAAGGGAGGGCAGGCTGGGGGGGAGGGAAGTTGGAAGCACCCACTTTTGAGAAGTCTTTTACAATATATCCACTATGGAAATGTTTTGTATTAGCTACACATGTACATCCTATACTGAACTTCTTATCTTCCCAGTAAGGGTGGGTGACAAGGGAGGAAGGGAATGAATCTGGAATTCAAAGTTTTAAAATCAAATGTTTAAAAAAAAATATATATATATATACATACATATATATGTGCTATTATTAATACTATTTTACATGTAATTGGGAAATAAGATATACAGGCACTGGGGCATAGAGATCCACTGGAAAAAAAATTCGAAAGGGTTATGGGAGAAGATATGGGAGAGAGCAGATTGGAGGAGGGGATATCCTGTGGGACTGCTATTTTGGGGCGGTGGGTAGGGGAAAAACAGGGAGAAAATTTGTAACTCAAAATCTGGTGGAAATGAATGGTGTAAATCAAAAGTTAATAAAGCATTTGAAGAAAGAAATAAAAAAAAGATAAAAAATAAAATAAAAATACAAAAAAAAGACATAGATCAGGATGCCTGGAGATGGCAGAGAGACCTTGGGAAACCTTGGTCTTTTTAAGCTAAGGTCTTTCCCACAGCCCAATTTATCTGAAGCAACATAATTTGTCTGAGGCAACATCCAATTCAGTGATTAAGGCAAGGTAAGAAATGAGGCCAAAAAATGAGCTCTTTTATCTATTTAAAAAAAAAACAAAACAACAAAACCCAACCAATCTGGGAGGGGAAGACCCTCAGGGTTTCTGGCCGAAACAGTCACAATTTCTACTTACACTTACTCTGAGCCAACAAAGACCAACTGAGGCTTGGATTGGAGCCCATTATTGGCCAATCATTGAGAGTCAGATTGATTTGAGTTTAAGGCATAGTCAAGTAGCTCCATTTGAATTCCAATGGCTTTATCAATGCTTGGTTTCCAGAGTTCTATTTCAAGAAATTTATATTCCTTGTAAGGTCTTTCACAGGTCTCAGTTTGTCTTAGGTAACACCCATTCAGTGATTTAAGGTTAGGTAAGAAATGAAGTAAAAGATGGTCCTTGATGCCTATTCAAAAAAAAAAATTAAAAAGAAAAAGAGAAAAAAAATGAAAGCAGAATTAACAACTTGGTAAAAGAGGGATAAGAAAATTGAAGAAAATAACATCTTAAAAAACAGAATTGATGTAATGGTAAAAGAGGCACAAATATTCACTGAAGAAAAGAACTCCTTAAAAAAAAAAGAATAGGACAAATGGAAAAGGAAGTACAAAAATCTCACTTAAGAAAATTCTTCCTTAAAAAATAGAATTGGACAAGTATAAACTAATGATTTCACAAAACATAGTCAAAAGAATGAAAAATAGAAGAAAATGTGAACTACCCCACTGGAAAAACTGACCTAGAAGATAATAATTGTAAGAATTATTGGACTACCTGAAAGCCACAATCAAAGAAAGAACCTAGATATGATATTTCAAGAAATTAGCAGGGAAAACTGCTCTGACATCTTAGATCCAGAGGGTAAAATAGAAACTGAAAGAATCCATTGGTCACCTCCTGAAATACATCCCAAAATGAAAACTCTCAGGAATATTACAGCCAAATTCCAGGGCTCCCATGTCAAGGAGAACGTATTGCAAGCAGCCAGAAAGAAAAAAATGAAACATCATGTAGACATAGTTAGAATCACACAAGATTTAACAGCTTCCATGTTAAAGGAGCAGAGGACTTGGGATATGATGTTCCAGAAGGCAAAGGAGTTAAGATTACAACCAAGAATAACTAGTCAGCAAAACTGAGCATACTCCTTTGAGGGGAAACCAACATTTAATGAAATAAATGACTTTCAAGCATCCCTGATGAAAAGACTAGAGCTGACATTTAAACAGAAGATTCAAGAGAACCATAAAAAGGTAAACATGAAAGACAGTAAAGTTAAACATGGGAAAATGATACATGTAACTCCTAAGAACTCTAATTATTAGGGCAGCTAAAAGGAGTCTAAATAGACAGAGGACATGGGTGTGGGTCGATTATGTTGGAATGATCTCCAAAAAAAAATGAAGGGGTGAGAGATGTACTGGGAGAAGGAGGATGGGAAAGGTAGAATGGGGAAAATTTTCTCACATAAAAGAGGCACACAAGGAAAAAAGCTTTTAGAGTGGAGAGGGAAATGGTAGAATGATTGGTGTGACAGACAATGCCTGAAGCTCACTTTAACTGTAATTAGAATATATATGCACACATATACATGCTCAGTTGTGTACAGAAATGCAACTTACCCAACAGGGAAACAGTAGGGGAAAGGGAGGAAATGATAAAAGGGAAGACAGATTAAGGGAGGCAAAATAGACTTTTGAGGAGGGACAGGATAAAAAGAGAGAGAAGAAGAAACACAAGAAAATGGGATGTAGGTAGACATTCAGTTAGTAATCATAGCTGTAAATATGAATGGGAGGAGCTCACCCATAAAACAGAAGCAGATAGCAGAATGGAATAGAAACCAGAATCCAACAATATATTGTTTACAAGAGATACACTTGAAACAGAAAGTCACACAGAGTTGAAATAAAGGACTGGAGAAGAATCTATTACACTTCAGCTGAAGTAAAAAGAGGCAGGGGTAGCAATCATGTCTCAGACAAACAGAAAAGAAAAATAGGCCTAATTAAAATTGGATAATCAGGGAAACTTACATTTTGCTAAAAGGTACCATAGACAATGAAGTAACATCAAAAAAATTCTAAAAAAAGTTTCTCTGAAAAGGTCTCATTTCTCAAATATATATTGAATTGAATTGTGTCAAATTTATAAAAATAACAGCCATTCCCAAATTAATACTTGGTCAAAGGATATAAAGACAGTTTTCAGAAGAAATCAAAGCTATCTATAGATAATCACATAAAAAAATACTTTAAATCACTACTGATGAGAAATGCAAATTAAAACAACTCTGAGGTACCACCTCACACCTATGAGAAATGATACATGCCAGAGGGGATGAGGGAAAAGATACACTGTTGGTGGAGTAGTGAACTGGTTCAACCATCTGGAGAACAATCTCAAACTATGCCCAGAGGGCTACAAAATGGTACATGCCCTTTGAACCAGCAATATCACTACTAGGTGTGTATCCCAAAGAGATCAAAGAAAAAGGAAAGAAAGCTGTATAAACAAAAATATTAAAAGTAGCTCTTTTGTAGTGGTAAAGAATTGGAAATCAAGGGATGCTCATCATTTGGGGAATGGCTGAATAAGTTGTGGCATATGATTATAATGGAGTACATTGTGTGAAGAAGGGAGAGCATATGTGTACAGTAACAGCAATGTTGTAATGATGATCACCTGTGAAGACTTGGCTGCTCTGATCAATATAAAGATCTAAGACAATTTCAAAGGACTTATGAGAGAGAAATGATGAACAAACTGATGTATAATTGTTTGCCTTGCTTTTCTGGAAATATGGTTAATATGGAAATTTGTTTTGTATGATTTCACATGGATAACTGATAAAGCTTGCCTTCTCAATGGGTGGGGTAGGGGTGGGAGAGGGGAAGAATTTGGAACTCAAAATTTAAAAAGGAAAGAATGTTAAAAATAATTTTTAAAAAACCACAACTTGGCCCATTTGTGCAAGGTTTCCTCTTGCTTGAATTGCTCTGTGATGCCAGGCACTTAAAACTCTTAAGACTTTGTAGAGCACTACAGACACACAGCAGTCTTCAAAAACAGACCTGGCATAATAATTTGAAATGACAAATTGTCACTATCATTTGCCAGTAACAAAGCCAATACTAAAATCGGGAGGCCAAGCATACACTGATAGTCACAAAAAGGATGATGGCCATTAAATGGTGTTCTATGCTTGTATAGTCATTCCGTTGTTTTTTGATCACTGGACAAACGTGTTGGAGCTTTTTATTAATAGCTATTCAACAGTGACTAGGAAAATCATTCTGGGGAAAGGCAGAGCTCCATTTGCTATATGAAAAGCTGCCCCTAGGGCACTGTTGGTGGGCCACGTGGTGAGAGGCCTCCAAAGTCAAGATGGATGTCTGCAGAGCAGGGACACTGGTGGGGCCATTCCTATTTAGGTATATATACAACAGACATTTCCTAAGCACCTCCACTGGGCAGAGGGCTGGAGGAGACGTACATTTTAGAAAAGACACTATCCCGATGCTTAAGGACCAGGAGCTGGGGGAACTCATCAGCACTGATCCATCTATGATCCTCAGTGCAAAAGCAGTATAATTAGCAAGTGCTATTTCAAAACAGTTCAACAGGGAAGAACATTGTCATTGTGGGAGTCAAGGAGGAGAACCCAGGCAGGCCTGTGACATGGGTTTCATTAGATGACATCTGAGGTCCCTTCCACCAATTCAAGGAAATGCCAAAAGAAAGCTACCTACCCAATATAAGTGACATGCTCTAGAAAAATGTCTAATTCCAAAAAATCTTCAGAAAACATACTTAATTCCAATTTAACATATTATTCTTTTAGTAGTAAAAATTTTTCTGGTGTCTTCACAGTGGACTGCTGGGGATCATAGGGACAAACTACTATTTTCCATTCATTAGGAAGCTCTCTGCAAACATAACATTTTCAACACCTGCAAAAATTCAACATTCCAAGATTATCCCTGAAGAAAGTAAACATCATCCAAAGTACCCAGAAGCCACAGCTGAGGTACCACAAGGACAGTAGGGACAGGTGCTTTCAAAGCTTCTTCTGCTCAATAACATGACATTCCACTGTCATACATTTACATTTCCAAAGACTTTCAGGCATCCATGTCAGCCATATATGCCTCAGAGCGGGCCTGCACAACCTTTGACTGGTGGGTACAGCAAAGGATTTTGGGTAGTCTGCAAAAAATAAACATCTTCTACATTTTTTCTCAGGCCACCCAAAATCCTTTGGCAGGTGGCAGGTTGCACATGTGTAATGGTTATGGGATTTGAAGATCTTCCATGCCCCTTGAACTTGCTGACGTAGCATGAAAGGGTGGGGCAAGAGGAAGCCAGAGCCAAGCTAGAGTCAATGTGGTGACTGGAAGTGTGGTGGTAGCAGCAGCGGCAGTGACGGTGGGAACTCCTTTTTTGAGCCAGCCAGAATTTCTGCTAAGGACTCCTGCTGAGGACTGCCAGGGACAGGAACTGCAAAGGGCCAGAGATGCTGGGAGTGAGCTGAATGGACGGTGAGCAGTTGCCCTGAATGAGGAGAAGAGAACCTTCGTCTGAGGTAGCCTGTTCTGTTTTGAAGGCTTGAGAATGTGGGTGTTTACTGCATTAACTACATGTGCCAACTCTATAGCTACTGTGATGGTTTTGAGACTCAGTTTTCTGGTATCTGAATAAATGTTCTAGCTTTGTCCACCATTTAGAGAGCCTGTTATATTTTGTGATTAAGAGCCATATCAGCATATTTATAGTTACTGTAGGCATTGTGAATATTGCATTGTTAATACATTAGGCCTGCCCCAGGGCAAAAGAGGCATCATCAAATACAAATGATTCAGAGTAAAACATACCCCCCCACCAAAGATGAAGGAAACATGCAAATCCAGAGACCAACTTGTAGATATCACAGTAGCAGGCATTCTATCATAAAAAAAGAATCAAATTATGACACTCTTCATGGGCTCTCATCTGGAAGTTCCAAGAAGCTAAAGGAGGTCAGAGCACTCAAATACAAGGAGAGGGAAAGTACATGATCAAACTTTCATTTATTTCCACATGGCCCCCATCAGATATCCTTGGCCATAACCCACCACCCTTGCCTTACCTCTCGGTGCCTGTCCCGGTCTCTGGATTTCTCCCTCACCCAGTCAATGGTATTGAAGTCTTCATAGGTCCCCACTCCGGGGATAGGCTCCTCTAAAAAGTCCATCATCTTATTTGGAACATTCAGCCCTCCTCCATTGTATGACATGAACTCTGCAGAAAAGGGGGAAACATACACAACCACACTAATTGGTTTCTCAATTAATCAACAAGTATTTGTTATATGGCTCCTATGTCCCCAGCACCTGCCAGACACTGGGGAGACAAGTCCAAAGAGAAAAACAAATCCAACTCATGAGAAGCTTGCACAAATGAGAAGAAATCTACACAGACTAAGTCACACTACTGGGGAAATGAGGCATGAAATTACTTCCATAGTGTCTGTTCGGAGCGGGTGAGAAGAGCTTAAACTCCACTATCAACAACATGCTACCAAAAGAAGACATGACAGGGAGACTTGAGGAGACCTAGTGACTGACTGGCTACAAGGAATAAGGGAGGAAGGAAAATCAGGAGGGGCACACATTGATTTTAACTGTTTTACTGGGAACACTAAGGATGACATTTTACACAAACTGTTGGAGTGCAATGAAGTCAAGAAGGCTCTAAACCTCTTCCATTCCGAGTCATCTTCCTTTATAGAAAGTCCCATTCCACTCACTGGCTGGCTGGCTCTTGCCCTGTGGGTTCCACTCGATCCTAGCACAGAGAAGACTTTCTATATGACTGTGGAGGCTCCACTTGGTATCATTTTGGTGGCAGACTTGAATTTCTTCAGCTAGTCTCCAACTGCTGACCACAAGTGTTCCCAATTTGGGACTATTCGAAACGTGAATATTTTTGTTGAGACCTTTCACTGGAATCCACTTGGCCTTGTGCTCTTCTAAGCACAATACTGATTGTTCACCCAAGCTCCGGGATTCCAATCAATTCCTAGCCTGCCCTGACAATGACATGGCCACACCTTCATCATCACGGTATCTCAGAAGAGGGTCACACTCCCAAGAGCAAGAGATTCTTGGGAATTTCCCACTGACCACAAGTTCTCCCATTCTCACTCTTGCCTTTCATTGCTGTGGCTGATCCATGACTCCCTCCTGACTTTTCCAGTTTACCTCACTGATTGGCTTCATATGCTTTCGCCACCCAATATGGTGCCACATGACCTGTCATGATCTACTCTCCAAGACTCCTGGGGTCACTCCACACCCTCAACCTTTCCTAGGACCCACCCTGCAAATCCTTAGCCCCCCAGCCACTGCCCAAATCAGATCATCCCTGGGAAAAAGGACAAAACAGAAAGGAATCCATCCACTAGGAATTCATGGTCTGACAATTCAGTTGGGTTCTTGCTATTAGATCAACACTCCTCCCCAAGCCTTCTTAGTGCCAGCCCTCTTCCATCACTGCCAGCAACTGCTCCAAACTGTTGCTTCATCGCACCCCCCCACCACCACCACCATCACCACACTCCCAGCACACAGAGCACAGGCTTCGTTCTGCTTCACTGAGAGGCTGAGGCCATCTGACCAAGCTTTCTCAGCTCCTGCTCCTCAAGTGTCCCGAACTTTTTCATCAATTCTCCCCCAATTCTTGTCTCCCTCCCTCTGAGCATGGGAGCAGCAGTAGCCATTAGTGTAAATCCCATCCCCTTCTATGTCTACCAGGCAGCAACCCTCCCATCTTCTCACAAACATGTTCAAGTCTTCTCAATCTTAAGAAAAAAGCCTCCTCTTGACCCTTCTGGCCCATCTTTACCTGGGCCCATCTCTCTCCTCTCACTCTCTTACTACTAAACGTCCTGAAATAGTGGTCTCCGTCCAAGGCCTCCGTTTCCCGACCACCCTTGCGTTAAGGCTTCCATTCCACCAGTGAAATGGCCCTGTCAAAGTCACCAGTCTCCTCAGCCACCAAGCCCCCTAGTTTTCCTTTCCATCTCCATTTTTCTGGGCCTTTCAGAAGCGTCTGATCCTGCTAACCATTGACACCAAACTCTGCTGCTTTTTCTTCCATCTACTTTAATTTGTCTCTTTTGATGTCTCATCTTTTTCCTGACCCTTCATTCTCTTCATGGAGAAGGGACCTAACAGTAAATGGACTTGGAATCAGGAAGTTGTTGAGTCATTTCAGTCATGTCCAACTCTTCGTAACACCATTTAGGGTTTTCTTGGTTTGCCATTTCCTTCTCCAATCCACTGTACAGATGAGGAAATCGAGGCAAATGGGGTGAAGTGACTTGCCCAGGGTCACACAGTTAGCAAGTGTCTGAGGCCAGATCTGAACTCAGGAAGAGGAGTCTTCCTGATTCCAAGTCCAGTGCTCTGTCCAGCACAATGCCACCTAGCAGTCCCAGGAGTCAGGGATCAGGAAGACCTGCATTTAAATTCTACTTCTGACACTTCTTAGCTGCATGATCTGGGCAAGTCACATCAGTTATCTGAGCCTCAGTTTCCTTATCTGTAAAATCAAGATCCTAATGCCTGTACTGCCTCCCTCTCAGGGCTAGCGTAAAGCTTCAATAAGAACATAGATGAGGCTCTTTGCAAACCTTCACATGCTAAAGAAATGTCCATTGTTCCCCATATTCCCTCCCACAGCTTTCAAGGTGATGAATCCTCGATTTCTATCTTCACTCCTGACTCCCCCCTACCCCCAGCTCCAAGCCTTCATCTCTGTCTACATACGGGATAGTTCCACCTGGCACTTTAAAGTCAACAGACACTGGCCATTGAGCTCATTGGCTAAAAGAAAAGACAAGGCCTTGTGTGCTTTGGAAAAATCCATCCACCACTGGCACTTCCCAATAACTTTTCCCTCTCCCCACCCTCTCCCTGCCACAAAGGGCCACGGCAAAGCCAACCCAGTTGGCACACTGGCCATTACTACCAGCGCATGCCTCACTTCACACTCTGGTGAAGTTAGTTAGTGTTGCTTTCCTCATGACCTCGCCCCTTAAGCTTGCTCTGCTTTTTAACGTCCCTATTTTGGCCTCTGGTAGCAAGATGCACCTGCTCTCCCAGGCTTGTACCTTTGGGGTCCTCTTTGGCTATGAGAAAGGAAGGAGAAGTAACTATCAGCTGATGATGGACCTCACGAACTACCCCTTTGCAACACCACTGGAAGGCACATCTGGCCTCTCCCCTTGATACCCTATTATCAACAGCCTTAAATATAGGCCTTCGATCACCTGGGGCAGCTAGGTGGCACAGTTCATAAGGCCCTAGGCTAGCTGGGTGACCCTGGGCAAGTTACTTTGCCTCTGTTTACCTCAGTTTCCTCATCTGTAAAATGGGGTTCATAATAGCACCCACTCCTCAGGGTTGTTGCAAGGATAAAATGAGGTATCTGCAAAGTACTTAGTACAGTGCCTGGCACAGAGTAGGTGCTTAATAAATGTGAGCTATTATTAACTACTATTGCCTGGATTCTCACTCTCCCTCCGTTCCTCCCTGTCTGTCTCATGCAGTCTTCACAAGGCTACCCAAAGAAGCACTAACGTGTAAGAAATCTTCTGCAAGTGATTCTTCCACTAAAGATGTCTTCAGCGGCTCTGTTGCCTACCAGCTTTAAGCTATTTGGCCTGGCACCTGAGATCTGCAGCCTGGCACCGTTCCACCTTTCCAGGCCTCTTCCTTCTTGCTTCCACTCATCAGTCTATGGCCAAACTGCACTATTCTCTGCCCATCACCCCGCCTCCACCCCAGACACCTCCAGGCCCTTAATGCTAGAGTTTCCCACACCTAGAATGCCCTCACTTCCCTCTGCATAGTGACTTCCTGCTTGTCCTTTAAAGTCCAACTCACATGTTCCCTCCTTCTACATCCTCCATCATTTTCTCAAATGTATCTCCCAGAACTAAATCCAATGCTCCTGGCATGGGCTGACCTGCTGTTGGGATGCTAGGCCTTCTCCCAGAAGAAGGGCCACTGAGTCCTTGAAGCTGAGCAGCACACAGCCAGGAGGCTTTTCCCAAAGATCCCTGGAGCCACAGTTGGGTGCTGGCAGGCAAGGGATCAGGAAGGAGAGAAGAATAGTGATGGTCAAGGGGGGAGGGGGAACCACACACTAGCACTACTACAGAGGACTGCCCCATTTCGGGGGCACACGTCCAAGATGAGATGAAGAGCCTTCCAAACCTTGGCAAGTCTGACGCTCACTCTCCACCCAATAGCAGTGATTCAAACGGGAATGAAGAAAGTACAGACTGTTCAGGAGAACAAGGCTTTGGGGGAGAAGCCAGGGCTTTGAGGGAGAAAGGCAAGAGCATGGAGCACTCCATCTACTCTATCACCTAGCAGTCCCGGGATTCTAGCCACACTTGGTTCTCAGCAAACAAGACACTGGTCAGGTAACAGAGGGGAGTGAGCTGACACGGGCCAGGCCTATGCAGGACAACAAGAAGACTTTTCTTAAAGCTCCACTGGGGAAAAGAAGGGTCAAAGAAGCAATAAGCCTGGGATCTGGGGGGCCTCAGCTTGGTTAGCCTCTTGGAGGGGTTCGAGGAATCCAAGAGAAACAGCCACCAGAGAGAACTCAGCTATCCTGGACGAGTTGGAGTTACCAGGCCTAGACAAACTACAGGTCAGGGGCCTGAAAGAAACTGCATCATAGCCAGTGACCTCAGAACAATGACAGAGAATGAGTGAGGAGCCTCAGGACTGGCAAAGGGTAAGTGTTTGCTCAATGTTCAAAAAAGTGAAACAAGAGGGAGCCTGCAAACCCTAGTCCGATGGGCTTGACTTTGATCCTCAGCAAAATTCTAGCATATGACAGGGGTGGTGTCATCAAGAACAGGCCACAGCACAGTGAGCAGCAGCATCATACAGACCAAATGAAATATGGAGATGCAAGTTGGACAATGGTAGAGGGATTTGGAGCTAGCTCAATGTCTGGTTATATGAATGAATGGTTCAATGTCAGCTTGAAATACAGTCTCTAGTGGAGTACCCCAGGGATCTGCACTATTTGAGAAAGGCCCAAAGAACTGAGGCAGCTAGTGCACAGAGCCCTAGGTCTGAAAGTAGGAAGCTCTTAGTTCAGCCACTTACTAGCTGGGTGACCCTGGGCAAGTCACTTAACTTCTGGCTGCCTCAGTGTCCTCAACAATGAAGCAAGAATAAGAACTGACCACCCACAATTGTTACAAAGATCAAATTTCTTAAAACATTTTGCAAATCTTTAGGAACTGGTAGTACCATTTAGTACACAAGGAGCAAAGAAGGCGTAGTGGAGGATGCCAAACTAGATTGGGGGAGAGGGGACGGACAGCACTGGTGGCAACTGGAGGTAACTGGAAACGAAAGAATGGCCAGTGGTGGCAGGGGAGGGGGCACTGACTGGAATTAAGAGAAGAGAGGTCGGACTTTGCTAGCCTCAGGACAGGGATGTAGTACCTTTTGGCTGGGCCTCTCACCCTCAAAAGTGCTGTGATGGCAGAAGACAGCCTCAGTTCAAAGAAGGGAGACTGGGCCTGCCTTCAGTGGCCCTTCCTGGAGATGAAGTTCTGAGGGCAAGAGGTGTGGGGGTTAGCGCCTGGTCCTAGGCCGGGCCCAGTCCAAATGGCCAAGCTTTCCTGTGTCTCCGTTTGCTGGTGATGGCACTGAGCTGCAGCAGAACAGTGGAGCTGAGGGCAGCCAGTTGGGGGAGGGGCTAGAAGCCCCTCCAGGTACAGGAGGAGGGTGGCTGGCTCCCACGGAGCAGCAGAGGGTGCGGGCCTGGCAGACACTGCACTCCTGGCACTGTGGTCACTCTGCGGATCCAGGCATGAAGGGCAGCTGAGCTCACTCGTAGCTCTGGGCCCTCATTCTCCTAGAGGAAGGACAGAAGCCAAAGGCGTGCCTGCTCTCCACCAGCACACACCTGAGAGGAAAAGGCCAAAGGCCAAATCACATGAGTCCAGCAGAGAAGTTAATCTTAAATCCGCAAAGCAAAGTCCGTGCTTCCAGAGCACCTGACTGGAAGGAGCAAAGCCTGGGGAGGAGAGAACTGCTCAGGCAGCATTTACTGGCCTGTCAGGCCCCAGAGGTAGAGATAAAAACAAAGGCCGAGGGGGGCAGGGGCCCAGGCCGGAGGAAGGCTCCATTCACATGCAGCCCCACACAAACTCCTCACACCCCGAAATCCAGGAGAAAAAAGAAACAAGGCTCTGCTTAGATTCCCATGGGTTTCAGCTGAGGCAAAGGAGCCTGAGAAATTGATTTTTTTAAAAGCATCCACCAGCTCTCTCCTATGGTCCCCATGATGTAGCAGACATCTGAATACTGCAAAGGGTCCCCCCTCACCCCACTTCCTTGTGCCAATAGCAGCAGCAGCCCCCACCCCAAACACCCCAAAGATGGGATGACTGCATTCAGTAGCATCATCCCTCCTGTCATTCTCTTGTCAGAAGAAAAAACAATCCTGACCATTTGCTCCCAGGGACCGAGTCGGAGCTCCTGCTGAGCGCTGGTCACCAAGGCCCCCACCCCATGCTGGGTTCCAAGGAGGGGGTGGGCAGGGGCGGCTGTGTCTGCTTACCTTTACTGGTTCTGTTCCAAGCGGGAGCCCAGCACTGCGGGCTGCATGTTGCCGCTGGGCGGGGGGGGGGGGGGGGCGGGGGGGGGGCCGGGCGCCCGGGGGGGGGGGGAACCCCCCGCACCGGCCGCGCCCCCCCCCGCCCCGCCCCCCCCGGGGGGGGGGTGTGGGCTGGCGAGCAGGCCAGCCGGCAGTAGTACACTCACAGCAGAATGCCCACCCTCCTGCCTGCCCGCCGCCCGGGGCGGATCAGAGAGGAAGAGCACTTGCAAGCCTTGCAATGAGCCCTGTCTCCCAGGAGCCAGCCACCCTCCAGAGCCCCAGCCACCAGCACTCCAATGATGTCACTGGCTGGCTCACGTGAACAGACCCCCTCGGACCAGCCTGGGGAAAAGGAGGCTTGTTACCAAGCAGGGAAACCTTAAAGATATAGTCTCAATTAGCTGCCAATGAAGCTGGAGCCCCAAGGCACCGAGCAGAAGCTTCCACCCACTTCAGGCTGCTGAGTCTCAGTGAAACAGAAGGCCCCAAGAAACCAGGAAGGGAAGTAACATGAGCTGCAGGCGAAAGCTCGTAAAGAGGAGAGCCAATGTTTACTACAGGAGAAAGTAGCAGCCAGTGACCAAATCAGCTGCCTTCGAGCAGCTGAGCTGACCCAAACTTGAATTCTGCAGCTACAAAAATGTCCACGAGCTGAGATCAGGAATGACGGCAGCGCGGAGTGCCCATATAGACACCCATTCCTAATGTCACCGTTTTCATCTAAATTGTCATTTCATTCAACCAGAAGCAACAACAAAGGCATATGGTGGGTGTTAGTGGACAACATGGTGGAGCAGTCACAAAGCCAGAGCCAGGGAGAAGACAGAGGCAGCCGCTATGTTCCCTGATGGCTACAACACTGAGGAAGGGCACTGACACACTGGGAGGCTCCTCTACAGAGGCCACTCTATGGAAAGTCAGGGAGAGAAGGAAGGAGAGGCTGAGCTCACTGTTCTATCCAAATCAGTCCAAATCCAGAGGGCCCGTGGAGGCAAGACTGCCTAGACACCAACCGTGATTTGTTGGCGTGAGATGGTGGGAAGCCAGCTGCGTGCTGATCCCGCAGAATGTAGTCACTTCGATTACTGGTTTACCCCACCATTCTCAATGGGTTCATGCAAAAGCAGGATTTTAAGGCACACAGAAGAGTGTTGTATCTGTATTGGAACAGACAATATTCTTTTTTTTTTTTTTAATAAGCAATTGGGGTTAAGTAACTTGCTCAAGGTTACACGGCCAGTTATTTCTGGGTGGGTGCTAAGTGTCTGAGCCCGGATTCAATCCCAGGTCATCCCAACTCTGGGGCCGGTG
The DNA here is from genome assembly GCF_028583685.1 of Petaurus breviceps papuanus. Taxonomy (NCBI): domain Eukaryota; kingdom Metazoa; phylum Chordata; class Mammalia; order Diprotodontia; family Petauridae; genus Petaurus; species Petaurus breviceps. The sequence continues at coordinate 297,522 of NW_027187258.1, read as the reverse complement.
CTCTTACTCGCTGAGCCACCTGGCCACCCCAACAGACAATATTCTTAACAATATACACTTCCCTTCCTGAAGTCACAGAGGGGGAAGGGCTGCAGTGGAGTGATCCTTCTTTGACTCAGTCCCAGGGATGGATACACACCCCATCATCCCATCATTCTGGGGAAAGGACAGTTCACTGGTCCTCAGTTCTCAGAGATCTTTGGACAAGATGCAAGTGCCTCCGAAGGGATGGGCAGAAAATCATCCTGGGGGCACTTCAGAGGGAAAATGGTCATCAGTGTTCAGAAAGAGTCCCAGATCAGGTGGGGCGGGGGTAGGCCAGAGCCTCCTGAATGTGAGCAGACCTTGCCAGTGGGCTCTCCTGAGCAAGCAGTCATCCGTAAGCAGTGGGGCTCCCCAGGACCGAAAGGCCAACTTCTCAGGGATTACCAAAGGGCTCCCTTGGGGGATCTGGGTTGTATGGGACTTCTCAGAGTTTGCTAATGTCACATAGGCAGAGTAAGGAGCCGCCCAGGCTGGGGGCCAAACCCTGGAGAAAACAAGACATGATAACGTCACTGGCGAAACCAGGGGCCAAGCTTGTGGGAGCAAACTAGGGACAGGCAACAAAGCACATTTTCCTCTAAGTGGCCTATGCTGGAATGTGTCCTCAATTCCCCGAAATGGCCAGGTTTACATATTAGCTTTCAGAGCATTAGGGACTGTCCCTACTAACACAGCAAGGCAAACATGAAAAGACAAGCACCACTGAATATGGAGCTCCATATTTCAAAGGTCCCAGAATTTCATGCTCCAGGGGGTCTTCAAGGTCATCAAGTCCAGATGAGGAAACTGAGGCCCAGAGGGGAGCAGGGATGGAGTGGGGACTTCTGTATAAACCCAGGGGGAAATTCACATCTGTGTAAAAGAGCTTTAGCAAAATACGTAATCTGACTATAAAGTAAGGTGAGAGTTTTGAACCTGTAGACCTAGGCTTCCCTGGCCACATCCGGGCTCACCTCTGGAAGGGGCCTTTGGCAGAAGGCTGGGGTAGAGTTTTCTGAATCCCTTAATGAGAACTCGATGGCTCCAACACCTTCAGACTTCTCTGGAGTCTGCCTCCATCATCCTCAAGCCCCCAATCAGTTTGCTTTCACTATAGTCACTTCATTTTTTATGCAAAATAGGGTGACCTCCTAGGAACACGTATCTGCCTCCCTCATTCACCAGCCTTGGCTCTCAATGCCAAGCTTCCATTCACACAGGGCTTGGCAGTCTCACTGGACTTTCCAAAACTTTGCCACCACATAGGGCAAAGTTCCTGAGAACCAGTCCTGGGATCTGAAAGGACAGAGAGCCTGTTCTACAGTAGGGGATGGAGAGGCAAGGAAGGGCCTAGTCAAACCATTTCATTTCAAATGAGACAGAATCTAGGCTCATTGGGTCCCCCTGGCCCTTATATCAACCCCAGCAAGAGCAGAACTATCTAAACCCTGAGTCTGTCCCAACTTGTTCTCCATGACTTAAGGTCAGGCCTGCAAAGACCGTTCCCCCTTCTCTGACAGCATCAGCAAGCGATTTTGTCACATATTAACTTGTTCACAGCTTGTTCTAATGATTGTGCTCATTGCGTTGGGGTGGGGAAGGAGGAAGAACAGAGCCTTGTCCCTCAGTGGCCCAAATCAGCCCACTGAAGCATTTGGAGGCTTGGGGGTTAGGGTGAGGGGGGCATAACAGTGGATATATTTATCATCATTACAAAGCTGGTACTCTCAGATTCAGTGAACGTTGGGACTGAAAAGGGCCCTCTGAGATGATCCTAGTTCAACTTTCATTTTACAGGTGGGGAAACTGAGGCTCAGAAAGGGGAAGTGACTTGGTCAAGGATATCCAGCTAGTTTGTAACTTTGTTCTTGAGAAGAAAGAATACTCTGTGTACTGAGAACTATCAATGCCACTTTACCAAAATCATCTCAGTCTGATCACCTAAATACCAGCTAAATGTATCAAGGACATTGGCACATGAGTATTGAGCTAATTCTGGCCCCTTCAGTAAAATAATCTAGGTCACTAATGAGCTGGTTAATGGCACTAGGGGCCACTTCCTCTTTGGTGTCAATCCTGGACAGATCAAGAGCCTTTCAGGACCCGAGTGGAGTTGCTATGACACAATGAGTATTTTAGGGAATTGTTGGTATTCTCTGCAAAGGAGGAATGCACTGATATAGAAACCTTCCCTTAAAATTGCTCTTCTCTTAACAGAAATCACTACAACAGCCGCGCGGAGATAACGGGTGCGTCCCTCCATCCCTAGGACGAGCAATAAGAAGTGGACTTCACAGACACCCTCATCAGCTGAATGAAAGCGCCCCCATGGGGCTCTGGCATTTAAGAGTAACTTGATTTGAACACTTGGGCAAAGGCAAATGTTCTTAATCAAAACTGAGGTGCTTTTACAAACGGCACCTGGCATTTCTTAAGCATCTACTGTGTGCCAGGAAGTGTGCTGGGGATGCAAAGACAGGAGCTGGATTTCAGAGAGAATCCTGGGGTCTGTGAGGACACAGGGTCTAAGGAGGCAGGAGAAAATGAGACCATCCAAGAGATGCATGAGAAAAGGTAACCACTCAAGCGGGAAAGAGCAGAACTTTGGGATGTTCAGGGCCGATCCGAGGAGTAGGGCCCAGGAACAAGCCCACAGCTGCTGAGTCAGACTACTCTGTCCTTTGGGACACCTGTCCATCTCTAAAATCCAGAGTGCTTTTGTGCCCCCTTTAGACCCTTCTCTCACAAATGGCTGTTGACATGGCCATGTCTCTGTGCCAGTGCCCGCTGCTCTGATGTCTGCCTCCTTGAGTGTATGCTCTGAGCAGGCAGCCCCCAGCATTGGGTCAGCTCTCTAACTAGACCAGGATCTGGCTGGGGAACAGGAATCCCAACCATCTCTGTAGGTACCATAGGGAGGGCTCGTTAACAAAAAGACACACAAAACCAACCAAGGCCAAACCCAAACCCAAAAGGCCCCTCTCACCCCGCCTCCTCCACAGCACAGAACATCCAATTTTAAGAATCTAGCGAAGGGGCTCCCCATACCTTCAGCACAATGAGTGCTCCTTTTTCTCCCCCTCTAAGTCACCCCTGGAGCTCATTAAAACAGGATGCTACCATCTACTATGGTGCACGGGGACTGGCCTTGGCTCCAAGAGCTAGAGGGAGGCAGACAAGCAGTCCCAGGAGGCCAGGGTGACCCACACCCATTAGCAGCTGCTGAGGACAACTGTGGGAATAGAGGTTAGACCCAGAATTTTCCTGCAGTTTTCCTTCCCCATATGGGCCAGCTCACACCCATGCTGTGTGCGGAGTGCTGGAAGATGGATGTCTCAAATCCAACCTTTTCTGCCAAGAATAAGCCGAGAATTCTGTTTTCTCTTCATTAGTTAATAGACATTTACTGGCCTTGTGCTGTGTGGAGGAGCACGGCATGTCCAGCTCAGGCACAAGCAGTTACCATTATGGTCCCAGAGGCCGCCCAGGAGCACGCAGGGCAGCCACCTCCCTCACTGACAGAATCCACTGAAAAGCTGACATGGTGCCGCTCCCTCAACCTAGCCGTGGCAGGGCTCTCCTCTTCCAGGGCTGGCTAAGGACCCATTCTGGCCATGATCTCCCCACCTACCACAGCTGAAGCAGCGCCACTGTGCTGAAATGCTGAGGGAGCTAGCACAGGCCAATGAGGCCCCTAGACCAGTGCCTCCCAGGAGAGCTGGGAGGAGCTCCTCACTGCATCTCCATTAAAAGGGGCAAAGTGTTTGTGGTAAGAGAGGGAGAAGGAATCTACGAGGGGAGGGGGGACCGGCAAAAGTTTCATAGGCTTGCATATGAAATGACTTGAAGTTCTTAAAAGAAAGATGCTTTCATTTAAGAAACTTTGGATCTCACTCTGAAGTACGGAATCAAAACCAGAAAAGGCTCATTTGCATTTGCTGAGTCCAGGAAAAATATACAGTGAGGGGGCCAGGAAAAATCAGTACTGGGGCAACCTGACCAGAAGGTTCCATTCAAGCCCAAAGAATTCACAATGGCTCTTTAGAAGCTCCCTGCTCAAATGACAAGGCCCAGAAGTTAGTAAAGGCATTTAACCCATTTCTCATTACGCTAACACATCACACAGCACTGCAAAGTCCAACCCTTTCAGTAGACTAGACCGAAGGGAGATTGAGACTAGAAGGGGAGACTCACCTCAGCTTCCCCCCCCCCCCCCAATCTGAACTCTGGAAGGTCAGCCTGGAGGCCCGTGATGACAGGGAGAGGGCCTGGGATGATAGGAGGAAGGAGCAGGATGAAGGGGCTTGAACAAAACCCCCAGAAATTCATTCACTCATGTAACAGTGGTTACCAAGGGTGAGTCCCCTTTGCCCAGTGGTACCAGGCTCAGTTTAGACCCCAGCAGATCTGGGAACACTGAATGCCAGATGGGCAAGGCCCTGAAAGATTGTCTAGGCCGAGCCCCTCATTTTTACAGGGGAGAAAATTGAGGCTCAGAAAGGTCAAGTGATTTGTCCAGGGAGCAAAGAGCAAAGTCAGGACTCAAACGTAGGGGACTCTTACCACTGTACCACACTGCCTCAAGGTCTAATAACTATCCTTGGTAGCTGTCCAGAAGCCCACAGCCCTCTCATCGAGTCACCCACTTCTTGATTTATCTGCAATTCCGAGCACAGATCATTTAGCTAAAGACCCCACATTTATTTATCAGGGGTTTGTTGCAACTAAGTCGTTGTTCACTTGTATCTGACTCTCTGTAACTCCATTTGGGGTTTTCTTGGCAGAGATAGTACAGGAGTGCTTTGCCATTTCCTTCTCCTGCTCATTTTACAGATGAGAAACTGAGGCAAACAGGGCTAAGTGATTTGCCCAGGGTCAAAGGAAGTGGCTGAGGTCACATTTGAACTCAGGTCCTCCTGACTCCAGGGCTGGTACTTTATCTCCTGCAGCACCACCTAGCTGCCCTTACCAGGGTCCTGCTTACACTTATTTCTGTTAACAAGTTCCTAATTTGACATAAGGAAGACTTCCTGGTTTCACTATAGGACTGAGTTTCTTAACCTGGGGGCCAGGGGTAGATTTCTGGGAGTCTATGAACATGGATGGGAAAAAAAAAAATCCATCTTAATTTTCACTAACTTCTAACTGAACTTTAGTGTCTCTTTCAATGATTTAAAAATGGGCTTCTTCTGAACAGAGGCCCTGGCCCTAGGCTTCTTTCCCAGACTGCCACAACACAAAGCTGCTGCTGCTTCTGGACCTCGGCCCCACACCTCCACCTTCACCCGGGTGCCTCCCAAAGAAGGCATCTCTGCTTCTTCGTGAGGCACATCGTACATTCCTCAGAACAGTCACTCTTGGTTCTTCTGAGGGAGCTCAATTCCTTCCTCAGCTGGGAAACATCTCTGAGCCCCTAAACTATCACTCCAATGGGGTTAGTTCTGTTGACCACTGACATCCTTGCAAAGTGCTTGGAGCAAGGGGATCTTGCTTCCAGGGAAAGTCTTGGAAAAAGAGCAGAGCCATGTTGTGATGAAGGTCAGTGGAGAGGATTCTGACTTCACTAGAAACAGGCCTTCCACACGGCTCCAGCTCCTATCACTTCCAATCCATGTAAAAGGGGACTCTGAACAAACTCTGGAGCTACAGATCCCACAAAATGACACAGAGAAGCTAACCTCCCGCTGAGGACAGCCCAGCAGGCCGGCAGGAATCGGCCAGCACAGCGCTCTGGGAGCCGAGCACAGCGCTCTGGGAGCCGGGCCCAGCCCCACTCCGAGGCTTTAGCTCCAGGGCGGGCCTGACCAGCCCCCCGCCAGAGGGACTCCAGATCAGCAGCAGCTGTGGCCGTTTCCAGATTTATCAACACATAGATGCGAAGGACAAAGTGAGAGGTCTGTGCAGTCTGGACTTTGGGACCCAGTAAGTGGGAGTGCGTGGCTTTTGCCCCTGGGGGCAAGAAGCCGCGTCGGCACAGCCAGCCAGTGCCACGTGGCAGCTTCAGCTCCTGGCCTGCAGAGCGTAGGGGGACCAAGCACCAGTCTGAGGGGTCATCGCTCTTGCTTTAACCTGCTTGGATCTGGATTGCAGTCTAGGGTGGAGGTCCTGGGGTGTGTGTCCAGCTTGCCAGAGCTTGTGGAGACCTCAGAGAGGGCGCCCATCTAATACCTCCGGCAGCTAAGAAAACCCCAGTGTTTGTACGAAGCTCCCTTATCTGGTGGCAGAGCCCTACTGTGGCAAAAAGCCCATAAGTCAAGTAATGAGTGCCGAAATGAGCAGGCAAAGGAAACAAAGCAGACAGAAGATTCCAACATTACACTCCTATTTTGGGGAGAAAAAGGATCAAAGCATGAAACAGAAGGAAGACAGTGAAGTCAGAACTCCTGCACCAAAAGCTTCCAAGAAAAATATGAGCTGGTTACAGGCCATAGAGGACCTTAAGAAGCAGATAAGAGAAGTGGAGGAAAAATTGGGAAGAGAAATGAGAACGATGCAAGAAAATTATGAAATGAGAGTCAACAGCCTGACTGAGGAAAATAACACTTTCAAAAACAGACTGACTCAAATGGCAAAAGAGGCTCAAAAAGGCAATGAGAAGAATGCCTTAAAAAGCTGAATTTGCCAGAAGGAAAAAGAATCTCAAAAGCTCAATGAGGAGAATCGTTCCCTTGGATTTAGATTGCAGCAAAGGGAATCTAGTGACTTTAAGAGAAATCGAGATGCTGTTAAACAGATCCAAACAAATGAAAGAAGAAAAGGCAATGTGAAATATCTCATGGGAAAAACCACTGACATGGAAAATAGATCCAGGAGAAGTAATTTTAAAATTATTGGACTACCTGAAAGCCATGATCAAAAAAAGAACCTAGAAATCATCCTCCAGGAAGTTCTCAAAGAAAACTGCCCTGATGTTTTAGTACTAGAGGGCAAAACAGAGGTTGAAAGAATCCACCAGATCACCTCCTGAAAAACATCCCAAAAAGAAAACTCCTAGGAATATTATAGCCAGGTTCCAGAATTCCCAGATTAAGGAGAGCATATTACAAGCAGACAGGAAGAAACAATTTGAATATTGTGGAAACATGATCAGGATAACCCAGAATCCAGCAGCTTCTACACTGAGGGATAGAAGGGCCTGGAATGTGATATTCCAGAGGTCAAGGGAGCTGGGATTAAAACCAAGAGTCACCTACCCAGCAAAATTGAGTATCATGTTTCAGGGGGAAATATGGTCATTCAGTGGAATAGAGGACTTTCAAGCATTCTTGCTGAAAAAACCAGAGTTGAATAGAAAATTTGACATTCAGATACAAGAAGCAAGAGAAGCATGAGAAGGTAAACAGGGAAAAGAAATCATAAGGAAATTATCAAAGTTGAACTATTTACATTCCTACATGGAAAAACAATAATTGTAACTGATGAAACTTTTCTCAGTAGTTGAAGGGATTAGAGATGTATATATATATATATGAGGGTATATGGGCATATGAATACATATGTGAATGTGTGTATATATGTTTACAGGTATACATAGATAGAGGGCACAGGACCAATTTAACAGGAAGGGATGACACTTAAAAGGTGAAATTAAGAGGTGAGAGGTATATAATGAGAGGAGATGGTGAGAGACTGGGGTAAACTATCTCATACAGAAGAGGAAAGGGAAAATGGTTACAATGGAGGGGAAGAATAGGAAGGCAAAAGGGAATGGGTCCACCTTATTCTCATTGAATTTGGCTTGAGGAGGGAATGAAATACACACTAAATAGGGTATCTCACCTTCCAGGAGAGTAGGGGGGGAAGGGGATGAGAGGGGGGATGATGGAAGGGAGGGCAGGCTAGGGGGGAGGGAAGTTGGAAGCACCCACTTTTGAAAAGGGACGGGATCAAAGTAGAGAATACAACAAGTGGGAGGTGGGATAGGAGGGAAGGAAATTTAGTCAGTCTTTTACAATATATCTACTATGTTAATGTTTTGCATTAGCTACACATGTACAATCTATTCTGAACTGCTTATCTTCCCAATAAGGGTGGGTGACAAGGGAGGAAGGGAATGAATCTGGAATTCAAAGTTTTAAAATCAAATGTTTAAATATATATTATTATTAATACTATTTTACATGTAATTGGGAAATAAGATATACAGGTACTGGGGCATAGAGATCCACCATGCCCTACTGGAAAAGTCAAAGGGGGTATGGGAGAAGATATGGGAGAGAGCAGACTGGAGGAGGGGATATCCTGTGGGACTGCTATTTTGGAGCGATAGGTAGGGGAAAAACGGGGAGAAAATTTGTAATTCAAAATCTGGTGGAAATGAATGATGTAAATCAGAATCTAATAAAGCATTTGAAAAATGAAAAAAAAAAGAAATCCCAGGGGCATTCTGGTGGTGATGGAGCTCAGCTCCTTGAGAAAGTTCAAACTAAAGGGTCTTCTAATGACTTGGAAATGTAGTAATTCCCCGAGTTGGGCTTAAATGAAACAACAGAGTAAGTGGCAAGTGAGCCACAGTCCATCAGCAAAGCCGTTCAATCAACCAGCAAGGCCTGAAGCCTGGATCTCCTGGTGCAGTCTGCTGAAGCTCCTCTGGGCTAGCTGCAGGGTCACTGTCACCTGGAAGTAACCAGGTGTCCTCGCTCTGCCCACTGCCACCTAAAATTGTTTCCCACTATGGCGCCATGCCTGAAAATCTACAATGCAAGAAGCCTGGAAGGTGTGAGGGCAGAAGCAGGCTAATCTGATCTCCTTCCCTCTATGAAACAAGGGCTCATCTTCAAGGTGGCCCTTTGGCAGTGGGGGGGGGGGGTGAGGGATGACAAGTTGGTACTCCCTCCTCCACACCTCTACCCTGCCTTGAGCATCCTCTGGGAAATGACCCAGCAGCAGACCAATACGGCACTCATGTGGGCTCATGTCAATGCACATCCCAGCACCACGGGGAGGCCTGACAAATACTCAGTAAGCACCTAGACCTTGCATTGCAGGGATGGAAGCCAATACTAGGTCCTAATGTGAACTGGATGTAGAAGATGAGGGACAGTGACCTATTCCAACTTCTTGTCATTGGGCTGTCAGCTCTGATCTGACAACTTGAGCGGTCTCTGGGCCAATGAAGCTTTCTAGCTGAATAGTAGCCAGAGGCAGCGGCGCCCTCTAGTGCTTACTCAGGGAGGAGCAGGGACGAAGAGGGGCTGACATCTCGTCTCCCTGACCCAAGTGTCTGGGAGGGGCCACCCGGCAGAACTTGCATCTTCTCTTTCATTAGGCCCCAACTAGACTGAACCAGACAGAACTAGGCAGGTCTCCCCTCTTCCTCCCTCCTGGAAGAATAAGCTGGCTTGGTTTGGAGGCTGTGAGGGTCCAGCAAACATGTTGCACACCTACCACCTAATAAGTGAAAGTGACAGCCTCAGGATGGGAACCAAAACACAGCTTCCTGCTTGCCCTCTCTGCAGGGCCAAGTTCCAGAGCCGCTCACCTGAGCTTTCTTCCCCTCTTCCCAGCTCTTTTTGCTTATATTCTTTCCAGTCTGGAGACTGATCCCACCACCTCCAATATCTTTCAAATTGGGCTCCATGTGATGGATTTGTCCTTTCTTCATAAGCCAACCTCGCTGGGCAAGCTAGCAAACAAGGGACACTTTATCACTCCTCCAGCCCTGCCTGATGTGGACCCATATTATCTGTATGTGCTCGGCTACCTGGTCTAGCACGGGACGTCCACACAGCTCCAAAGCCTGTTAGCAGGAGGAAATCGAAGCTAGAAGCAGGATATCAACCAAGGACACAATCTCCAGGTGTATATAGGCCTTCCCTGGGGCATCAGCCTCCTGGCATAGAAAGGGGAATAATTCCTACCTGTCCTAATCTCTCTCCAAAGGATTTCTGGAGGTGGAAATAAGCAATCACGGTACAGTGGCTTCCTACCAGGAGAGGCTCCAGGCTTACTGGTGTGGGGTGTGACAAGGAACAGTGAATGGTTATGACTGATTCACTTGAGCTATTAAGCCATATATTAAAATGACATTGTCATAAATTTCCCTTTCCTAGGCAAAGAAAAGGATGGAGAGCATCGAAGGCCAAATTCTGCTGTCTTGTTTTCACCATCTCATCTTGGCCTGGCTTCCTCCAAAGCCTCCCAAGCTCCCCACCCCTACCCCAACCTTGCCTTTCTCTTGTTCTTTGTCCCTGACTCCCAAGGCCCCCTCAGCCCCCTTCGAGACTCCAAGGCTGCTGCTACTTTGCAGGTCTGTCCCCTAATCCAGCCCACTGGCTCCTAACATCATCTTTTTCACAACGATCCAGCCCAATGGTTCTCAGATGGATCTGGAGGCCCCTGGGGCCTGGTCACTTCTAACAGAACACTGTCAACATTATTATTTCTGTCAAGAATGAATCATTTACTTTGGCCATATCTGCATGATGCAAGCGGCAAAGGTTCCACCTCGCAAGCCTGCTGCTAACAGGTAGGAGAACAGCGCTTTGCAGCCTTCCTCAACAGGTCTTAAGAGGGCTCCTCCCTTTGACCTTTCAAACTATCTCCTCAATAAACATAAAAGTACCTAATACACAGAAGGTTCTGGGGACACAAGGACAGGAAGGAAACCCTCCCTGAGCTGAAGGATCTTCCATTTCACTGGGGGGTTACAACATGTACAAAGATGAGGCTGCTTAGGAGGAAGAGAACTCTGGTTACCAGAGTGGGCGGGCGGGGTAGGGGGAAGAGATCAAGGAAGGCCTGGTGTAGCAGGTGACATCTGAGCTGAGCCATTAAGAGAGATGAGGATACTGAGAAACACAGATGAATGGAGAGGGCATGCATGCCAGCCCTAGGAGGAAAACAGACAGTGCAAATGCAGGGAGGCAGGAATGTGAGGTCTGAGACAAGCTCGTAATATAATCTGGCTGACATGAAGAGTTTGTGAAGGGGGCTAGCGTGGAACAAGACAGGAAAGGTTAAGTGGGTAAGGAGTCTGGGCTTTCTTCCCACAGAAGGTTTCTGAGCTGAGGGGAGGAAATGTCTCATCCCTGGGCCTGAGAAAGTTGGCATCAGCAACTGGATGGAGAAAGGGTTATAAAGAGGAAAGAAAATGAAGGTAGGGAAGTCATTCTGGAAGCTGTTGTGACAAAGCAAGGGAGAAGTCGGAAAGGCCCCAACTAGAGCAGTGGCTGTAGAAAGGAGACAATCTCCCAGAAGTCAGCAGTACTGGGCGGGTAGATGCCATATGGAGGAAGGTGCAGGAGGAAGAGTCAAGGACGATTCAAAGATTCCCTTGAGCCTAAATGATGGGGAGTCTGCTCATCAAAAATCAGGAAGCTAGGGGCAGCTAAGTGGCACAGTGAACAGAGCATCGACTCTGGAGTCAGGAGGACCTGAGTTCAAATGCGGCCTCAGACACTTAACACACACACAGACACACACACACACACAGACACACACACACAAACCTAGCTGTGTGAACCTGGGCAAGTCACTTAACCCCAATTGCCCTACCTTCCCCCTCCAAAAAGCAAAAAAATAAACAAAAAAAAAAATAAAAAATAAATCAGGAAGCTTGGTGGAGCAAGAGGCCAGAAGATGCACTCTGCTTGGGGCATGCTGAGTGAAAACCAGGTGGAAGCAATGGCCTGCACTTCACTGGAGGGGCAAGGGCTGGAGAGGGGCATCTGGAAGTCACAAATAGAGTTCAGTGATAACTGAAACCATGGGAACAGATAAGATCCCTAAGAGAGGGAGTCAAGAAAGGGAGAAGGGCAAGGGAATAAACATTTATAAAGTACCTACTATGTGTCTGCTGCTGTGCTCAACATGTTAGAAAAATTCTCTTATTTGATTCTCACAACAACCCTGGGAGGTAGGTGTTATTCTTTGTAATAGTAATGGAATATAAAGATCCCCCGGTATTGGCTTGGTTTTTGGTGTTAAAACCCAGAGCTTGTTAATCCCACTTGTGGGATGGACTTGTTGACATGAAAACAGAGGGCTGGACTGGGAGGAGCTGGTGATGTAAATTCGGAGAGACACAAGAGAGAGGCAGAAGAACTTTTTGGAAGCAGCACTTTGGAGCCAGAGAGAGACTGAGAGGATTGCTGAGGGCCACTTTCAATTGCCCTGGACTTTTGAGACCTGCCCCCAGAGCTGCCAAGGACTGAGGAGACATGGCTGTTATGGTGGTACTTTGTCTGTCTGTTTTGATGTTGTTTTGCCAGATTTGTCCACTGGTGAAGGACAGTGCTGTTGTTGCAGAATTCTTGGAACTTTGCTGTCAGTTCAGAAGCCCTGAAGAAGGATTTTCTAGTTGTATGTTTACAGAAATCCTGGGAGAGGGTTTTGCTAATGTTTTCAGGGGTCCTAGAACTGTTCTGCAGACAGAGAATGAACTGATGAAAAGACTGGCCATGTATCTTGTGGCCTTGCTAAGCTTTGTCTCCCCAGGAACAAAGATTGCTGAGAACTTGCCTGTGCCAAGATGAAGAAAAGACCTCCATTTGGGTATTAAGTGCTGTGCTTAAACTTGATGTAACTCTGGGGTAGATTCAATTGTGATCCAGGGGTGGGGAACTTTTGACCTTTTTGTGTTCTATGATTGAACAAATGAATGTACTTTACTTATGATTGGAAACTAATCTCCATTTGAGAAGAGGGACTTTGTGATGGACTAAATGAAGGTACAGCCTAGGGGTGGAGTAGTATTTAGAAGAGAGACTTTGTAATTGATTGAATGAATGGAAGGTCCTGGGGTGGGGTAGTACTTGGAGATTATTTAATCACACTTAGTAACTGCTGTATTTTGAATGATGTCCTATTTTGATCTTCTCTGTTCTTAATTTGTCACTGAATAAAATGGAGAGCACCTATGCTGGTATTTTGAACCTTGGGAAGTTGCCTTTGCTTGGCATTACATTACATTCTTATCCCCACTTTTTACAGATGAGGAAACTGAGGCAAACAGTGACTTGCCCAGGATCACAGAGCCAGTCAGTGTCTGAGGCCACATTTGAGCTCAGGTCTCCCTGACTCCAGGACTGGTGCTCTGTGCGCTGTGGCGCCCCCTAGTGCCTTGAGAGAAGGAAGAGAGAAGAAGAGGCAGGTCAGAGCCTAGGGGGACACGAGCACACTTGGGGGGAAATGGGAAGCCAAGACTGTGAGGGAATTGGACTTGGAAAGGAGCAGGAAAGAAAAGGAAATTTCCATTTTCCAATGAGTTGCCTCTTAGCACAGGGCCTGGCCCACAGGGAGCACTTGATAAACACCTGGTGACTGCTGGCCTACTGGTGTTCTCAGTAATTAGGCAATAAACACTAAATTCCTACTATGTGCCAGGTACCGTACTAAGTGCCAGACATACAAAGAAAGAAAAAAACAAGCCAAGGCCCTGCTCCCAAGGAGCCTCCAGTTTAAGACACACAAAGAAGCCAGAAGAGGGATATGCAGGGGACTAAGGCCCCAGCAGTCAGCGTACCTCCCAGGTCTCTGTCAAGCGGAGGGACATCATCTGTCATGGAGAAGTCCAAAGCGGCCCCCGAGATCTCTACCAGATCGTCGTCACTGGTGCTGCTGCGGAAACTATTAAAGCTCCCTCTCCGAAAGCCTGGGTTGTCCATGGTGTCGCTCTCAGAATCTGGAAGGTGGCAGACATGAGAAAGGACGGTGACCCAAGGGAAGACCTTCCACACAACCCTCTCCCGTCTTGGTGGGCCCACTCTGCGCGTCTTAGAACAAGCACAACAATGACAATGAGGACAAGGCTGGATGGCAGACCTCAAGAGCAGGAGTGGGCAGCCCCATGTCTCCACTCTCCTGGAAAACCATTGTGAAATCCCACCAAAAACTGCCCTGCACCACTTTAGTTGGAGTCTGACCTTACTGGCCAGGCCTCGCAGCAGGACTGAATGAGGAGAGGGTGAAAGACAGAGCAAAGATAAACTCTGACACCATCTTTAGAAAGGGCATTGCCAACACTCACTGCCATGATACAGGAACATGTGGAAAGAAGCTTTTAGACTGGCCAAAATGGTGGGGAAGCCAGGTAGCCATGGAGTGGTCTCAAAGGCAGAGGCAGAAACAAGGTGGGATGAGCCACCTCAGGAAACCCCTGATCACAAACAACAGGGAGAAAAAACAAAACAGCATCACGTCCAAAAACTTGACAATGGAGAGACGGTTGGCACAGCAGGAGAAACTGAGAAGAGTATGAAGGAAGTAAAAGGTCAGGTGGCCGGGCGCCAGGAGCTCAGCCTCGCTATTCACACAGTAAAGACCAAGTAGATGAGGAAGCTCTACTGTCCAGGTTAGGTCAAAACGACCATGAACTGGGGGATTCAACAAACTGTTTTGGCAAAACTACATAGTTTTTTCAAAGATCCCAAGCTTTTCCAGGAAACAAAAGGTTTGATTTCTAACACCAATATTCTTCTGGAGATGCTGTATGGTTAGACCAGTCTTTGCAGAATTGTAGGTGAAGACTGGCCAGTGGGCAATGGAAAGGCAGGTGGTGGGTGAGTAGGCTGCAAGACATGACACATCAGGGTCTGTGATTGGGAAGACAAATAGTGAGAACCTCCCCTCTCCCACAGGCTGGTCATGGAGTCCTTACAAAGAACGAGGGATCTCCACAGCCAGCCAGCCAACTCCCAATGCGTACACCCAATGTGTACAGCCGATATACCTACACAATGAATGAATGAGTAGAGCAAGGCCCCTACCACTCTGGGTGGGCCCCTATGGCACCAGCAGAGAAGATATGGACAAGAAGAGGTACGCCAACCTGGTAGGTATATTGGGAGTTGTAATGGGAATGTAAATTTTTAAGATCTTCCCTGCCCCTAGGCTAAAGTGCACCTGGAGCCTGGGGTGGGAGGCTTGTTTTTCAGTAGATACTTTTTGATTGCCCAGTGGGTCCAGAAGGTTGTTACATTCTCTGAGCCAGGAGAAGGCTATATAAGCCCTGATGTGTAGCTTTGTTTTGGGGCTCACTTTGAGAAGTGTACTGTGATTTGATAAAACTCCGGGCTAGCTGTTGTCCAGAGCCCCCCAGCTTTGAAACCCAGATATTGTTTGGTATGGATGTAATGGTTGGACAGTTTGGAAATCTGTCTACTTGATCTGTTTCTCTGACTTGATAATTCTGCCTGTGTATTCTGAAGTTTGGGGTGCTGACCTTTTTCCCCTGAACTAGGTAAATGATACATGTTTCACTGATTAAAGTAAGCTTGTTAACCCTTTTTGAGTTGCTTTCCTTTATCAAAGCAGATCTAAGAACCTGTGTTGGCAGCCACCCTGGGGACGCTTGGGGTGCTTGCTGCTACAGGAGTGCAATCTGCACTGATAGAGGAAGCCACCAAAAGTTCAACAGGAAATAATGAAGAAAAGACAACTGAAAAACATCCCCCAAATCCAAGGAAACAACAAGAACTGTATGCCTCTTGCTCCAATCATAGAATTATCAAAATAACTGGAAGGGAGGGGAACAAACACTGATTAAGTACCTATTATGTGCCAGGCACTGAGCTAAGCACTTTATAAATATGATCTCATTTAATACTCACAACAACCCTGGGAGCACCTGGTGCTATTATGATTCCCATTTTACAGCTGAGGAAACGGAGACTGACAGCAGGAAAGTGACTTGCCCAAGGTCCCAAAGCTAGTCAATGTGATCTTTCTACTCCTGACTTCAGGCCCAGTGTTCTTTCTACTGTTGCACCCCCTAGCCAGAAACCAAATACATTCCAGTGAAAGATCTGCATCTAGCGATCTTGGGATTTTTTCAGACATCACAGATAAATTAGAAAAAGAAGACAATATGAGTATTACAATCCTGAGAATGGTCAAAGAAAACTTCCCAGAGTTGGAAAAAATAGGCAGCCAAATACCAAGAGAAAGGTGCCCAAAGTCCCTGACAAAAAATTCTCAACCCACCTCAGCCCTTCCCAAGCCACTGGCAGAATGAAGGCCAGAAGCTACTGGCCAATGAGCAGCTATCGGGAGCACGGCCCACTCACTGCCATAATACAAAGAGAACCAGAGATAATCAGGGGAACTGGAAGACAGAACCTGGGCACCCCAAAAAAGCATGGCCCAGAGGCCCTGAATTAGCTGCCTAGCACATCGGGCAGGAGATGGGCACTTAACAGGTGCCTTAACACCTGCCATCTTCCAGAAACAATTGAGTCTCCCAGCCAAAAAGAGAATTAAAGCCATTCACACTTCTCACATCAAGATCAACCAGTTGTAGGGATGACGGAACAAACTGTGGTTTTATGAATTCAATGAACAGAGAACAGGGAAGATGAGAAATTCAGAGAAACAGGGAAGGACAACTTTCATGAGATGAGTGCGAAAGCAGAAGCTGGGCTGGGCCACGTGCACCATGACTAAGGATGGAAGTGAGCACATGCAGAACATCAGCATTCAGGGGAAATACACTGAATAGCCCAGCTGAGGGCTGAACAACCTGGAAGATGGTGGCCAGGGCCAGGGCCACTCTGGCACGATGGGCCTTCTGTTACTGGGGAGGGTGGGTTGGAACAAGCTGTGACTGGTTCCCCCCTCACATATACACACATACACATGCATATACACATATATACACGCATACACACACTCACATATGCACACATACACATACACAATGCTTGTTGTTGACTGGACAGAAATCAAGAAGACACCTAACCACATCTCACTGGTCAGATTGGCTAAGATGACAAAACAGGAAAATGACAAATGCTGGAGAGGATGTGGACAAATTGGAACACTAATGCATTGCTGGTGGACTGGTGAACTGATCCAGCCTTTCTGGAGAGCAATCTGGAATTATGCCCAAAGGGCTATAAATACTTTCATACCCTTTGACCCAGCAATACCACTCCTAGGGTTGTATCCCAAAGAGATCAAAGAAGGGGGAGGAAGACCCATATGTACAAAAATGTTTATAGCAGCTCTTTTTGTGGTGGCAAATAATTGGAAATTAAGGGGGTGCCCATCAATTGGGGAATGGCTGAACAAGTTGTGATATATGCATGTTATGGAATACTATTGTGCTATAAGAAACGAGGAGCAGACGGTCTTCATATTTACCTGGAGAGGCTTATACAAACTGATGCTGAGTGAGAAGAGTAGAACCAGGAGAAATCTGTACACAATTACAGACACAACGTATGTGTGATGACCAAGTTTGATAGACTGGACTCTTCTCAGCAATGCAGTGATATAAGCCAATCCCAAAAGACTCATGATGGAGAGAGATGTCTATACCCAGAGGAAGAACTGAGTTTGAATCCAGATTGTAGCCAAGTACCTGCTTTTTTTCTTTTTCTTGTTTGATTTTGTTTCTTCTTTCTCACTGTTCATTCCATCTGATACAATTCATCTTTATATCCTGACTAATAATGTCTAATGTGAAAGTATTTTCAGATTCTATACTTGATTGTATGCCATCATGGGGGTGAGGAGAAGGAGGGGGAGAAAATTTGAAACTCAAGGGATTGTGGAACTGAATCTTGTAAACTCAAAGTAAACAAATTAATAAAGGAAAAAAAAGATATATACTATATTTATGGTGCATATATTGCATATATAGTATATATGCACATATAGTAAATATACTACATATACTAACAAGCTATATATACACTATATGATATGTATATTATGCACATATGTAATAAATATGCATATATAGTATAATACTAAAGAAAACACCTAAAAATCATCTTGCCCTTCTCATTACATGCTCAAAAAGCTCCAGACTCCCTAGTGCCTCTAAGACCAAATCTGTCTCCAGCTGGCATTCAAGGTCTTCCTCAATACAGTTCCACACCTGCCACCCCCACCCCCACCCTCACCCCAAGGCCTCATCTCCCATCCCCCCACCCCTCCATAGGCTGTTCCTCATTCCTCAAATATCCCTCTTACCTTGGCTGCTTCCTCATGCACCACCTCCTCCAGGGTGTAATCCGCCCAGCTGTTAATACTCCCTTCCTCTTATGCTGACTTATCTGGGTACATGTGGATTTGCCTCAGGAGAATAGAGGGTCTGCCGAAAGCAACAGCAGCCCCAGCAAAGAGGAGAGAGCAGAAGATGATGCCCATGGGTCGGGTGGCACCAGGACCTGTTGCTGCCTCAGTCTACCAAGAACTTCAGAAAAGCAAGCTGGATGTAAAAGAGATGGCTGGGTTTGTAAGCAGTCAAACCTCTTCCCCTTGTTCTTTGTAGAAGGAAATGTTCCTATTTGGTGGGATTGGTCAAGGTCAAAACAGGATTTTTTTCAAGGGCAAATACAAAGGCCAAAGTCACAGTTTTGTGCAAGAAGCCAGAACCCCACTGGCCATGTGTTCCATTCAGGGAATCATTCTGGACAGCGTGGGTCATATTATCCATGGGAATAAAAGGAAAGGCCAAACTTTGATAATCCCCAAATCACAGCTATTTGGCCCTGGAATGTGTCTAACGCTACATATGAAGTGGCCCTTTGACAAAATGATGAAGGGAGGCAGTGAAGGCCTGACTCGGGAGCACTCAGGAAGTGCTTTAGCTAAACAAACACTCCCTTCCTGAAATCCACTGATAGAAATCACAAAGCCAAAAGAAGCATTGTCCTCTCTTCTGTCTCTTTCTCCCTCTCTCTCTTTCCTTCTTTCTTCCCTCCTGCTTTAAATACCAGGGTCCAGAGTTTGAACATGATCATCTGAGCAATGGGGAGCTGCTGAAAATCTCTAAACAAGGGCACAGACAATCTAGCCAGTTTCTGTCCAGTAAGATGCCTATCACCCACATTACTTGTAAAGGCCTTACATGTTTCTCCCCATCTGGGCAGGACTAAGTGGCTCATTTTGCAATAAGTGAACCAAATTTGCAAAAGGCCCAGTTCTTTCTAATGAGCTGTTCTAAGGTAAGTAAACTGGGGGTGCCTCCTGGAATTGGATGCACTCCAGAGATATAGCTCAGCTGTGGAAGCTGATGAGTTCACCAAGTGAAAAGTTGGGGGGGGAGGGGAGGGAAGGGAAGGGAAGGGAAGGCAAGGCGAGGCCAGGGAAGGCCAGGGAAGGGAAGCAGGCCCAGGCCACTGTTTCTCACCTCCCAAAGTCCCATGTGGGGGAGAGGGAAGAGCATGGCAGATAATCCTGCAAAAGAGATAGAGAAGAATAGGTAGAAGGACCAGGAAAGAGCAGTATCTGGAAAGTGCAGGGAAGAATGAGTAGCTCACATGGGACCTCAGGCATCCTAGGGAGGTGATGTTCAAGGCCTCTTGGAAGCCAAGAAAAATGAGGGCTGAGAAAAGTTGGCTTTAGCAACAAAGAGCCTCCTGGTGACCTTGGAGACAGTAATTTTAGTCACAGTTGCGAGGTGGGCTGAGAAGTAAGTGGGTGCTTAAAAAAGTGGGAGCAAGAAGCCAAAGGGTGTGAAAGGGAAGAGAGAACAGCAGGGTCAAGTGAAGGCTTCTCTGGTGGATTTGTAGACATCAATTAGGAAGGAGCCAACAGATAGGGAGAGACTGCAAATTAGGGAAAGAGAAAGGATATAAACGGAGCAAGTTGCTTTGAGGAAAACAGAAGAGAATGAAATGAAGAGCCCAATTAGAGGGGCTGACCATGACAGGGAGAAGGGCAAAACCCCTGTCCCTTCGATCACAGAGCCCTCTTGTAAGGGGGGAAGCAAGCTGGAAATGATTGCCCATACAAGATCATACAGTGGCCATGGAGGGACAGGAAGGCAGGGGTTGGGAAGCATTCCAGGCATGGGAAGCAGCCAAGGAGAGGGCAGGAAGGTTGGATCACACAGGAGGTAAAGGCAAGGAAAGTAGAAGACTGGGAAGGCATGAATGGGCTGAAAATGCCAACCAGAAGAATTTTTATTTGTTCCTGGAGGCCCCAGGGAGCCCCTGGGGTTTACTGAGTGGGGTGGGGTGACCTGACTGGACTTTAGGAAAATCATTTTGGTGGCTGAATAGAGGATGGATTAGAGTGGGGAGAGACGGGAGGCAGGGAAGCCCCCCTCCCAGTGGTCATTGAAATAATCTAGGCATGAGAAGATGAGGGCCTGTACCCAGGGGGTGCGAGAGTCAGAGGAAAGAAGGGCTGTATTCAAGAGATGTTTTGGAGAAAGAAATGACTGTACTGGGTGCAAAGAACAAAACCTTCGTGAGGGCAGGGCTGTTTCTTGGCATTTCCCTCAGTGCTTACGGTGGCCTGATGGCTGAATTCAGGCAAGCAGTCCACTAGTGCTGGGCAGCACGCCTGCCAAGGCCCTCTACCTGAACCTAAGTGATCAACAAAGCAGTGGCCCAGGCTATTTTGAGAAAAACATTCTTCAAAGCTGGCTGAGGTGGTCCTGACACTGTTTCCAGCCCCCCCCCCTCCCCAGGAAGGCAGTGAATGGGCAGGGATGAGGGCACCCACTCACTCGAATATCAAATCAAACCCCCAAAGCCTTAAACAGTCACCACGCCTCCTCTAGGAGGCTAGAGTGAGGGCCAGCCCCCACAGTAGCTCACAGGATAACAATCAGAAGGTCACAGAAAACATTTCACAACAGCTTTTGTAGAGGTCACTTATCTCCAATGGAGAAATTCAGCAGAATATACTCACACTTTCCAGCTCAACACCTTCCCCTGAGATCCTGGTTCCAATCTCAGAGCACACAGGGATTCTAGATGCTCTCAGTTTCCTCCTCTGTCAAATGCAATGGTTAAATCATGTGATCTCTAAGGCTTCTCTCAGCCTGAGGCCTGCCTCTCTGATCCAATACCTAAGGGTGACCATGCAGAGAGTACTGTCTGGGCATGGGGAGGAAGGTCAGGGGATTTCCTGTAACAGGGTGGTCCGGATCCTCAGGGAAGGTCCCTAATATTCTTTATGGAGAGCTCTGTTTGCTGCTGTACTCACACTCTCACCCCACTCCCTCCTATCCCCCTACTAGACACTGGCCATGCTGAACACCGAATTCGGGAGGCCAACATCAAGTGGGCAGGAGCTGTAGTTCCCATTGTCTCCTCCAGATCATGAAGACAACAGAGACCAATTCATGTTGGTGTAAGGGCCCTTTGTACAGGCAGCACCCTGTCTGCCAGGACGCACTGCAACCCCCACAATTTTAACAGTCAAATTATGAAGACTGAAAAAGTCACATATCTAGAAAGTTTCAGCACCGGAAAACAGCCAAGTTCAAACGTGAGTCTCCTTGGCACAGCCCTAGCACAGACCCTAATTACCTCATGCCTAGACCAGTGCAGCTGCCTCTCTGTTACCCTCCCTTGCTGGCCCACTCCAAAATCATCATGGAGAATCAGGTCCCAAGTCAAGTTGCCAGTGGAGGCCTCCAAATCCCTCCCTGGCCTACATTTTGAGCCCCATGAGCTTAGAGCCAGCCAGGCTCCTGAAAATGGCTTCCCATCTCCAACCTCCATACCTCAATTCCCATCATTCTCCAGGTTCAGTCTGCTACCACTCCTCCTCTCTACTGACTGAAGTCTCAAGGCCTCATTGCTGATCACTACTGGCCCAAGTCAAACCTCCCCAAGTGGGGGGGTGGGGGTGGTGGTTATAATATTTGGCAATTATAATTTTCAATGATTTAGGTCTTATCATCCCAACCAAATTATAAGCTCTGTGATGGCAGGAAGCATATTCCACACAGATTTATATGAACTCCCACACTGAGCCATATAGACCAGGAGAAATCCTAACCCTACCTCCCCACCCCCAGCCAAGAGAAGAAAAACCAGAGCAATCCTGCCACCTTTCAAGGCCCAGAGCCAATGCCACCTCCTCCATGGGGCTTTGAAGGCATCTCCTAGGCTGATGTGACCTCTCCCTGTGCAGACCCCAGATGGCAATTCATGCACCCTCCTTATTATACTTATTAATATATCATATATAAATATTATTATTCAGCCTCATTTGAGTGATTTGCATAGAGTTTGATGAAGTGACTTTGGATCTCTGAGTCGGCCCCCAAATTTAAGAACCAGATGTCAAAGAAAGGCGAAAAAAGACTATCAAAAGAGAAGCTGCCATTGCTCTTTTAAGGCCTAGGGTGAGCTGCCAAATGAGCTGGGGCACCCTGTGCATTAAGGGGCCCCAAAATGGTCCCGACTGCCACAAGCCTCCCAGCAGTGGCTGTGGAGGGCAGCCTCTGCAGCATGGGTGGCTTGGCATAGATGGAGATCCTCTGAGAACTCTTTCAACTCAGATCTGATGTTTCTCTAATCCAGTATCACCAAATTCTTCTCAAAAACTGGCAAAATGGTAAATTAGTGAATGTTTCAGTGTTCTTCCTCTGGATGGTGGAGCACAGAAGGCCCCTTTTTAATGAGGTTTGGCTACAACACGGGATTTCCCTTCAAGCTCATTAAAAATGGATTCTGCTGCTATTTAGAAGATTTCACCAACATATACCTTGGCTTGGAATGAGATGACCAGTCTGACTGCCTTCTAGCAATATTGAATTTCAGAAAGCTTGGGGTGGGGGGACAGTTCATTTAAGATGAAAGAAACAGAACTTTATCAGTGCCTTCCTGGATCAAACTGAGGAAGGAAATTCGTATCTGAATTTGTCAAATGTGCAGGATATTTCTCCAGTGCTACAATACAAAGCTGAAAGGCGTCTTAAGGACATTCCTCTGTTATCATTTCTTGTAGGGAGAATTAGAATTTGGTTCTGTCTACCTAGAGTGGGGGGGAAGGACCTGAGAGGAAAATGAAGCCCAGAAAGGGCAAGTGACTTACTCAGTCAACATCACATAGGTTTGAAGCCAGGTCCTCTGTCTATGATTCCCACCAGGAAGAAAGAAACGGCAGTAGCCTTTTGCTCCTACATGGCCATGGAGGGCCCTTCCAACTCACAAAGTATGTGACTGGCAACTGACTACCAAATTCCATCTGGCCCAAGCATGAGGCAGGTAGGCCTTCCCTTCTGGAGTCCTGCTGAGCTCTATACATGCAAAGGTCTGGATTTCCTCTAGCTGAGCAAAACTGACATGTTCACATAATCTAGGAAAATAATTCGGGCCAGGTTTGTTTCCAGTCAAGGTCTTTTTGCTCCTGAAAAATGTTATGTTCAAATTGGAGCTTACAAGCCCTGAGCACAATCACCAGGAAATGGAGGTTTGTTATGGGAATGGGAATCTGAAGATCTTCCCTGCCCCTAGGCCCTTTGATAGGCTTAGGTGACTCTGAGAACCTTCCCTGATTTGAGAATATGCTCTCCCCTGTAATGGGCTGAATGTGGTCACCTGGAGCCTGTGGGGGAGGCTTGTTCTTCAAGAGCACCCACACCTTGTTACTTTGTGATTAGGCAGTGGGTCACAAGGGCTGTGATGGTCTCTGACCCAAGAGAAGGCTATATATACTCTGAGGTGAGGCTTTGTTTTGGGGCTCACTTTGAGAAGAGTCATCTGATTTGACCAGATGAGACTCTAGGCAGCTGTTGAGCCCCCCTGGCTTTGAAAACCCAAATGTTGGTGCTTCCCTCTCTGGTAAATGACTAGGTATGGATGTAATGGTCAGACAGTGGAAAGCCCTGTGTGCTGGTCTGTCTCTCTGTCTGCTTGTAACTTCTGTTTGTATTCTCTGAAGTTCAGGGTGCTGACTTTTTCCCCTGAACTAGGTAAATGGTATATGTTTGATTGATTAAAGTAAGGTTGATAACCCATTTCCTTTGAAGAAGCAGATCTAAGAACCTGTGTTGGCAGCCATCCTGAGTGTGCTAGGGTGCTTGCTGCTACAAGGTTCAAGAAGGTAGCCAGAGTTAGAAAGGGTTGCCCCATCTGGTAGCACCAAGCCACTGCTAAGGAGTTTCTGATGCAGTAGGTGGCTGGTGGGTGGGGTGAGGAACCAAGACTATCCTTTCTATTTCTATTCTAGGTGGTCAGCCTGCATTTGGTGTGTGCTGGGAGGGCAGCGGGAAGGCAGCCTGGCACTGAGCAGAGGCTTCACCAGATCCAGCAAGGGAGCCATCTATATCTCCATGGAGGAAAAAAAGGGCAAGAATTTCAAGGAAGAGAGAAACCTTTTGAAAATGGAAGGAAGGAGGCTTAGCATCACCAGTTCTCAAAGCATGTTATAAAGCAAAGTCATCCAAATTGTTCAGTACCAGCTAAAAAATTGAAGACGAGATCAAGAGAAAAGGCCAGAGAACCAAGATTAGAATAAGAGGTAATGAATGTGGCAGCCCAGGGTTCAAGAAACCTGAGAGCACAAACTATGGAGGGCAGGATTTCTTATTCAGCAAGAGCTACAGGACAAAGAGCATACAGCATCACTCACCCCAACGAGGTCCAGTTCTAGACTCAGTCTGTCTCTCTTTTCTCTACGTTCTCCCCCATCTCTTTCTTACCAACTGCCTATTGGACATTCTCCACTTGGCTGAACCACAGACATCTTACATTCATCACGTCCAAAGCAGAAGTCACACTTCCCCCCCAAACCTACCCTTCTTGGAACTTTGCTCTTTCTGCTAAAAGTACCCAATCCTCTAACTGCCTCGATTCCCAATCTCAGTCGCCTACTTGGTGCTTTTCCTCCCATATCACGCCAAGGTTTGTTGGCCATTTCTTCACAATCGTGTCTCAGCTGTTCCCTTCGTTCACACAGTCACAATGCTAGTTCAGGCCGACACCGTCACTTGCCCAGGCCAGGCGTTGGCAAATCATAGCCTCCTCCCTGTTTCTATACGGCCTGTGAGCTAAGAAGGCTTTTACACTTTGAAACACAATTTAAAACTTTATTCAAAAATGTAAAAACCATTCTTAGCTCAGGCTGTACAAAAAGAGTCAGCAGGAGAGTCCCAGCCCAATGGGCATAATTTGCCTGGCCTAGACCATCATTAATTAACCTCCTTTCTCTGCTTTGTACTAGAAAGGATGCAACAAAAGTGACTAATAGGGGGCGACTAAGTCAGTGGGCCCTGGTGAGTGCCATCCCTGGGGACTCATGACACCGGAGCTGCTGAGGCACGCTCTGTGATCACAACTAGAGGGAACATGAGGGAGAGAAATCATGTGTTCATTTTGGTTTCAGTGAGTTCGACTGTGAATTCCAGCAAAGTTCTAGAATGTATCATTAAAGGGACAGCTAGTGAACATCCAGGAAAGGAGGCAGCGGTCATGGAAGGCCAACATGGCCTCCTCCAGACTAACTTCATTTGGGGGGGATACGATAGGTGAGGGTAATGCTACACATACAATTTACCTAGATTTCCAAATTTTGAATAAAATCATATTATTCCTCTAGACAAAATAACAGGAAAATTAAGTGGTTTTAGAAGTGGCTGAATGGGCAGGCACAACAAGTAGGCATTAATGGCTTCATGTGACCTTGGAAGGAAGTCTCCAGTGGAGTGCCCCAGGATCTGCCCAGAGCTAGTATTTTTTTTTTTATCAATGGTTTAAAGGCATCAATGACATTCTTAAAAATTTGCAGAAGATAGAAAATTAGAAGGGATCATTTGTTACCACAGTGGGATGACTGGTTTGGGATGCCAAAGTCTTGACAGGCTAGAACACTGGGCCAAATACAAAGGGAGGAAATCCAGCTGGAATAAAGGTGTTCCATTACAAGTGGGTTTGAAACATCAATTTCACAAGTACAAGTGCTTCGGTTAAGAGCTGACATAAAAAGGTCTGGTAGTCTCAGTGGCCTGCAAACTCAGTGTAATGTGACAGGTTACCCAGAATTAGGGAGGTGTAATCTGTCCTGTGCACCCTATAGCCAGACCACATCTGAAGAACCATACTCCATTCCAAGTGCCACATGTTTCAGAAGGCCAATAACAAATAGCCAGCAGATGGTAACCATAGTGAAACATCTCAAAATCATGCCATAAGAGTATCTCAAGAAGGAACTGAGGATGTTCAGCCTCAGGCCAACTTCACCTGTTGGAAGGAAGGGCTGTCATGTGGTAGGCAGATTAGGCTCACTTCCCTGGGTCCTAGAAGGCAGGCCCAGGAGCAATGGGGGATAATGGCAAGGAGACACATGGAGGTCTGATGGTTAGCAAAGCTCCCTAACAATGAGAGCTGTCCCCAGAGTAGAGAGGGTAGCCCCAAGCCAAAGCTAGAAACCACTTGTGGTGGAGATTCAGGTTTACTGGGGCTCATCTCTGTACCAAGCTCTTTTCTACTTCTGAGATTTGGGGGAGGAAGGTTAACTACATTTAGCTGGTCTCTTCACTAAGGCAGGGGTAGCTGTATGACCCTGGGCAAGTCACTTAACCCCAACAGCCTCAGGAAAAAAAATAAGGCAGGGGTTGACACAGTGGGTATCTGAGAAAGTGGACTTGATGTGGAGAACTGGAGAACTATGTAATTGAAAAGAAAGGAATAACAATAAAAATTTTAAAAATAATATCAGTTAGTGTATGGAGTACTTTAAAGCTTGCAAAGAAAGTGCTTTACACATGATGATCTCATTTGTGAGAGCTACAAGAAGGAAAGGAAGAATAATCAAATAACATGGAGAATTTGTAAGCCAGATGACTGGTCCTTGAAAACAAGAAATTGAATTACTCTGACATTGACAAGCAGGCATGGCTGGCAACAAACCCAAGGAGATCTCTGAGGTTTTTGTTTTCTCCCTAGTTGAGTGTGTGCCTGTCCCCCAAAAATATTCTCATCTAGTTGGGAAGGCAATATACCCGAGGAATTCCACCAGGCAGGAGGGCTCACTGGGAGCCCCAGAGGCTGGGAAAGCTTCATGGAGGAAGGATCCGAGTTGAAGGAGACCTGAGTGGGCAGAGAGGAAGTGAGGCAGAAGGGGATAAGCAGAGGCCATTTTCTGGGGACAATGAGGCTTCACTTTATAAGACAATGGGAAACCAATCGAGGACTGACTGAACAAGAGACCAGCATGATAAAGATGATGGATGAGAGGGAGAGAGACACTTAGGAAGCTATCATGGGAATTAGGGGGGTGATTGTGAATACCTGTCCACAGTGAATCCCGAAATGTCACCAATAATCAGCTTCACTAATTGGAAGATAGTGTCCAGGAAAAAGAAAACGATAATCCCCCTGAACTCTGCTGGCCAGATCATACCTGGTACACCACATCCACTTCTGATCACCATAAAGTTGCAAAGCTTTGATCCAGCCAAGCCACTGGGAGCTCTAGACCCCAAAGAGATCAAAGAGAGGAAAAGGCCCCAGACATACAAAAGCACTTTTTTGTCGAGGCAAAGAACCAAAAATTAAGGGGGCGTGCCCATCGATTGGGGAATAGCTGAACAGATGATGGTATATGAATGCAATGGAATATTATTGCAACATAAGATGATGAAAGGGCTGGTTTCTGAGAACCCTGGGCAAGCTTGAGGAATTGATGTGAGTGAAGTGAGCACAACTGGGAGAACGATTTCACTAACACCATCACTGAAAACACAAGAACTCTGATTGATGCAGCGACCAGGCACCACTGTAGACCAGCTGGCTGAGGGCAACGGGCTCCATACGTTTCAGACATAGCCAGGGCAAGAATCTGGTTTGCCTGACAATGTGTACTTGGTGTTACCAGGGCCAGGTTTTCTTTTCTTTTTTCCTTTTTTAATGGGGTAGAGGAAGCTAAAAGGGGAGAGGGGGTCTAAGGCTAGGATTGCAAAAACAACAAAAAGGAAAGAGGAAAGAGGAAAGGAGAGGGTCGTGGAAACATTTTCCACAAATGCACAGAAGAGAAAAGAATGCCAGAATCCCAAACGAGCAGGTCAGCCTCCAAAGGCACACAAGCAGTACCAAGCAGACACCAGAGAGTCACAGGGCCGGGCATAATTCTGCTCTTCTCTGCCCTTCTGAATGTATGGAAGCGCTTGTTTTACTTGGTGTTTGTTAATGTTAGAATGAAAACAACCTTTTTTCTGTTTTCTCCCCCAGAGATTTCTGATTTTTTTTGCCCTCCCCGAGATGACCATGCTACCCCACTGTGCGACAAGGTACCATCCCAGTGGCCCTCCCTATCCTGGGCAGGCCAAATAGCAAAGCTTCAGGATCATCCAAGTCAGCAATCATCAAACTAAGTTGCCCTGGCAACACTTTGGGGCTTGCAATATACAGATGGAGTCTGTAAAAATGCTGGTCAGGCAGGAGAAGCTGGGGGCCATTCTAGAATACCTCTCTGGTATAACAGGGAGAGGCACTCAGAGAAATGCTGGAGGAAAACAAGCCTATTTCCATACCAAGAAATTTCCAGACAAATATTTTTTAATACTAGCATAATCCTACGTTTAATTTTTCAAGGGGAAAATATAGCTAGCCCCCAAACTCTCACAGAGCTCCCATTCACCCCTCATCACACACTGAGGTCCTCCAAGAGCAATGTGGGTCCAATGACCTCTTGTTATGGATAAGGAAACTGAGGCTTGGGGACTTTACTGGCAAGTGGCCTTTCTTGTGTTAGTGTTCAAACATGAAACTCTAATAGCTTCCTGAATTTCCCAACTGCCAGAGCTCTGGAGACAGGCCACGAGTGATTTTTAACTCAGCTCCAAACATTTAAGTGAAAATGAATACTTGAACCAAAGCCACCTCTCGAAATAGAGAGAAAAATCCTCAGGACATAAATGTGATGTTGCTTCTAACTCAGGACACTCATTTTAAATGAACAAGTTGATATTTCAAATCCCCCTCTCATCTGGAGCAGACTGTTTTAGCCAAGTGCAGGCAGAGTCCCTGCGTTTGGAATCTGTTCTAGTTACCCTGGCCAAGAAGTTGTGTCCTTCCCCTGAATGCCCAGACCACTGCGTTGCCTCACCTCATATAGACTTATCTGTGGCCCTGCCTTTTCTCTCCCCTAGTCTAACCTGCTTTGGGTCTGTTCACAGGGTCTGTTCCCAGCACACAGTGGGTGCTTAAGAAATATTCAGTGAATATATAATGACTTGCAAGTAAAGTACACTATTTTCATTCTCTCTTTATAAGGCAAAGTCATTTTAAGGGGAATAAAAACATTAAAAACAACCACTAAAAATGTCTCCTCCCCCTTTACTTGGCAATGAAACATGAATGGGGCCATTGAATAATTCAGGGAGACATTTTAGGGTGTGTTGTGTTGAATGAGGCCGACTCATCCTTCAGTCTGGTGCCACGGCTGACCAAGTGCCATAGGTGTGGTGACTACCCAGCATGACAAATACCACCTACACCTTCTTCCTTAATTCGAGACTGTGTGCTTGCTTACATCAAAGCAAGGAGCAGCTGGAAGTTAAGTTTGCCAGACTAGCTCTGCTGTAGGCTAGTGGAGACTAACAGCAAAGCCTTCTGTTAGAGGAGGTAAAAACAAAACAAAAGGGGGGGAGGGTGAATTCAAGGCTAGCCACAGTTCCAGCAAAGCAAGCAAGGGAATGGGATTCTATTCCTAGTCCCATCCTTGACTACCTGAACAAACAAAGAGCGAATGAACAAAGATCTTTACATCTCAGTTGCTGCCCAAGTGAACAGAAGTGGAAAAGGGGGAAAAAACAAAGCACAACCTTAGGGATCCTTTGGGGTGGCTGAACTGTTCCTAAGATGAGGCAGCACAAGCATTTCTAAGTTCTGTCCGGGAGCCATACTTAAGGAGAATTACACCTGAGCCCTGACCACCAATGGACAGCAAGACAGATCCTAGGTCATCCATAGGGAGTGCAGCACAGCTCCAATGCATTGCCTCTAGAGATCAGAGTTGGGGAAAACAATTCGAATCCTTTTTGACCTACTGATGCCCTATTTTGTGACACTCTCCTTTCTTTGTTTCCATGCCACCACACAGTCTGGACACTCCTCTTATTTCTCTACCCCTTGGTCACTGGGTCTTCTCTATATATACTTTTTCCCTCAGAAATTTCATCTTTTCCCTTGGGTTCAACTATCATCTAAATGCATTTACAACTTCTAGATAAATCAGTCTATCCCCTACTTCTACAGGACAGCTGAGTTATATGTCCCTTTATCTCACTCATGTTCCTCCTTTCCCCTTTGGAGAATTTTACACATGAAAGAAATACTTCTTGGAAGTACAGAAAAGAAGAGACAAAACTCACAAGACACTGATAGAAATGAATCCCAAGTTCAAGTCATCCAGAAATGTCAGCAAACTCCAAAATTTCAGGGAGAGAGAGGATATCACAAATGGTCAGAAAGACAAATCATATGCCCCAAAACACCATTTCAAAATGCACAAGATTTATTGTATAAGATAAGAAAAGACAGAAGAAACTGGAATGCAATAGAATAAAAAGCAAGAGAAGTCAACCTTCATCCATCCCCAAAGTAGCTCCGAGCAAGCAGAGCAGACATTTTTTCTAAGAAAAGTTTTGTGCTTTTGTTTTTAACTCAAAGGCCTTCCAGGCATTCCCACTAAAGGAAACAGGCCTAGGCAAGGGCCACTGACATTCAAATCTACCAGAAGGAAGAACCACAGTAGGGTAAAACAACAGTAAATGACAAGTGAATAAATGATAACTCAAAGTGTTTACCTCCTTGGCAAAATGGGATATCAAAGAAACATTAAGGAAATAATGACTAATATCTGATTGGCAAAATCCAGAGAAGGGAAACATGAGGAAACAGGGAATCTTGATGAGGGAAGAACAGGCAATCCCAAATAATACTCATATCTGGGACTGGACGAAGGATGGGAAGTGTGGGAAAATTTACATAAGTAAAAGTAGAATTTCAAGAACTATTTTTAGTGATGTGGGTGAAGGTGTATGTGTGCTACAAACTCTTGTACTGGGTCCTTAGAATGACTTCAACTGGACTGTAACTTGTGTTGAAAAAAACTATATAATAAGATACATGGCTGGTGAAAACTAGACTTAATTATGACCCTGAATTTAACTGTATTAAACTTTCCCCATAAAAAAGGAAAATAGTTTCAGTACATATTAAAAAAAAACCAAGTCCCAATAATATACAGCCAATAAGAAACACATCCAAATGTAAGAAAACAAACAAATTTAGAGCAAGAGGCTGGAATATAATGTATCATGCTTTAGCCAAAACCAAAGGTAAAGTCACAGTAGAAAACATTAAGAGAAATAGGGAAACTATATCTTGGCTTAAAGACTCCATAACAATAATAGCAAATCACATTTCAGTATCACTAAGGGTAAACCCAGGTTGGGACAGCCAGATGGTACAGTGGCTAGAGTGCTGGGCCTGGAGTCAGGAAGACTCAGTTCCCTAAGTTCAAATCCAGCCTCAGACACTTACTAGCTGGGTGACCCTGGGCAAGTCACTTCACCCTATCTGCCTCAGTTCCTCATCTGTAAAATGAGCTAGAGAAGAAATAGCAAACCACTCTCTGTTATCTTTGGCGGAAAAAAAAAAAACCCAAGTGTGGTCACGAAGAGTCTGAAATGACTGAACAACAACAAAAGCCAAGATGGGCCATCTGGTTCACCAAAACTCCTGAAGAGGTCTTGACTTCATACAGCTTGACCCTAAGGACAAGGGAGTGCTGGATAAGGATTTTAAGGCATTAGGACCAACTATAAAGGACAGATATGATGAGATCCATAGTCAGCAAGGTGACAACATCTTGAGTCCAGAATCAGTGACTTGCATCACCAAACCTGAGAATGACAAAACTAAGAAACCTGTGACCAAATTGATCTAAATAAGAAAGTTTTGTTTTTCTGTCCATAAGAATTCTCCCCCACACCACATAACATTTGAACATTTAAAACATGTTGTCCTCAAAACAACACTATCACTCCCCTAGTTCAGAGCCTTGTGACCTCTTGCCTGAACTATTGCAATGCTCTCCTGCCAGCCTCCCCACCTCCATCTCTCTCTCTCTTTAGTCCATCTTCTGCCAAAGGGGACAGACAGCTGCCAAAGGGATAGACCTTGGGCACAGATGCAGTTCAATAAATTCCGGTGGCTTCTTCCTGACTCAAGGATCCAATACAAACTCCTCTGTGTGACAATTAAGGCTCTTCACAACCTGGTCCCAACCTCCCTTTCCAGGCTCATCACAGATCACTCCCCTTCACATACTCTCTCTAAACACACAAAGCTCCATCTCTCACCTCTGGGCCTTTGTATTTGAAGAGGTACAGGCTCTGGGAATCCCCTTGAACTCATTGAATCTTCCCATTTGAGGAGGCATTTGCCTGAGGCCATTAGCCTTTCTTTGTGGCTCCGCCCAAACCTTTGTAACCAGCTTAGCCTCCCACCCTGGACCCTCCCAAACCCTCCCGGTCTGTCTCCAGGTAGCCTCCAGCTACTTCCCAGCTCAATCACTGGAGTCTGACCTCATTTGACTCCTCGAAGACCCTCCCCAAACTCCTCCTCTAGACCACCCTAGATTCCTCCCACAACCTTTTATCTTGCTGCCATGAGGTGTGAAAATGCCTAAGAATTATCTAGCAGAGTCACTCTTGTGTCAGATGATTCTGGCCCACCTGTCCAGTAGAAGAGTCTCCTTAAGCGTCTACCCATTATGGCCAACTTTTATTAAACTTTGCTTTTCAGGGGGGCTAGGTGGTGCAGTGAATAGAGCACTGGCCCTGGAATCAGGAGGACCTGAGCTCAAATCTGGCCTCAGACACTTAACACTTACTAGCTGTGGGACCTTGGGCAAGTCACTTAACCCCAATTGCCCTGCCCTCCCCCTCCAAAAAGCAAAAAAAAAAACAAAAAAAAAAAAACCCAGAAACAAAAAAAACCCTTTGCTATTCTTTGGCTCCTTCCTCCCTCCCCACTCCAAATAGGAATATTCTGTGTATATCTTTCATAAATACACACACACACACACACACAGACACACACACACAATTTCCCCTAATACAGGATATCTATGAAGAGATGTTGGGGGAATTCTTTTTCTTTGTAATCTTATGGAGCTTCCTTCAAGGCCCAGCTAAGACCGTTCCTTTCCCAGTTGCTCTTCCTCCCCTCTGCTGCCTGTCTCCAACTTATTTGTTCGTTGTTGTTTGTATGTTGTGTCCATTCGATTGTGAACTCCTTGAGAGCAGGAATATGTTGTGACTGTCTCTGTATTCCCAGGGGTTAGCACGGTGCTAGCACATAGTAGGTGCTTAACAATTGTTTACTGTCAGACTCTTTCATGTTTCATTTCTAAATGTGATTCTGAGGAGAGTCTAGCCATTGGCTACTTTACCAGACAGACTGTCAAAAGAGGAATCCATGACCCAGAAAAGGGGTCCAGACCTTGTCACAAAACGCTTTTGCCTCTGTATCCTAGGTACTGCTTGTGGTAACAAGTTCGCTGACCTATTGCCCTATGGAGCAAAAGCATCTCATTTTCTTTCTTTTTTTTTTTTTAAAGCAATTGGGGTTAAGTAACTTGCTCAAGGGTACAGTTATTTCTGGGTGTGGTGCTGAGGATCTGAGTCTGGATTCGATCCCAGGTCTCCCGACTCTGGGGCGGTGCTCTTACTCACTGAGCCACCTGGCTGCCCCAGCATCTCATTTTCTAAATCATTTCTATCTATATTTTCTGCATATTCTAAAAAGGGAAACTGAGGACTGGAGAGGTTAAGTGACAGGCCTGGGTCACTCAGTGACAGCAGGGTCTGGGGCAGGAGTGAGTTCATAGACTCCATAAAATGAAGCCTGCTTTCCAAGCCCACCTCATCCCTGGTAAAATGCAATCAGCACCAAATACCTAGCAAATAAATATGTAAAGAAATGAACAGGAGGAGACAAATATTCCACCCTCAGAAAATTTACAAGTCAAATAGAAAGATAAATAAAGTAGTGGGAAACCTAAAGGGGAAGGGGGCCCATATGCAGATAAAACTGGCCTTAGTGAATTCAGGCAGAAACAGAGTGAGGCCAGGTTCCAGAGCATATGGATTTTTCAAATACTCCCAGGACAGTCACAAATGTTGGTCATGCTCTAGGGCATAAAGAACAGACCCATAAATACTGAGAAGCAGAAATGTCAAATATTTGCTTTCTAGATCTAGAAAATAATGAGGGAAAGCAGATTAAAAGATACTGACCAAAAGAGATCAAAAACGATTTGCTAAATAATATGGAGGGTCAAGGACAAAATTACAGAAACAAATACTTTTTAAAAAGATGTTATATATACATTATATATAATCATATATGTGATACAACGATATATAATATGCTACATAACATGTTATAACATGTATGTTTATATGTATGCATATATATACACAAATGCTTATATATAAAACAAATCAAAATGTACGGGATACAGTAGACGCAGCAATCAAGAAGGCATCTCTATATTAATGGTAATATTAATCAAAGAGAAAAAGCTAAAATTAATGAGTGGTGAGGACAGTTTAAAAACAGATGAACCCAAAAAAAGAATGAAAAAGAAAAATAAAACTGAAAATAAACAAAACTGAAAACAACAAAATACAATTAACAAAGGGCAGGACCAATGAATAAGTTATTAACCCATCAGCCCACTAACTGAATCATCAAAGAGCAAAGCACATTAGCAAAACGAAAACCTCAAAGGGAGATATCACTGGGGAGAGGAAAGAAAAAAAATTATTCAAAACTATTATGCACACTTAGTTACCAGCAAAACTGAAAATGTCCATGTGATGGATGAATAGCTACAATAATATAAAATGTTCAACTCGGTCCAACAGGAAATAGGGAACCTCAGAAACAGAAACTCACCCAGCTACAAATGAACTGCCACTGGAAATGCTTCACAAGTGAATTCTATAAAAAATGTAAAGAACAAAGAATCCCTTTGCTATAGAAACTATTTTGGAAAATAGGCAAAGAAAGCATTCTACTCATTCATTTTTACAGGACAAATATGGTCCTAGGACCTAGCCTCGGAAGAATAAGGCATAGAAAAAAAATTCCAAACCTGTATCACTAAGGAATATAGATGCAAAAAAATATTAAGTGCCAGAAAATAAACTTCAGCCATACACTCCCTCCCAGCCCTTCCCACCCCCCCTTCCTGCCAAATTTATTCATTATGGCCAAGCAGAATTTATACCAGGCATGTAGGGGTAGTTTAACAGGAAAACAATGAATATACTAAATCATATCAGTAACAAAAGCAATTAAAAACACATGCTCATATCAATGGTTGCAGAAAAAGTCTCCGATAAAATACAAATACTCATTTATGTTAAAAACACTACAGCCAAGAAATAGAACCCTCTCTCTCACACAGTGAAGGAAAAATGTAACTGAAAGCAGGAGCTCACGTTACTTGTAATTGAGAAACATTAGAAGCTTTTCCAATAAAACGGGGGTGAACCCAGGATGCCATTATTCTGGAACAGCCTTCCGGGGCCAGCATTTCTACACTCGGGACAAGGAAAAGCAAAGGCAAGAGGCAGTGGCAAAGTGGAAGCAAAAGTCACTTTTTGGTGCCGAATACAATTATTAACCCACAAAAATCATCATCATTATAATATATTCCTTTTTTCCAAAAGAAAATTTGATACAAAATAACCAAATGTATTCAACAATCTGAGAGTCAGTCGACCTGCCAAGACACACAGAAGACAAGACTTACGTAAAAACGACAAGAAAATAAGAATGCTAAAAATGGCTGGTCCCTCTGGCCCAGTGAGCCCTGCCTGAGGCCTGAATCCCGGGATACCATCAATAGATAAAAATATCTGTTGGTATATAAAATACTCCCGCACTAGAAAACCATGTGGCCAATGTCTGGGGAATAGCTGACTCAATTATGGTATATGAATGTAATAGAATACTCCTGTGCCATAAGGAATAAAGAAAATGAACAATCCAAAGAAATGGGGAAAGATTTCCATGAATTAATACTTAGGCAGGGAAATGTAGACTGAAAGTCAGGATGCCAGTATGCAATTAAACCTCAAGCTAAACAGCCTATGCTAGTAAGCATGAATTAAACATTTAATTAACAATCATTGTTTGCCATCTTAGACTTTAGAAAAAGAGAGGAGCAAGGGTTTGAATCCTAGCTTGGTTATTGCCTACTTTTGTGACCTCAGTTTCCTCATATGTAAGATGACCAGGCAGCTGCAGTACAGTGCAAAGAGTGCTGGACTCAGAGTACCTAATCTTTGGAGAGAGCCTCATTTTCCTCATTTGTAAAATGAATGTCAAGTTTGTCAAGTAATAGCCTTCCTTCTCACTCTGATATCCTGGGATGCTCTGAAATGGTTTGAATGACTTGGGTTTCTGCTGGTCAAGGCTGTCTGAGCCCTTGACTTTTTGAAAAGAACACTGGGTTTGGAACTAGAAGACCTAGGTTCAAATGCCTCCACTGACACTTGGTAGCTGTGTGATCTTGGGCAAGTCACTTAACTTCTCTTTATCTCAGTTTTCTATCTGCAAAATGGGAACAATTAATATAATGCTTGGTAGTTACCTCCTCACAGGACTGTTGGGAGGGTCAAATGAGATTAAGTACTCCACAAACTAGCAAATAGCTAAAGATTAATCTGGCAATTTCTTTTTACCTCTCTGGGACTCAGTTTCCTCCCCTATAAAATGAGATCATTAGATCTTTCAGTCACTTCTGTGCTAAATCTATGACTGTAAATAGTAGATTCACTTTCAATATTGGAATCACTGCCAGAGATACTGATGATAGTCCCACTTAATAACAACCAAGGCCCTTTGGGTTGGGTTAATGGGGCCATGGAGCCACTGCCACCCTATTACTTAAGAGGACCCATGCAGGCTAGAAGAGGTTTTTTCGTTCATCAGTTCCCAGAGG
The DNA here is from genome assembly GCF_028583685.1 of Petaurus breviceps papuanus. Taxonomy (NCBI): domain Eukaryota; kingdom Metazoa; phylum Chordata; class Mammalia; order Diprotodontia; family Petauridae; genus Petaurus; species Petaurus breviceps. The sequence goes on along the minus strand of NW_027187258.1, from coordinate 260,832 downwards.
TCTCAAGACACTATCCTAATGCTTCACACCTAGAAAGCAGATTCGGTTAAGAATCTTACTGAGGGCACTGATTCAAAAATGCCAACTTTGCAAACCATGTGGTGCCTTTAAGAAAAAAATGGGCATGTTTCCCAACCTAGGGGCAGGACCATGTATAAAAATTTTAAGTCTGAATTCATCTTCTGAAAGTTAAAGAAAACAGGAACAGGAGAAAAAGTGAGGAGATGGGAAAATGTCTGTAATTTTTCCAAGATGAAGTTGAGAGGTAGAAAACAAAATTGTAGAGGGAATAGTCCCTTTGCAGCTTCTCTGGCACCACAATCAGCAAGCTGTATCAAGGTGGTTCATAAACTGACTGCTAACCAAGGCTACATGCAGCTCGAACACACCTGGGCTGGTATTTTTTTTAATGAATTGAAAGACCCCATAGATCTCCACAGTTTTCAGAATTCCTGCTGCCAGGCAGATGGAGGCAGGGCCCTCAAGCAAACAAGACAAGTCAAAGACTTAATTCATCCGCCCAAACACCTCTTTTGCAAATGGGTTATTATTTACACTTCACAGTACACACACCCATAAATGCCAGATCGTCAAGGAACTACTATTAAGGTTGTGCAAGAAAGTCAAGGAAATTCCTCCCCCCAAGTGACACATCATCCATCAGGCCTCAAAGAAAACTAGGTTACTTAGGAGAAGAGGGCCCCAGCTCGTGCTGCCTGTGTGTTTAGATGACATTAAGGCACAATTAGCATGGGGACTGGCCTTGCAGGTTTGGGTGAGTAAATAGGACTGCTGAGAGCCAGCTGCAAGAAGAGCCATCAATGAAACCAAACACTCAATTTCTTCATCTGTCAAATAAGGGGGTTGGGCATCCAAAGTCCCTTCCAGCTCTAGAATGGAATCCGAGGAACCTACAAACAAATGTCCAATTGCCAGAGTGAATGCCATGTGGACTGGGTCACCCCGAAAAAGCTAATTCAAGTCAGTGATTCCCAACAAAGAGTCCAAGTTTTATCAGTGTTGGCAATCCCTCCACTGATGCTGATCCCCATCCTTCTCTGGCCAAGGTGACTGTGGCCACAAATCCCACCCAGCACACTGTTGGGCCATCCTGGTGATGGGTTTCTCCCAACTTGTTTCAAGCAGGGCCCAGAGTAAGCCTCCAATAAATCCCACGGGGAGCTGTCAGAAAATGAGAGCAGAAGAGGGGCTTACAATGCCATGGCATCTAATTTGACCATTCCAGCCCTGTAAGAAAAAGTAATGCAACTATCATGCCCAATGTCCACATACAGAAACAGAGCTACCTAGGGCAGGGTCAGACAGCTAGCAGGCAGCAGAGCTAGGGCAACCAGGCTAGATCACGAGACCCTAACTACAGAGTCTGGAACTTCAATACCACTCTCGGTAGGCTTTCAAATTCTTAAAGTGAGAGAGTTCTGTTTTGTGAAACACATATCCTACCTTAAGCTCACCAGCAACACCCTGGCACAGCATAAAAACAAGGTGAGGAATGAATGGCTTCCTCAACAGGCTATGTCTATCTACCAACATCCAGGTAGCAAAGCCTGTACCACCATGAACTGCAGTGGGTCAAATTCAGCTGGGAATAAAAGGGCTAGAAGCACATGTGGCAGCGGAATCTGGGTGCCTTGGTTTGAAGGCTGTCTGTGCTACTGATGACTGTGCACCATGACTGGGGTCAAGGCATTTCACTCACTTTGGCCCTCAATTTGTCCATCTGCAAAATGAAGAGGCTGGGCTAGGAGACCTCTAATGTTCCTTGGAAATCTAAATCTATAACCCTAGAAATTACAAGGGAAATAATGGGGGAGGGGAGAAGCAGGAATGAAGGCAGCAGAGCCACCCCAGGTCAAATTAACCTTTACAAGGCAAGAATCATCAAAATGTCTACAGGGAGTATAGCATGAAAGTGTTTGATAAATTCAAGAACACAAATTTCTAAATGAAAACTGTCACAAAGCAGGTTGGCAGAAAATGGGGTTAGACTAGCATTTTATACTACATACCACAAAATAAGCACCAAATGACCAAAATAAAAATTGTAAAAATTAGAGGATATTGAAAGAAGGTACCTTTTACAACTATAGCTAGGTTGAGATGATCACAAAGGTAAAACAAGTTATTTTGATTACAAAAACATTTTAAAAGCTTTTCCCCAACAAAATCAATGTGGCTAGGATAAAAAGGGAAACTGCACAGTGGGAGAAAAATAATCTTTACATGAAATACCCTTAATACAAGTCTGATATACAAGCTAGGTAGAAAATTGATATCAATATGACCAAGAATCATTCCCCAATAGGTAAGTGATCAAAGGATGAACAGTCAGCAAGAATAATGAACTATCATTAACTATAGGAAGGAATGCTCCCAAAGGATTCAGAAGAAGAGAAATGGAAATTGGAACAAGTCTGGGATTTCCCCTGGAATTGGCAAAGATAATAACAGACAGCTCTCCTCCTGGACTGCAGGAGGATCAGTGAGTTGTTTTAGAATGATGTAAAATGATTCACAAAACCATTCATTAGCTTTATTTGATGCAGCAGTCTCATCATCACTGGACAAATAGCTAGTTCAAGGGGATCCAAGGCAGAAAAAGCCCACTTATGCTGCCCCAAATTCAAAGCTGGAAACAATGGGGGTTCATAGTACGGGGAGGGGTCTCAATGAGGACAGAGAACTTGTTCAGGAAGATTGCTGGAGGGGCAAGAACTAGGTTACATAAGGAAAAGGGGGATTCTAAAATTGAGGGTCCTGCTTTGGGGAGACGGAGAAGTCACAGGATGTGCCCATTCTCAAATTATGGCTGTTGGGAGGTGTAAAAGGTGCTTTGAGGAACTGTGTGGACAAGGCAGCTAACAACACATAAAATGACACTGGACATTCAGACAAGAGGTTCCCAAACAGCCTTCTTCAAATCACAGCTTGGGAACACAAGCCTTTTATAAGCTGCAGGTGAACAGTGTAATGCTGGCAGGGATAGGGAGACACAGCATCTCAGAGGGCACCTTAGTTAGACAACTTCCTTCAGTACTAGGTAGCACTGCTGGCCTCTCCTGGCATACTGCCAGTGCCCAGGAATTCATTCTGTCACAAAGGAACCCAGTCGACTTTTGAACAACAATCTGATTTCCAAATGAGTTCCAATGATGATGATTGGGGGGGAGGGGTGTCAAGACCTATGGCAGAAGTCACTACAAGGTAGAAACTCTCTTTACCAAGGAAAGGGGGCACCTTTGGGGGAATTTCTGGTCTTTGAGAGCTTCCTGGAACTCTTACAGGTTGAGAGGTTAAGTGACTTGCCCATATTCTTTTTAGTAAACTCAAATTCAAATCTTGAGAAAGTTTTTATCAATCCTTCTTTTGTGTCACCCAATACATTTTACCCTATTTCCTCAAAGGTTCCCAGGTCCTACTATGGCCACTAAGAACAGAAAAGGGGTTCTTAACTCCGAGACTACAGCCCAGAATACCTGGGCTTGACACTAACATCTCTCAAAGAACACGGTGGCCGGGAAGGGTGAAACCAAACCATTCTCTGAGGGCCTCCAGTAGGTGGGGCAGGCTAGTTGACTTGATGAAATCAGGTGGATAAGTACTGTAGGCCTAGCACAGGTAAGGACTATAGGGCGGGAAGGGGATGGTGTCCAAGGTGATGGGGCAGAGACAGACGCCCAGGACATGGCAGGAACAGCCAAAGGGCAGCGGACAGGAAGCTGTCACCTCTCCTGTTCTTAGTCCAGGAAGTGGCGGGAGTAACCACTGCTCCTCCACTCAGAGCTCAGTATGAGCCTCCAACAGGCTCCACTCATTGCCTTTTAAACTGACCACAAGGCACATTCTCTCTCCATGGGTTTCAATTCATCTTTAATAATCTAGTCCCCTGAAGTTTAGAGGGAACAAGGAAGCCCAGCTCCACTGTGGTCAAAGGGCTCAAACACCTCCAAGTGTTAGAGGAATGTGAACCATGATTTCGGAAATCACATAGTCTTTACAAAGCATCTACTTTGTGCAGACAAGAGGAGGGGAAAGAGGACAGGAAAGCAGGATGGTCCCTGCCCCTGAGGTTTGCTGGGGAGGAATCCATGAAACAATCAAGCACAGACCCAGAACTGAGAGGCTAGAGCCTTGAATGTCCTCCAGGGGAGGGATTCTTCACTTGGGGGGCACCATGGCCCCCTGTGTCAGTCTGTCCAGAATCATCTTAAATGCACAAAATAAGACATGGAAGATGACAAAGAAAGCAAATTCTATTACAACAGTTAGCCTAATAGGCCACAGGCCCCAGGCTAAAAATGGCAGTTCCAGCACAACCCACCCAACCATATGCCACACAAGGCCCAGACAAAAGTTATTGAGTTATTGATGGGTAGAAGAAAAAGACAAAGGTGGGATTCCAGCCCCAAGGCCCTATCTACACTGGGGGAGCCTAAATGTCAGGGATCACCACCAGAAGGTCACACTGC
>NW_027187258.1:223095-256332 GCF_028583685.1 Petaurus breviceps papuanus | reverse complement strand
TTTCTCTGGGCCTCGGCCCAAACCCCACAAGTTCCACAGGAGGCCTGGCTAAGTTTCCTCGAATGTTTTCCTTCTGAGGGTTCCTCCAACATATCCTGTCTCTAGCTTCTACGACCTGAGCTGTTTGCCTGTTGTCTTCTCCTTTAGACTGGGAAGTCCCAGAAACCAGAGACTGTCTTTTGCCTTCTTTTGGCTCCCTGGCACTTGGCACACAATAAGCACCTAATGAATGCTTGCTGACTTGACCTGATCTCAGCCTCTGTATGTGTGGGCGGACAATGAGCTGTACTCAATTATTTCTTTCTCTTTCTCTCGGTCCTTCATTCTGGAAGGACCAGGACATCAGGGAGGGGATGCCATAACTTACAAGTGAATTAGCTTGAAGTGAGGGAGGGCTGTGCAAAGTCACCAGCCTCACTTCTCCTCTGAAGCCATCGGGGTCCAATGGTCAAATATCAATCAGGACGACTGGAGATGGCCCCAATGCAGTGGGAGACCTTGGCTTTTCAAGCTAAGCTCTTTAACAGGACTCAGTTTGACTTGAGGCAGCCCATTCAATGATTAAGGCTTAAAAAAAAAATGAGGCAAAGAATGGCCTCTTTAAAAAAAAATAGATCTGGGAGGGGAAAGCCCTCAGGATTTCTGGTGAAAACAGACACAACTGTTACTTGCAATCATTCTGAACCAATCAGGCCCAAACAGTGACCAAGTAGGGCTTGGTCTGGTTAGATGAAAGGAGAGAAGGATGAAGAGGTCCTAGTGGCCTTTAGAACAAAGGGCACTGGTCGAGCTTCTTCCCCTGCAAGTTCCCTAGGCAACTCCTTGTCTCCATTACATACCAAAATTCCCATGAAAAACACAGAAGCTTCAGCAACGTCGGTGTCCCCTGTGCATGGGGCCTCAGCACCATTTCCCAAGCTCCCACTAGCTTTGCTGTCTGCCAAGCTTCACAGCTCTTTGCTGCCCCCAGCTTGTCCCTGGGCAACCCACAGTCAACAAACTGCAGTTCACTGGCCTCTCCATTCACTTACCTTGCAAGTCAGCAGTCCAGGTGTGTCTCTGAATGATCAGTGGGTAGCATGAGGACGCTGAACTCCTGGAAAGAAGGGAAAGGCTCAGTTAGGAGGTGCTTAGCTGGATCTGGGGCTGAGCTGCACAGGGAGGTCAAAAAATCGAAGATAAGCCTGGCTTTTTTCACCATTTCAAGAGCGGTATGGGAAAGCAGAGCCCTTGGCCAAAAGGTGGAGCATAATTGATTTTAGGAGCAGACATGGTCCTTGGAAATAATTGGAGAAGAGGAGCCATTTTCCTTCTGGGCTCTGTCCCGGTTCCCCTGTCCCTGACCCTACTACCAAGGATTTTAAAAGCCCCACAACTGAGTGCCACCCAAATTCTGGATGAGCTTTGGCTCTTTCACTTTCTCCAGCCCAGGGAGGCCCCTTTCACCTGAAGCCCAACTCCTCACCCCCATCCCTTTTGGGCTAGGTTCAGGGGATTTGGTTGGGCTTTAGGATTAAGTTAAAAGAAATCTGGGGATCCTTGGGCCAGAGTTTCAATAATCCAAGGCTTTAGCTCTCTTCCCTCCCTCCTCACCCTCTGCTCTAATCAGGAGTTATCAAGCTTGCCCTCAACCAGAGCCCTAGATCACCTAGAGAGGTGGATACCTTAGCTATGCTTGGCCCCCCTCCCCCAAAGATCAACAGATAACTCAATCCAAAGGGCTCTTCTAAGGGGTTAAAAGTCTCCTCCCCCATCCCTCCCCTTACTGCAGCAATAACAGACAACACAAGGAAGTTTACTGGTTACCTAGGTTACCACAGCAAAAGAAGGCTGGGGGGGGGGGGTTTCATTCCTTTTTGAAGTTTTCAATTTAAAAAGGTATTTAGCATAACATTACCTATTTTTTTTTTTTAAGCAATCGGGGTTAAGTAACTTGCTCAAGGTTACACGGCCAGTTATTTCTGGGTGTGGTGCTGAGTGTCTGAGCCCGGGATTCGATCTCCAGGTCGTCCCAACACTGGAGCCGGTGCTCTTACTCGCTGAGCATAACATTACCTATTGAAGAGAACTTTCTAAACCCAATCTTTCTCCGGTTCCCCCTCCCCGGGAGAAGTCTTTCCTCTTTCTTGGCAGGTCTGTAAGAACCCTGGGGAGGGCTGAGGTATCCACCAGTCCACACAAAAGGGACAAGGGCCACCCAAGCCTAAGGGCCAGAGGGGAGGAGGGATAGGAACCAGGAACCTGAGAGCTCCCACACCCAATGCCTAGGGGGTAGATTTCCCCAGGAAACCCTCCCCAGCCAAAAGCTGTGGCTTTAAGGCTCTGAAAGGAATCTATTCATTCCTGAGGGCATCTGCTCAAGATGACAAAACCCCTTGCAAGGCATGAGGCCGAGGCATCCACAGGAGTGCCAAAGGACCTAAGGCCTTCTGTCCAGGTAACATGGAGGGGAAGGGGAAATCTGCAATAACCCAGAGAGAGAGCGTGCTAGACTTTTGGCCCTGCAACACACACACACACACAAGCAGACATGTACGTGCGAGTGTGCACACACATTCACAAAGCCACATATAGCCTAATCTCCCTAGAGGAGGTAAGAAGGCCGAAGGAAACAATCTAATCTCCAGGGTATAAAGGAAAATTGCTTAAAAGATCAAAGTAGTGGGGGTGCCCAGAAGTGGATCTTTGAGGGTCTTACTGATGCTCTGTCCCCACTGGCTGCCATCTTCCCCAGATGCCTCTGACTGTCATAGAAGCCAGGCCTCCAAACAGGTGCTGCCCTAAGCCAGCAAAAACAACGAATTCGCCATGTGCTCGGAGCTTTTGCGGAAACAGCCAGAAGCAGTCCCTACCCTTGTAATGGGCAGATCACATATACACAAGATCCATTCAGCATAGATGGGAGGCCCCAGCAGCTGGGGGGCAGGGGTGGCTAGGAAAGGCCTCCCACAGGAGGCCTGAGAGGCAGCCAAAGTTGTTCCTGGACCTCTTAACTGGGAAGGCCCTTCTCTGGGAAAGTGCAAAATTTCAGAATCTTTTCTTTTGTCTGCTCCTCACGCTTCTAAGTGAGGCTGGAGCTGCTATCACAACTCAGTGGTGTCTCCTTGTCCTTGGTGTTTACAGGAACCTTGATTGCCACGGCAGGTTTGGCAACGAAGCCTATGTTGAGAGCCCAGCTTCTCCTGCCTCTTATGATCGAATCAATTTCATGTTTGATGAGGTTGCTCATGATTCCTCATTGGGGGAGAAGAGTTGCAAAGAAATGTCCAAGATAACTTAGTATTAAACTCTCACGATGAAAGTGGATTTCGAAAGTTAGAATTCAAATGTACAGGAAATTCCCCAATGAGATGTATTGCAGCTCACGTGTGAGTGAATTGCTTGTTGAAATGGAACTAGGCATTTCCTCTCAAACACCATATTGATGTGGAGAGGTTCCCAGGCTAGCCCACAAAAGGCTCTTTTAAGCCCTAATGTTACTGAAGTACATGGTGGAAAGAAGTAGGGAGATTCCTGTAGCCTCCATCAAGTCACAAGCTCATAAAAAGACGGAGTATAACAGTATTAACAATAACAGTTTACTCTTTAAGACCTAGAAAAATCCATTGTGACTAGGCTTTAGAGATTCTTAAGCAGCTTAAAAACATCTGTCTATACACTGGGGGGAACCTTCCCTCAGCCAGGGCTAAATGCTGCCCACCTACTCTGAAGGCCAACTAAGCCACTTCTTGAGGAAAGTATTTATGATATACGGATGTGTCCAGATGTGTGCAGATGTGAATTTTCAAAGGAGGCCATCTCTAAGCCCTTGGCTCACATTTCTGGATCCCAAACAATCATTTTCAACAGTTTCCCCAGTTCTCTCCCTGTTCATTAAGTCTTAGCTTCTAAGTATGAAAGTACATGATAATTTTGTTTGGAATACCGTAACTCATCAAAGACTCCCTTTCCAGGATAGCGGGAGGCACTAGATTGGGGGATAGAGCCCAGTTCCAATCCCAAGAAATCTTGGGAAATCCTCAGCTTCATCTTCAGTAAAATGAAGGCTTCGACTCAATGGCCTCTAAAGGCCCTTTCTGCTCCAAATGCTCAAGAAACATGGAAGGGCCTACAATTTGCCAGGACCTTTCTAGGTGCTGGAGCTACAAGGGCAAAAATGAACTGGTCCTTGGCCTCAGGGAGCTTATATTCATGATGTCCTGCTTATTCATCCACTCTGAAAACCATGCCTCCTCCCTGGTCACAACCTCATTCTATCCTTGGATCGATGGGATCTCAAGAATGTCAACATAGCTGCGGTGGTATGTTCTCAGACAAGCTACCAACTGTTAAATGAATGCCTGTAGGCAGCCAAAGAGCACTCAGTCATGGGGGCTTCAGAAACAGAAGCACAGGCCTGAGAACCCTCCATATCAGAAGACTGCCCCCCATCCCAAGTCAAATGGTAACCGATCTTCTGGTGCTAAGCCTCTCTTTAAGTGTGGCAGACCCTCAGAGAAGTTGTTGCTTTTAGCATGCCCAGGAACTCTGTTTCCTACCTCCCTACCTTCGGACTGGCTGTCCTCCATGCCTGGCATGTCCTCCCTCCTCACTTTACCTCTCAGAATCTCAGGAAGCCTTTTCCTGAGCAGTCAGTTACTAAGTATTTATTAAGCTCCTACTATGTGCTAAGTCTTGGGGATACAAAAAGAGACAAAAGCCAGTCCTTGCTCCCAATCAAAGCTCTGCACTAAGGGAGGGAAGTCTGGTTATCCTAGAGTAGGTGTGGGGAACCTTCAGCCTGGAGGCCACATGTGGCCCTTTAAGTCCTCAGTGCAGGTCCCCCATCCCCATACTAGAAGCTCCTCTAGAGCACCCATGGCCCCTCCTCCAGCACAGCCAGCCTCCCCCATAACGCTTCCAGTGTCTGCTGCCTTACTAGAAAAAGAAAGTTAATCTGATTGGAAGAGAAGTGTCTTGCTTGCTCCGGGCATGCTCCACTTAAATGAATTCTCATTTAGTTTAAGGAATAATTTACCATCTACTTAACAGGAAGCCCGGAATCCTCTGGCTTTGAGGACCTGAGTAGTCAGAGCTGACAAAAACAGGAAAAACCTGCCCCTGCCACTGGGCTTGGCAGAGTGCTGCCAGCTCCCCAACACCTAACTGGTTCATCAACTTCAATGAATTTTACCCACGATAAGCCAGCTGCCAAGCGGACGCAAACACAGCCAAAGAAAGACTACAAATGCTGAAGCAATGCGGTCACCCTGTCACCCAGAGGGATCTCACCTTGTTCTTGCTTCTAAAATACTGCCAAGTGCAGGAAGACCAACTAATAGCCCAACCCTGGAAGCAGATGCGTGACATGGACATGTGAGGTACAAGGGCCTGATGAGTCACTATCTGATAAGAAAGGGCGAAGCTTGTAGGGGTTAAGCTGCCTGGTCTCAGTAACAGCCCCACCCCAAGTGGGAGTCGGCAGGTACCCTCTTTTAGGGAAATGAGGTGGCTTTTGGGGATTGCAGAGACAGGCCCCAGGAACATCCTCTGGCTCTTGGGGGAGTCTGCCGGGGCCTAGTTTACAAGTATGCCTACATGAGTTAGCTGCCAGGCTACAAGTTACACATTTAATAGGACACAAGTTCTAAGGAGTTGCCCTGGCCAGTCACTGCCCCTCCCACCCCAGGATGTTGCCTCGGCTTCTTTCCCACGAGTGTCCTGACTCCCTAGAACATTTGGCTCACTCCTCCCCACCGATCAAATCAGCCTCCTCTTTATCTTCAAAGTCTTTTGCAAAACTCAGTTTCCTCAGGAGGGTAACCCCTTAGCTCTTCACTGCCAAGACCACACTTGAAAGGTTTCCTTAGACATAGAAGCTCTGACACTGGCTTAAGGCCCCTGCTGCCTACAGGCTCCCTAAATTGTCCCATCTTTAACCCCTCAAGGCTGAACTGAAATGGAAAGTTCTGTCCTAGGCCCTCTTCTCTCTCTTCTCTTGGTTAACTCCTCAGCTGCCACACATTCAGAGATCTCCCCTATACAGATGGCTTCTCCATGTATAGATCCAGCCCTAGCCTCTCTCCTGAGCTCAATTCCCACATTATCATCTGCCATGTTTCCAACCGGATGTCCTACAGGACATATCAAGGCCAATATGCCCAAAACAAATCTCCCCTTTCCTCCCAGACTCACCTTACTTCCTGTCAAGGATGCCATCATCCTCCCAGTGGCCTAGGCTCACAACTGCTCATTCTGCATCTCCCCACCCCCGACAGACCCAGTTATGGAGTCTGGCTGATTCACCTCAGCAGGATCTCCCCTTCTCTCCACCCCTATGGCCACCACCACATCACCTTGGTGCAGGCACACATTGCCTCTCACCTGGACTAAGGCAACAGCCTCCTCTCTGGTCGCCTCTAATCCATTCTCCAGCCAGCTACCAAAGTGACGGCATACATGTGACCAAGTCCCTCCCCTGCTCAGTCTGCTCTGGACCAGTGGTTTCCAGTAGGAAAGTCGAATGGTAATTCAACAGCATTTCCAGTCTTTCACCACGTAGTCCCAGCCTCCCTTTCTAGACCACTTACAGTTCAATAAGCACCTCCTCCCTGCATGAGGCTGTTCTGGAAGCCCTCAGTTCCTAGCACCTCCCTCCCCCGGAACTCTAGCACGGCCAAGTGGACACACATTGCCCACAGGAGATGTGAAACAATGAATGGAGCTGGCTTCAGAGTCAGAAGATTTTAATTCCTATTCTGCCTCTGGCATGGTGGTTGGGGTGGCCCTTGACAAGTCCCCAAGATGCTGGGCTGGCATAGCAGGGGGAGTTCCCAGGACCAATGAAATGCCAGCTTCCACCCCATCCCCATCCTTCTTTGCATCTATTCTGTGCTTACTTATATGTAGTTTCCCCAAGAGAATGTAAGCTCTCTGAGGGCAAGAAGCATGTCAAGTGTGTCACCATGAGTACCTTCAGGATGGCTCTTGGGAAGGGCTGCAGCCCTGGAGAGGACAGCACAGGACTCTCTTCTTCAAGGTCAAGAAGCAAGAGGAGCCTACAGGGACTGAGCAGCACACTCTGCAGATCAGACCCTGCCCCATCACTGAGAGAGGGAAGAAGGGTTCCTGGGGGGGAGCAGAGGCCACAAAGAGTACATTTGGTAGGAGCTAATGGAGGGATTGAAGGGGAAATCAGAAGAGGAGAGAAGAATGTCTGCAAAAATCTGTAAAATCAGAGAGCACAGAAAGAAAGTGTAACAAGTAAAGGGTCCCCTCTTCATTTGGCCAGAAAGAAACAGGGGTGAGAGGCAGAAAGAAGCCTTCTGGTGTCAGATGTCACACTGACCCACAGAGCAGAAGCAAATAAGGCATGACAACAGCTTCACCACCAGTGTCTCTGGGACTCGGTCAGATTGGACATGTGGCTAGAATATAATAGGACATTGCTCAAAAGAAAAGGCCCAACTCAAAGGGTCAGAGGGATAATCCTATCAAGAAAGTAGGCGCCCATACAAAAATCCTTGAAGCAGTAGGTGGAATTGTGGTGAAGAGCATTTAGATTAAAGCTAAGGAGGAAAGAAGGCGTCAAAAGCTCATGGCCTGAGAGCCTGAAGGGTCTCAGAGGCTTCCTACACCTTGGCTCTGTCAGCTTGTCTTTCATCATGGAGCCGTTTATATCCCTTCTCCTGATCAAAATTAGCCGCCGGTATTCACAATGGAAAGAAATGTTCAATTTGCATTAGAGGTTAGTGAAAATAAAGAAAGCGGTCTTCAAAGGCATAAAAGACATCAATACAGAAAAAAAGGTTACAAAGAAAACATATTCTATCAAACTAGTCATCAAAATAGGAGCAAAAAAGTTCATGGAGCCCAGATGAGGAGTCTTTTATTTCATCCAAGCCCACAATTTTATAGATGAAGAAACCAAAGTCCTGGGAGGTTAAGGGACTAGCCCAGAGTAACATGGGGCAGTAAGTAGCAGAGGCAGGATCTGAACCCAGGACCTTTGGCTCCAAACCCTACTCACTTTTGCCAGAAAGTCTAGACTTTAGGAAAAGAAGTTTGTTAGAGCTTAGGTAAAGTATTGAATACCAAGGTCCAATCCCCTGGCCTGAGACTGGGAAAGGGAAAGTTGGCCCAAGGAAAATAAAGAGGTTGTACCAAGTAAACACTAAGAATACAACTACACCCCATCACCAAATGAGAAAGAAAAGGAGGCACCCAAAGCAGGCCACAGAATCCACCACCCAGGACAGGAAGTGCTATTGCCCAGGGAGCTGAGCTTAGAATAGGACACATACTCCCAAAAGGTGGAAAGGGGGGGGGGGCACCTAACCAGCAAGAAATACAAAAAAAGAATGGCAAGGACCAGGAACAAATAGCAGCCTCGAGAGCCACATGACCTGAGGCTTAGAAAACCTTCCAGGGCAGACAAAAAGGGCTTTCAAAGCTTTGTGTGTGCTTGTAGCAAGACCTAGGGAGAAAGATTGTGGGCTACATGGAGAGGAAAGGGTTGACTGGCCAAGTCAGAGGCTGAGCTGGGGGTGTACTGGGGTGGGCTCTGGGGTACTGGGAACACTGGGTCTCCTTGTCTTTCCCTTTGTCAAGGGGTTGGGGGGGGCAGCTGGCGAGGGATTAGCTCGGAATGTGGAAAGAACAGGCCCAAACTGGCCATGAAATCAGGAGGCTTCTCCATAGGCTGAGAGTTAGCTGGAGATTACAGAAGTATCCAACGAACTCCAGGCCAGATGGGCCAGGTGGGTAATAGAAGCCTGACACCAGTGTGGAGGGCCACTGAGGCCCAAGGCGCCATTCCCTTACAGGACCCAACGCAGGGGCAGCCAGTTACCCTTTTCCTCAACAATTTCTCAATAATGATGGAAAGTGCACTTAGGAAACCCTTCCTGCTTGTCAAGCACCATGCTAAGGAAGCATCAGAGATACAAGCAGAAAAACCAAGACTGTTCCTCCTCTCAAGGAGCTCATGATCCAATGGAGGAAGGGAAGACAAAAAACATGGCAAGTCCTGGAAGTCCTAGGGATGCATGGCAGGCCACCAAAGGAAGGGCAAACAGCTCAGAGAACAACTGCAATAATAGTGGTGGTGGGAGCTAATATGTATGTGTGTATATAGTGTACACACACATCAGCTCACATTTCAAGTGTCTCAAAACTTGTAAAATATTTACAAGATGATCTCATTTGAGCCTCATAAGAAAGAGATGAGGAAGAGAGGTTTAGTGAACTCCCCAGAGTCACAGATCTATTAAGTGTCTGAGGCAGGATTTGTACTCAGGTCTAGCCCTGGCAGAAATAGGCCTGAGGATATGGCTTCAGTGGCAGAAGGAGGCAAATAATTGGAAGTCCGATTACGAAGATCTCAGCATGCAGGGGACCAAGGAAGGCTCAAGGTACACAGGAATTCAGGAAACATGAGGGTTCAAGTTGTGGGATAGTGATCAGGCTTGTGTCTTGGAAAGCTTCTACAACAAGAAATCTGAGCTGGAAGGAACCTTGAAGGTCTTCATTTTATAGAGGAAGAAAGTGGCTTATAGAACAGTTAAGTGACTTGTCCAAGGTTCCAAAACTAATCCGTGTCTGAGGCAGGATTTAAATCTGGGTTTTCCAGACTCCAAGTTCGACATGTGATAATTCTATACAACAGCTACTCTATTCATCTTCTTAGCTTATTTTAGCAGCTTTGGGGAGGATAAAGAAGGGAGTGACAGGAAGGAAGGAGAACAGTTAGGAAGCTATTGTCTTCATCTGGCCAAGAGGCCAGGAGAGGCTGCCCTAGGACAGAGGCTCAGGGAGTGCAAGGAAAGGGGCCTGACAGAGTCCACAGCCCGGAAAATGACCAGCCTGAGGCAAATGTGAGAGAAGGAAGGCCTAGGTACTTGGTGCCTTGGAAGAGGCTGGCAGAGCCTCAGCAGGAACAGTGATGCTGAGAAGAGGGAATGAGGGCTAGGAGGAAGACCTGTGGAGGCTGACTATGCCCAGCAGGCCACAGCAGTGTACACCAGGGTCAACACGGGGCCTCAGGGAGAGAAATGGCAGGATTCATGGGAGCAAACAAGGATGGCAGTAAGACAGGGCCATTGGCCCCTCATGGTAGACTTTGTAAAGTACTTTACATATAGGCTCTAAGTTGAGCTTCAAAATAAGCCAGAGCTCTAAGTGCCTTACTCTGTCCATTACATAAGCCTCAGGAGATGAGGTTCCAACCTAGGCCTGCCTAGTCCTAAACCTCATCATGTCATCTAGGAGAGGCACCTTGTAGCTCCCAAGTCCCTCACCTCAGGTGACCCCTAGCCCTGGAGCCTAACAACACATACCTGTACTTCTCTTAAGGAAACCCCAAAATCTGGGCATCTTTGCCTACAGAGTGGGCAAAGCCATAGCACGTGACACTCAGTCTTGTGGTTCTCCCATCACCTGCAGCCTGAAGGCCAGGCCTGCCCTCCACAAAAAGCCAAGGGGAGAACAAGGCTTTAGAACAGTGGTCTGTAACCTGGGGTCCACCAACCCCTAAGGGGTCTGTGCATGGATTTCAGGCTGTCTGTGAACTTGGACGGCAAAAATGACATAGTTATTTTCACTCACTTCTAACTTAAATACTTAACATGATTCTGAGCAGGAGCCCAGAGGCAAAGGGGATCATGGTAAAAAAAAAAAAAGGGGGTAAGACAGCCTGCTTTAGAAGCTGTCATCCCTCAAATGATGGGGGAGGGGTTACCTATTAGAGCCCAGGCACTTTTGCCAACCCCCTCCCCCCAAGTCATTCTTCACTTCTACCTGGAGGGAATGTTATGTCCAGGGTCAGGCAGAGGCTCTGTTTAGATGGGATTTCATTGGTGGAGGGAAATCCCAGGAGTGGAAACTCCTACTAAGGCAGGTCAGCACCTCAGCACTGACAATGCTAAGAGAACTGTTGAGAGCCCAGAAAAGCGAAATGACTTGCCCAGAGTAATGCAGTCAGTATGTATCAGAGGTAAGACTCCAACTCAGATCTTCCTGGCCCCCATCTCCCTTCAGGTGGGAGCAGCCCCCATCTGCTGTTGTTTGGCCAAAGGCACCATCAGAAAATCTGGGAGGCCTTAGCCTTCTCGCCCTTGTTCTGGCCTACTCCCTGGACAAGCCAGGCTAACTGGTGAATGCTAGATTACAGACCGCTATGGTGACCAACTACTTCTTAACATATGCAATAAAGATTAAAACAAAATATTGTTTTTCTTTCCCATTTCCAAGTAAAAGCCATGAATCACCATTATTAATTGCCTGCCTCATTTTCCTAATGAAAATGTGGCTGCCAAGAAGGACTGGAAATGTCTACATGTGGAAGGGCTCCCACCAGGTTTTTCCACCCTGCAGTCTCAGTTCATTTGAGTACACCAAATTTCCAAGAGGCCAGCCTGGCCTGGTCCCGCCTGGCCTGGTCCCGCCTGGCCTGGCCCAGCCAAGCCTCCCCACAGCAAGCACTTGTTTGGAGAATGTGTTAGATTCCCAGTCAACAAGACAAGATTTTAGATGCTATAGCTTGGGGACAAAAGCTTTCAAAGGCTTCTTCTTGCAATCAAAGTCCAGCTATTAAATCTCCTGACCACAGGCTTCTCCCAGGCCTCTAACAGGGTTCCCAAGCTAATTTAACTTGTAACATCTTGAGACAAACATCAGTTAGCTGGCCTGGAAAGGTCTAGGTCCAGATGGGGAACCTGTGGCCTCAAGGTCACAGGTGCCCCTCTAGGTCCTCAAGTGCAACCCTCTGACTGAAACCAAACTTCATAGAACAAATCCCCTTCATAAAAACATCTGTTCTGTAAAACTTGGACTCAGTCAAAAGGCTTTACCTGAGGACCCAGAAGGCCACATGTGGCCTCCAGGCTGCAGGTTCCCTCCCCTGGTCTAGGGGATACACCAGGCACCCCAGGATGAAGAGAGAGGAGGGCAGACAGCTTGTGGAACAAAAGAGAAAAAAGCCACTTTTCATAGCTTTACTTAAGAAGGATTTCATAATACCTACTTTCCCATAAAATATCAAATGTGGAATTCTGATTAGCACTTTTCTCTAGCACTCTATGAAGGTCATGCAGAACACAGGCTGGGAGGATGTTACCCCAAAGCAAACATCCCAGCCCCACTGTCCCCAAGGAAATAGGAGGAATGAGAAAAGCCAAGCCAACTTCTAGCAATTCAGCTCCATGGGCCCAACTGGTCCCAAGACTTTCTAGAAACATCTTTCCTGCCTTCAGGGCCCACTCTGCTTAGTTACTGTTCCTCCCAAGCATCTCAAACACACAAATCTAAAGCAAGTGTGAGCCAAGCTAGATGGAAGCAAAGAGCTATGAGAAGAGTGAAAACAATCTGATGAGTTACAAGAGAAAGGAGGTTTTTTTAGACATTTAACAAATTAAAACAGATTCACTCCCTGCCCCAAATTCTCTCAGCAAAAACTTGGAGGCGGGGCTGAAAACTCCCCTTCAGTTACTGCCCATTTATGATCATTGCTTTTCTCCAAGAATATCAACATCTCTCTCTCTCTCTCACACACACACACACAGGCACATGCACGCACACACATTGCATGCATGCATATACACACATGCACACACACACATGAAATCCTGTGTGTCCCCTTAGTTGTCAGCAAATTTCTGTGGATTGGGCAAAGTGGGCCAGATGAGGCCCACCTCTTACTGTCGCTCACC
Source organism: Petaurus breviceps papuanus (assembly GCF_028583685.1). Classification (NCBI taxonomy): domain Eukaryota; kingdom Metazoa; phylum Chordata; class Mammalia; order Diprotodontia; family Petauridae; genus Petaurus; species Petaurus breviceps. The sequence continues at coordinate 243,646 of NW_027187258.1, read as the reverse complement.
AGCCTGGTGATCAGCACAGCATCACCCACACCTGCTTACACACAGCCCTTCCTCTAACCCAGGGCCCTCTGCCAAGCCATGCCTGAAGCCCCAACGAGAACTCCGCCAGTCAGCCAGCCATCTCGGCTCTTGAAGACTTCCAGGGCCGGAACTCTCCCTCCCCAGGCAGCCCATTCCATTGCTAGACAGCTCTAATTGTTAGGAACATTTTCCTTACATTGAGCCAAAATCTGCCTCTAACTTCCATCCACTGATGGGCCCCAGAGGCCAAGCAACATAATTCTCATCCCTCTTTCACATGACAACCCTTCAAATATTTTATGACTATCATCATGACCCCCTCCCCTCCCAGCCCCTGTTTGCTTCAGACTCCACATCTCCTGGTCCCTTCCATCTGCCCCACAAAGCATGACTTCAAGGCCCGTCACAATCCTTGTTCCCTTGTTGTGGAGACGCTCCAGCCTGTCCAATTTCACCCTAAAATGGGGAGCCTAAACCTTGACCTCATACCCCAGATGTGGCCTGCCCAGGTCAGAGGACAGCAGGCCAGTCAATGTCTTCATCCTGGATCTGCTACAGCTGCTCCTGGAGACTAAGGCTGGTGATTCAGCAAGCTGGAAGGGGCGGCTCCTTGGGCAGCACTTGGACACCAGATTTTTCTTATCCCCAATTTAGAACAATAGCCTCACATTTGTCCTATCAATCACCCCAACTTCCCAGTGTGGTGCTGGCCCTTCACGGTTTCTACAGTGATCAACGTCCATCATTCCATGGGATCCTCAGACCTTTTACAGAAGTGTAAAGTGAAGATCAGAGCCACTGGGTGACTTTTGCAAACAGCTGGCTCCTGACCCCAGATCCAGCAGCCTTTCCACCAGGACACCTCTGGGCACTGTCAGGTTTACTCGGTGTTATCCCGGCCAATCACCCCTTCCCCAGCACTCATCCAATCACTGCTCAGATGGTTTCACACCCACCTCAAATCCAGCCTGGCCCCAGGCCAAAAAGGGTAAAGTTTGCTTGCTATGCCTTCCTTGCCATGAACCTGTGCTGGCTCCCAGTGATCACGTCTTTTTGTAAGTAAACCATCTGTTCTATAACTGGGCCTTTTTTGAAAATTGGTACAGGCACACTGGCCTGTCTCTGAGTCTGGGGCACCTCTCTGGGCCCCTGAGGGTCCCCCTAACACAAACAAGTTTTTGTATATGTAGCGCCACAAGGTGGAGCAGCCACATCCTGGAGCCACAGGCCACTAAAAGGGAGGGAAGGAAAGGGGAGGGGAATTGCCCCATGATGAAAACCTGCCTGCTGGGGAGTAAACTGGTCTGTTCTCCATTCCTCATCAAGCTCCTATAGGGTCAGATCCATTCTCCAAGTGAAGCGGGTCTAAGAGCTCACTAAGCACAGTATGGAACCACACTCACCACCAAAGACACAACCTGAGGACCAGGGACAAAAGAAGGGCCTCCCCCACTGGCTAATTGGAGGGCCAGAAGTGAGCGCCCCCTGCTGCTCCACCTGGGGACTGTTTACAATCTACTTCCCCACAGCCTCTGGGCCCTGCCCCCAGCAAGAAGGCTCCCATAACCTCCAATGTTCCCATTTGCTTCCTAGTAATCAGCCATGTAAAGCCACCTTTAAAACAGCACTAGATGGCAAAAACAACACCAGTGGGGGATATAGGGAAATGTCTACACTGTCACTAGTGAGAGAAAAAGATAGGGAGAGCGAGAGGGAGAGGTGAGGGAAGGGGAGAAGGGCCGACACTGCTCCGGACTGGCAGCCAAGCCAGCGCGACCCTGGGGCAGAAACAAACTGTTACCCAAAAGGACTTCCTCCTAAGAAATCACGCAAAGGGCACAAGAATGTTCCCAGCAAAAACCTGAAAACCTCTATGTGCAACCACTGGAGAATGGCTGAATAAATTATGGGATGGAATATTATGGTGGTGCAAAGACAACAAATGGGAAGCCAAGAAATATGGAAAGAGCAGTAGGGAGCAACGCCCAGGGAGGAGGGCGCCAAGTCAGGAAGGACGCCAAGAGGTAGCGGCAGGGCTGCACACAGAGCTGGCGTTTGTCTGTGGGGCCATTTGGGTCTGCTTTCTGAAATGTGACACTGTAGTCCTTATTTTGTGTGTTTGTTTGATTGTTTGTCTCTCTTGATGGCTAAGTTTCTAATAATAGAAAATTGTTTTAATTAGCTGAAAATCCCAGCGGATGGTGGGCTGCCTGAGGGGCACATTGGCTGGGGCCCTTGGGTACACCCGCCATGGCATGGGAGGGGCTCTCAGCCCCCTGGAGCTCTTGCTGCGCTGGTCATGTTAACCCCATCCCAACTTTGTCCCCGTTGTGGAGATTTGATATCCCAAGAAAAGTAGAATGGGGCCCTGGAGAGGGGGCGAGCAAATGAAAGGGACCAAGAGGCCCTGCTTTATCCTTGACCCCTCAAAAGGAGAGCAGAGGAGGGAATCTTTGAGTGATCATAACCCAACCCACCCACCCCCCTCCCCACCAAGGCCAGAAAGGGCAGCACTGGAGTGCTGGACACCCAGGATGCCAGTGGCAGAACACTGGGGCTACCACCTCCCTGGCCCCCACTGCACTAAGATCTCTCTGGCTCCACAGATGTGCCCACTACCTGGCCTTGAACATCTGTAGTTTCCTAGTGGAGGTGTGAAGGGTAACTGAAGGCAGCATCTCACTCAGGATGCCCCTGCACACAAGAGCCCCACCATATTCTTTTTCCTGTTTAGTCTTGTCTGACTCTCCCTGTCCCCACTGGGGGTTTTCTTGGCAGAGACACTAGAGCAGTTTGCCATTTCCTTCTCCAGCTCATTTTACAGATGAGGAAATTGAGGCAAATAGGGTGAAGTGACTTGCCCAGGGTCACACGGCCAGTAAGTGTCTGAGGCCAGGTTTGAACTCAGACCTTCCTGGCTTCAGGCCCAGCTTCATCACTGAGCTGCTCCTATCATATTGACTGGATCATAAATTTGGACCTTAGGAAACACCCAGACCAAATGAGGAAACGGGAGCCCAGAGAAAAGGAATTTGCACACAGCCACATCGTGGGAATTTGAACTCAACTCCTTGGACCCCAAATCTAGTTAACTGTATCTTCTCAATGAAGGCCATCAGTCATTGCTGCAGAAACCCACAAAGGAACTGACAGGCTCATGGGTCTCCCCAAGCACAGGCCCTCCCCCCAAAGGCAACACTTGGGCACTTCATGGAGAGAATTCTCTGAATGTCAGCCCAGACAATGTTCCCTGTACACACAGCAATCTGGAGGTCTCTCTCCTCCACTCAAAGATCTCTGGTTCTGCCTCTGAGCTAAGGTCAAGCTTCTGGGTCTGTCATTCAAGGCCCTCTCCAACCTCATGTTGCTCCCCTTCCATACCCCTGGGCAACTGGATCACTACTCTCCCTGTTCTGACTCTCCAGCCTCCACACCACTGGCCACATTGTTTCCCCACAAATAGAGTATCATGCCTGTCCCTGGCTCAGCCTGCTCACTTCCTCCACATCCTTTCAAGCCCAAATCCAAAACTAGAACACAGTAGAAAACACCAGAATATTAGGGCCCACCTGTACAACCTCAGCACTTAGCAGAAGCCTAATAAAAGCTTGGAGACAGAGTGAGCTTGGGTAAGTCACTAAAGCCTCTCCAGGCTGCTTTTCTCCTAAAGCTCCTGAGATGGGCCCCTCTGGCGTACACTTGTGTTATTCTGTGTTGGCATTATTGCTATGGGCATAATTTGGACAGCTAGGTGGCACCACAGTGCCAGCACTGGGCAGGAAGACCCTCGATTTCTAGCTGCAAGGGCCTCCAAGGCCAAGTCGAAGCCCCTCATTTGACAGAGAAGGAAACAGAGCCACAGAATAGTTAAAAGACTTGCCCAAGGGCACACAGCTACTGAGTAAGGAGCTAGGCACTGAGCTCAAGCCAGCTGACTCTAGTTCTGGTGTGGTTTTAACTGCATCAACAATGAGAAAGTCAGCCTGACAAAAGCTGGGTGGTAAGGCGGGCTCAGGAGCCTCTGAAGGGCTGTGAGAGAGGACTGACCTGAGCAGCAGTGCTTCTGGGAGACTGGGGGCAGGGAGCAGGGCTAGATGGCAACAGAACGAGATTTGAGGCAGAAAATGGGAAGCCTGAGACAGCAGGCAAGGAGCAGGATGAAGGCACTGGGCAAGGAAACGAAGGAGACAAGAGGGATTTGGAAAGAAAAATCAACAGGGCTCAGGGACCAACCACATGCCAGCATTTCCCTCTTATCTAAAAACCAAAGGAACAAGACCCTTAGAGTCTGACAGAGGAAGCCAGAGCAAGCAAGCTGGGAACTAGCGAGACCATGGTTTAAAATAGGGTTGCGCAGTCATCAAAACTACTTGGTACTGGCTGAGGAATAGAGCAGTAGATCAGTGGAACAGGTTAGGTACACAAGACACAGCAGTCAATGACTCTAGTAAGCTACTGTTTGCTAAAGCCCTAAGACTCCAGCTTCTGGGCTAAGAACTCACTATTTGACAAAAACTGCTGGGAAAACTGAAATATAGTATGGCAGAAACTGGGCATAGAACATCTCCCACTGTATACCAAGATAAAGTCAAAATGGGTACACAATTTAGACATTAAGGGCGATACTACAAGCAAATTGAAGAGAACTATGACATCAGGGAGGTGATGCCATGACATGCAAGTGAAGTGGAGCCATCTGGGGCCAGTGGCGAGGACAACTGGAGATGGCCCAGGAAGCTAAGGTCTTTAACAGGTCTCAGTTTGACTGAGGCAGCACCCATTCACTGATGCTTGCTCTCCTAATTGGCTTTTTTAAATAAGCAAATTAGAAGAGCAAGGAATGGTTTACTTGTCAGATCTATGGAGAAGGGGGAAAACTGTGACTGAATAAGGGATAGAGAACATTATGAAATGCAAAATGAATAATTTTGATTACATTAAATTAAAAGGTTTTTGCACAAAGCCAATGCACCCAAGATTAGAAGGGAAGCAGAAAGCCAGGGAACACTTTTTATATCCAGTATCTCTGATAAAGGCCACATCTCTTAAAATATGTAGAGAACTGAGTCAAATTTATAAGAATACAAGTCATTCCCCAATTGATAAGTGATCAAAGGATGTGAACAAGCAGTTTTCAGATGAAGAAATTAAAGCTATCTACAGTCATATGAAAAAAATGCTCTGAATCATTACTGATTAGAAAAATGCAAATTAAAACAATTCTGAGGTACCACATCACACCTATCAGATTGATGAACATGAGAAAACTGGAAAATTATAAATGTTAGAAATGTGGGAAAATTGGAACACTAATGCATTGTTGGTGGGTTTGTGAACTGATCCAATCATTCTGGAGAGCAATCGGGAACTGTGCCCGAAGGGCTATAAAATTGTGCATACCCTTTGATCCAGCAATACCACTACTAGGTCTGTATCCCAAAGAGATTATAAAAAAGGGAAAAGGGCCCGCATGTACAAAAATATTTATAGTAGTTCTTTTTGTGGTGGCAAAGAACTGGAAATTGAGGTGATGCTTATCAGCTGGGGAATGGCCGAATAAGTTGTGGTATACGAATGTAAGGGAAAACTATTGTTCCATGAGAAATGATCAGCAGGTGGACTTCAGAAAATCCTAGAAAGACTTCCATGAACTGATGCTGAGTGAAGTGAGCAGAACCAGGAGAACATTGTACACAGTAACAGCAACACTGTGCGATGACCAGCTTTGATAGACTTTAGCTCTTCTCAGCAATGCAAGAATCCAAGACAATTCCAAAAGACTCATGATGGAAAATGACATCCACATCCAGAGAAAGAACTGTGGAGTCTGAATGCAGAGTGAAGCAGACTATTTTCACTTTTTTTTGGTTTTTTCTTTCTTGTGTTTTTTCCCTTTTGTTCTGATTCTTCTTTCACAACATGACTAATGTGGAAATACGTTTAATATGATTGTACACCTATAGCCTATATCAGATTGTATGCTGTCTTGGAGGGGGGGGAGGAAATTTAAAACTCAAAATCTCTATAAAAGTGGATGTTAAAAATTAAAAAAATTAATTTCTATTTTTTTGGAAAGATCAATATAGAAAAAAAAATGCAGGGCTGTGGCTATGCCTGTGTCACATTTCTATATTTTTTAAATAACAGGTTCCTGGCCTCCCAGTTAGGAGTCCAGTTTTAAAAGATCTTTCCTTATCTGACTCACCAAGGACATCTGGACGGAACCCCTACACAAGTCCGTAACAGGACTCATTCTCTTTCCCCTAAACCTTCCCCCCTCCTCCCTTCCCCATTACTGTTAGAGGCCAACATCATCCTCCCCGCTCCCAGGCTCCTGCCTACAAAGCATCCTGGACTCCTCATTATCTCTCACCACCCAAATACAAGCTATCACCAAGGCCTGTCCAGTTCACCCCTACAGCATCCTTCTAATACACCCCCTTCTCTCCCCTGACACTGCCACCCCACTGCTGCAGGCCTTCATCACCTCCACTCTGGACTACTATAATAGCCTGATGGTGTGGCTGCCTGCCTCAAGTCTCTCCCCACTCCAGTTCATCCTCCACTCGGATGCCAAAGTGACCTTCCTAAAGTGTAGGTCTATGTCACCCTTCCTTTAGTCAATAAATTCCAGTGGCTCCCTATCTTCTCCAGGATCAAATAAAAAATCCTCTGGCAGCCCCCCTCCCCAACCTTTCTAGTCTTCTTACACCATACATCACCACACCATGGACTCTTCTATCCAATTACCCCAGCCTCCAGGCTGTGCCATGGACATGACCCTCCATCTAGCAACTCTGAACATTTTCACTGTCTGTCCCACATGTCTGGACTGCTCTTCTCCTCCTCTGTGCCTTCCTGGCTTCCCTGGATTCTTTCAAGTCCTAATTAAAAGATCCTGCTTTCTACAGGAAGTCTCCTCCAATCTTTCTTAATTCTAGTGCCTTCCTTCTGATTATTTCCCATTCCTCCCGTCTCTAGATTGTTTGTATACAATCGTTTGCATGTTGTCTCTCCCATTAGATTATAAGTTCCTTGGGGGCAGGGACTGCCTTTTGCCTTTCTTTGTGTCCCCAATGCTTGGCACAGTGCCTGGCACACAGCACGCACTTGATAAATGCTTCCTGCCTGACACACGTGGCGACCTAAGCTATTATTTCACTTCTATTTGAAAACCAAGGAAAAACAGCTTTCGTACATAAGAATGTGACTTCTCTCAGGCCTCAGGTTCCCCAAGGGTTCAATGAAAAGGTTGGACAAAACCTTGTACCCTAATAATTGTGAGCACCCCAAGTCAGGTTTTTGCTGTGGCCCAATAAACCCTCAGGATCATCTGGGAAGCAAAGAAGAAGTGCTTCCCTCCTCCATAAGCAGCCCTGCCTTTCACAGCAATGCCAGCTGTCCACAGCTGGCCTGCCTTCACCCTCCCTTTCTGGTGCCCCCTGCAGGGCTGCCCCATGGCCTCATCGCATCTGCTCCTGATCACCCAGAGCTCCCTGCTACACTCCCCCTTTTCCCCAGCAGAGCCCCGAGCTCTCCTCTCTGCCTAGCCACACTGACCTGTTCTTTGGCTGACAGTTAACTTGGTGCCTTCTAGAGACAATGTATTATCCCAAAGGAGCAACTAAAGATGAGAATTTCAGGCTCCAAAGAGGGGAAGGGGGTAGGGCTGGAGAACACAGTCAGACAGGCCTCCCAGCACTTTTCAAAATGTATTGAGTAGGTAACTCCCTAAAGCAGGGGTTCTTAACCTGGGCTCTGTAAAGTTGGGGGGGGGTTGGGATATTAATATTTAAGTAAGCATTTCAATATAACTGACTTCCTTTGTAATCATCTGTACCTTATATGAAGCATTTAAATACCTTACTCTGAGAAGAAGGGATCCCCAAACTTACCCAGACTGTCAAAAAGCCTTGGGACATCCTCAGGAGCCTGAAATCCAAGAGGAGGGGAAGGAAGTAGCTCCTCAGAACTACCCTGGGAGGAAGAGCAGGTATTAACGCCCTCCCCCCACACAGACACATGCTCGCACACATTCTTCTGAGCTAAAGAAGGGCAAAATGGGGTAGAGAACAGGGAGAAGAGCCTGGTGAGAGGCTTTACCTGAGTCTTTGTTACACCGCAGTCTTGCCAAACCTTCTGCCCAATGTTGCCCTGACCGCCTGACCCACTGACAATTGAGCCCTACCTGTGGGACCTGGAAGCTAATTCCATTCTTTCTGCCATCCCATAACCCAAGGCATGCTGGTCCTCTCTATAATTCCCTAGTCAACCAGAGGCTGGCTCTTCTTTCACTGCAGTCTCCCTAGCCAGAAACTAGAAGCAATCTTTGGTTCACGTTGACTACTTGGATGGAATGACCCCAACCCTCACCCTGACCTACAGCCCCCACGAGGACTTACATTGCCATCCTACACTCTGGCCAATACAAGGTGGGCTCAACCACTCACTGGAGAACCGTGTAATCACAAGTATACAAGGCAAACAGACGTATCTTTCATGCACAAGGTACTGTCAATCATATCTTACAATGGCTAACCAGGCTGTCCCATAATGCAACAGGATGGAGAAGCCAATGGAAACTGGCATTGACAGCCTTTCACAGTGTGGTTCCAACCTGCCTTTCCAGACTTCTCTCCCACATTCTCCATTGAAACCAAACTAGTCTCCTATGTTTTCCTCAGTATTCTATCATCCATCTCTGCACCTCTGCCTCTTCAAAGCCTCAGCTTCCTCTAAGACTGAGACAAAAAAGGTAGCTCCATGGGAAGCCTTTCCTAACACCCTGAGTCTCACTGAGCTCTACCTCAAAGTTCTATTTATCTGCTGAAATGTCATATTCTTTCCTAATAGAACACAAGCTCCTTTAGGGCAGAAACTGCCTTTTTGTTTTGTCTTTGCAAACCACCGCAACAGGGACTGGCAATGGAAGGCACTTAATTAATGAATGCTTGGTAAATGAATCAATCTTCTTTTTTTTTCTTTTCTTTTTGGAGGGGTGAAGGTAGGGCAACTGGGGTTAAGTGACTTGCCCAAGGTCACACAGCTAGTCTTGTGTTAAGTGTCTGAGGCCAGATTTGCACTCAGGTCCTCCTGACTCCAGGGCTGGTGCTCTATTCACTGTGCCACCTAGTCACCCCTGAATCAATCTTCTAACCTTCTGCTTTGGCCTTGCCATTCACTCTGACGCTGCCATCTGCCCTGATGCCAAATCCCACTAAAGATACAGTCTCCCCTCTATGAGAAAGTGTCTGCCCTGCATGAGGCCAGAGATGCGTGAGGCAAGAACTGTCTTTGCTTTCACCTTTATATCTGAAGTGCTTAGCTCAGCGTCTGGAACATAGTATACACTTAAATGCTTTTCCATTCATACCAGAGACTTGGTTATTAGACATTAAATTCCCTCCTATAGGAGGTCTCCGGACTGCCCCCTCCCCATCCCTCCCCATCCCACCAGTCCAGAGAAAGTTCCTGCCACCTCCAGGGGGACACCGTCTGACTCAGCATGTTCTCATGTGTCCATTCAGACATATCCATACATATTCACACGCTCCAGTAGCACCATGACATTTGGATCTGTTTTCTCTACTTTATTTTCATTGGGGAAAAGGAAAGATCAGTCAATGAAAGGGGAAGGTAAGTCTGTTGGCTTACTGGATAGGCCTTCAAAAGTACCATAGCAGTTTTCTTGACAAGCCATAGTCCTACCATTGTGGTACCATAGAAAGACCTTAAGAACAACAGGTCAGTGACCTGAGAGGAGAGCCTTTCTGCTGACCTTTGACCTGTCAGCAAGTGCCCAACATCCCTGCCACAATCCCAGCTAGGATATGCTAGGCCTCCATCAACAATATCTCAAGAGGCCTTCTAAAATCACCCAATCAGCAATTTGGGAAGGTCTTTTGTAGCTAACTCACCCAGCGGGGCCATCAGCATGCAACACTACAGAAAACCAGACATTCTTTGTGGGGCCAGACTGAGTTTCAGTTTGCTATAGATGAGGCCAACACCTATGCTACACATTTTTCAAGCTAAAGTCATTTCTTCCACACTGTATGGCTCCGAACTCTGAGGTCTCAACCAAATACTTATACAAATACTTGAGAAAATCCCAAGTTCATTTTCATGGTAGGGGGGAAAAGATCCCATCAGGATACCACCTGTAGGCATCCCTTCAGCCCACATCAAGGAGGGCTTGGCTTTTACTCTAGGAAGAGAATGCAGGGATCACTCATGGTTTTGCAAGACCTTGCCCTGCTCATGGTTAACATCTAAAGCCGTGGCTCTCACGTGGACCAACATCACTGAATATCCTTTACCCAAGCCAGGTACTCCCAGAACTCAGTCAGTAATCCACTGTACCCCAGCCTTGCCCTGGCTGCTTTCAGATACCGCATATTTAAGAGCATCTGTCTAATGGACATGTTCATCACCCATTCTTCTAGTTTCTCCAACTAGGCACTAAGTAAAAACATCAGAAAGCAAAATCCCAGGACCCCACAAAAATGTCTTCACGAAATTAGGATTTAATGTTATGCCCTCTGACGTTGGAGGGGCTTGATCCAAGAATCTGGTCTAACAACATTTCTGAGTCTTCTGCAAAACCTCAGCCGAAGTGATTATCCACCAAGTTATACAAGGAACCAGCCATATGATGAATTTCTCCTTGAGCTAAGTTCCAGGAAAAAGCTAGTGTCTGCCAGCAAGTATGTATGCTTTCTTTGATCCGAAAGTTAACGTTATATAAGCCAGTGTCTTTCCCTTTTTGGCTCACAGTGGCCAGGAAACCTCAGGCCAGGGTGGGTACCCAATCGGCTCATCTCAGGTGCCTGGAACTCCCAGGGCCAGTTCCCTTTTCATGGCCTTTGTTGGGTTCCGTTTCTTCTGTGACAACTAACATCCAGCTCGCTCAGTAAAGTCGCCCCTTCGGCTAATTTCAGCCCACCACACTGGCGTTGAATCCTTTTGGAAGGAGAGAAACTCCAAGAAAGTAAAAAGAGAAATGCTATTTGCTATTTTCATGGCTGTGGGGTTAAGGATACTAGAACTCATAAGATTTCCAAGGAAGTGAACTCCTGTCCTTACCTTGGTTAACAACTACTACCCCATGACCACAGCACTAACATACTTTGGAGTGTTCACACCCGATAGGAAGAACAAGGAAAAATCTGCCAGCTGTGCCACCCACAGGGAAATCTTCATGCACTGCTGATGTAGAAAAAAATAGAAACCGGAAGTTTTGAATCATAATTCTGGTTAAAACCTGAGATCCCATAGCTTCTTTTTTTAATGGTAAAATACTCAGTAACAAGTCAAAAAAAGAAGGTAGAAACCTCAGAGGAGACTTTCTTTAGAAAAACAGCTAATGCTTGCTTTGGGAGTAATGAGAGCCTCTGTTATGGTACAGAAACACAGTGCAGATGGAAAGGCTGCAGCCAGTCCTCCAGGGGTCCTGCAGGGGCCGCCAGGCCAAAGCAAGCGGCATTGGGGCACCGGAGGAATGCCCTGGACTCAGGGAGGCAACCTTGCCCCTTGCCTTGAGGCACCCTCCCTTCCAGGCCTCAGTTTCCTTATCTGCAGATGTCTAGGACCTCTTCCAGCTTCCAAATCCAATGCTATGATCTCATCCCTCAGCTAACAACATGCCTGATTTTAGTTTCTCTGCTAGTGCCACAAACCCCAATACAATCCATCACATGGACTTGGGAAAGGGTATTTGCTTCTAAAAGAAGAACCGCATGAAAGATTTCTTTGCCAAAAGGCTTCTCATCCATCAGAATCTAATCCTATTGAGAAACAAAATCCCCACACATACCCATGCACACATATACCCACACATACAGACTCACACATATGTACTGCATATACACATGCATGCATGCATACATACATAGACTGTTAGCTCAATTCTTGTTTTCTCGCACATGCACACACACACACACACACACACACACAGAGCACTCCAGGGCAGCCCCTGAAAGGATCCACTGGTTGCCCAGAGACAGCACCCCAGCACAGTGCCTGCTTTGTGCCTCTTCCTTGGGGTCCTCACTCTCCAGCACCACCAGCTCAACAAGATCAACAGACATCACGATGTGTGAAAAAACATCTGCCAATTCTAAACGCCGGATGCCTAGACATTGCCTCGATGTTGGATGCTTATAACAGAGTACTTTTTCTAACATCTGTCTCCCTTACAATTCTGACAGGCTTGTTTCTGCTCCCACACACACACACAGCCCCACCTCCCACTTTAAGTAAGTGTGGGATCTCCCTGCCCCACTCCATTATTCTCCCCAGTGGGCTGCCTGGTGGCTCCAGCGGTTCTGAGGAGTGCGCTAAAGGTGAAGGCCAGGAGATAATAACATGACTGGGCCTCCAAAGCCAAGGGAGACCAAGGACTTCTGTTCTTGGCTCTCCTAGCAAAGAGAGTGACACCCACAGAAAGTAGTCCACCCCCACCATTCTGAGCAGACATCATACCTGAGGGGAAGAAAGAAGGGAGAATCTGACTGTGAGAATGGAGTGAAGGCCCAGGCAGAAAGGCTTCCCTGGGGCTTCAGGAGAAGGGTATCCGCCACCTCTTAGGAAGGCTGCAAGAGCAAATCTAGGAAAAGAATGTAAGCCCAGTCAAAAGGGATTAATGCCATCTCAAGGCTAGTGACATTTCCTATCTGGAAGTCAGATGCAGAAACCTCAGCTCTGTGGAATGCAGACCCCAAATTGTAGGGAAGGGGAAAAGGCCTTGGGCAGTCCAGGGGAGAGAAGAAAAGCCCTGGGGCCTCAGACAGATGTGGTAAAGGGCTCCCCAAAGAACAAGCTGGGCCCCCCTTTCTAAGTCCTAATAGAGGAGTAGAGGGGGTGGATAGCAGGGACACACACCAATAGCCAGGGCAAAAGAGAATGTAAAAGAAGGAGCCCAAGAAGTGGGAGGCAAGGGCATCATCACCAGAGACCTTCCCCCCCGCCCCCCCAGCCAGGAATCAAAACAGATGGGGGTCAGTCAGGGAGGGAACTACACAATATCTTGAAGGAGTAAGCTTCAATTACATGGAAAGTTCTTCCTCAGAACAGCCCTTGCCCCAGTGATGCCAAACAAGGGTGGCGGGAGCACAGGGAAAGGGAGATGCCCTGAAGCAGCCAAATGGGCTCGTCTCTTTCTGCTGCCCAAGTACCCCCCCCATGGGAAAAGAGGACTTCATTTAATCTACCCCCTAACCCTAAACTTAAGCCCAGTGGAAAGAATCTTCGATCTGAAGCCCAGATCTAGGTTCTAATTCAGGTTCTGTTACTTGGTCATCTAACAGATCAGAAGCTACAAACTGAAAGAGGCCATGTGGCAGAGGGCAGAAGCTGGAAAAGCATCACAGCTCTGGGCCCCAGGTGCCCCATCTACAAGATGACTTGGAAATACCTTCCTGGTTCTAAATCGAGAGAATTGGAAATCAGAACTCACAAGAGGGGACAAAGAGAAAGAACTAAAGTCCCAGGTGTCTTTGTGCCTTCCAGTTCCAACAATGTTACCAGAAGCCATCCTGAAGAACTTGTACCACATGGTTCAAACAGTGCTAACATGCCAGTGCTCATTCTGGACTTTCAGCTAGTCTCCTTCTGCTTCCCAAGTGTCCCCACACAGGAGAAGAGGAAGAGAAAAAGCATCAGCAGTGGCTCCTCTGTGCAAGGGGCTAGGGAGCTGAAAAAAGTAAAGCCCTTTCGATGGCGTTCTGCTATGGAATGGGCCCAGAGTCACTGGAAGAGGGAGAGGGGAACACTGCCAGGCTTTGCCAACACTGTGGGGATCAGCAGAGGCTCTGTGGAAGCAGTTTCCCGCCACCCACCACCCGCCAGCACGCCAGGCACAATCCCTTCAGAGGATTTACAGAATGGCAGGAACGGGAAAGCGCACCAAGCTGAAAATGCCAGGATCCGGGTTCCAATGTTAGCTCTAAGTCTGGCAAAAGGTGAAAAGCCACCAGATCCCCAGCTCAGGAGCCCATGTTAGCCAGAATGCAGACCACATCATTCCTCAGTCTAGGGAGGAAAGCTGCACAGAGCAGCTGTTGAGTTTAAGCATTAGCAAAGTTGAGTCTGATGAGCTAAAAAGTTCATTTGAAAAATCTTTCTGCATTCTGGGCAAGTGATCTAGAGAGAGTTCAGTAGAGAAGACGAGAGAGAGGTACCAAGAGAGTCTCGGCAACACAGAATCACCAAAGCGGGAAGTGATGGAAAGGAGCTCAAATGAGTTAAAAACCCTATTCAGAGTTTACATCTCATGTCGCTAGAGATTTCAGCAAAGGCTTCAAAACAAAGGAAAAGAAAAAAGGCAGTATTACTCACATTTTTACACGCACAGAATTTGAGAAGGAAAAAAATCAAGAAAACCGTTTTCCCTATTTCATTCCCCAAGTGTAATTTTGCTTCCCGTTGTGATCAAGGCCAGAAGAGGCTTTTCTACGTGGAATATATTTTGTCCTTGCCAGATGGTCAAAGGGTTAAGTTTAAGAAGCAGCTGGCTGCCTGTCACTCCTCCTATGGTCCCCTCCCTCCCCCTCCCCCCAGCTCCAGATCCTCCCTCCTACCTTCCCTGGGCTGGGGGTTACAGCTCTTTTGCTCCCCTCCCCCTCCAAAAAAAATGCACCTCTAGTCTTGGGGAAAGCTTGGCTATGTGCTCTGGCTGGTGTGAGAGCAGCTGTCTGGTCCCTCTTCCCTGGAAGACAGATGTGGAAAAACTGAAACTTCCAAGCAAGAAACTCAAAAAAAGGTAAAGGCACTATTTTCAACACTTACAAATCATCTCTCTATCTTTTCTGACAAATACTCAAAGTCTCATCTTACTGCTTAAGCCAAGCGAGAAGCGTGCGAATGGGGGGCCCCCAGCGAGAATCCCGCTAGGATCCCCACTCTGGTCAGTCTCTAGTCAATGGGGAGGCAAGTCTGGCTTTTCGGAGCTTCTTGAGGGTGGCCGGGGGTCCCAGCCTGCCCTCCGGGAAGGAGGGAGGAAATGCCTGCAAATGGGTGGCTGGCAACTGGACTCGGGATTTGTCATTTCTCTTCAAGTTGTGCGTGGGTCAGTAATTAAGAGTGCTTGAATAGGCTTGAAATAACCCCCCAGCCCAATAAGGCTGTCAAAGTGTTGAGACTGTGTTCGGCTCTGTAGAGACTTTCTATGGAGGTGGGCACTCCCTTTGGCTGCTCCTCTGGCCCTGACTTATTCCTGGGGCTGGCTCAGGAGGTCCCGCACTTAATAACGAATGCTTCTTTTGGGGCTACTCTTAACAATCACACCCAGTGCGATGCTGCTCTAGAGAAAACGAGGAAGGCTTGGTTAGCGTGGTGCCCAAGATTCAGAGAATCCAGTGGTTACCAGAGGGCCTCTGGGGCAAGGAAGGGAGCAGGCGCCCTGGCCTGGGCCCGCCACCAGCACCGGTGGGGCAACTGGCTAGCTATGCAGGCGCCACACTGGGCTTGGCAGGGCTGCAGTTTACACGCTGTGTCTCCCCCAAAAGGGCACGGCTAAGCCTCAGAGAATGGGGAAGGACTCCCATTGTGAAGTGCTCTTGGAGACTTTTAAAAGAAAAATGAAGGGGAGGGGGTGGAGAGGAAGAGAGGGAGAGAGACAGAGAGAGAAAAGGAGAAAGAGACAAAGAGATAGAGAGAGACAGGGAGGGAGGGAGAGACAGAGAGAGAAAGACAGAGACAGAGAAACACAGAGAGAGAGAGAGAGAGACAGACAGACAGACAGACAGAGAGAAAGAGAGAGAGACAGAGAAACAGAGAGACAGGTGACAGAGATCGAGAGATCTAGAGGGAGAGACAGGACAGGAGAAAACTATTGCCTCGACTGAGCTGCGCCGGCTTCTCGGCTGTGTCTCTCTGTCTCTGTGTCTCTGCGTCTCCCAGTCTCCCTCCCTTCCACGCCCCCCCCCCCCCCCCCCCTCCGGCCGCAGATCACGGAATCATTCAAACGCGGAGCCGGAGGCGGGCTCCGGGCCGCCCCGCTCGGACCCCTCCCCCCCCCCCCCCCCCCCCCGCCTCCCCCCAGTCCCAGCGATTGTGTCCGTGGCTCTTCTCGGGCGCGTTAATCCGACCGGGCCGCCCCGCATTCCGGGGCCTCCCGGAGCGGCGCCCGGCCGCGGGAAGGGGGGAGCGCGCCCCCCCCCCAGGAGAGGGGCAGAGGCGGGGGCCGCCCGCAGCAGGGAGGGCAGGAGGCCGGGGCTCCCCCCCCGCGTCCCGCCCGGCGCCCCCGGGGCGGCCCCGGGAGTTACCTGGAGCTCGGCGAAGGCGGCTTCACCTCGCCCGCCCGACCCGGAGCCGTGGCGGCGACAAGCCCGGGCCCCGGCCCCGGCAGCGGCGGCTCTCCAGCCACCCCGGGCCTCCCCGGAGGAGGAGGGAGGGGGAAGGGGAAGGGAGGGGGCGGGGGGAGGAGGGGGAGGGGAGGGGGAGGGGGCACACGGCTGCCTCGGGCTCCGGGGCCGCGGGCCGCCCGCGCGCCGCCTCATGTGACAGGCGCTGCGGCTGCCCGCGAGGGAAGCGAGCTCGCGCCCGCCGGCCCTGCGCGCGCCCGCGAGGCCCGACTGGGCCCGGTTCCGTGCGCGCGCGCGCACCCCGCGGCCATTTTGCAGGCGCACTGGGCGGGGCCTAAGCTTCCCCTAGTTGGGCAGCCAGTAGGAGGAGCTCCTGAGGCAAGTCCCGCCCCCTTCCCCCCTTCCCCCCCCCCCGCTTCCCGCTGGAGGCAGAAGACGGGAGACCCTGACCCCTGGCCCCTGTTGGATCAGGGCGTGCCAATTTACCGACTGTCGCTTGGCTGGGTCGTAGGTGGCAGCCAACTTGATAGGGAAATCAGCAGCCAGTTAAGCAAGCTGTTCCTTATGTGTTTCACTCCCCTACTCAAGCAGCTTTGGTAGCTCCCTAGTGCCTCTGCATAAAATACCGCCTCAGCACATCTGTGTTCACATCACTGTCCTTTACACTCTACGTTCCAGCCAAACTTGCCTAGTATTTACTTCCTGCAACTTTGCCTTCTGCCTGTCACCTGTAGGATGCCAAGGATACCCTCCCTCCTCCCCTCTGCTCCCTTTAGGGTTCAGCTCAGCCTCTCCAGATCCCCTCTCAGTTTGTAGTTCTCCCCCCAAGTTTCTTTCAGTGTATCTCATGTGGCTTTGCCAAAGTGGGGCCTCATGCACAGAGCTGGTCATCCTCTCGGGCCCTGGGCCAAAGGGCTGTAGTGAAAGAAAAGGAACTTCTGAGTAGTCCCCCAGTGATGAGTGGCTGTTCCCAAAGATGACAGACTCTACTCCAAGACCCCACCTCCTCCCTAAGAGCTGAGTCTTCTGACCTCAGCAATGCTGTACACAATTATTTCCACATCAGCGGAGAACATTCTTCAATTTTGGAGATGTGACATAAGGGACAGGGGGCAAAGGTCAATGAGATTGTCCAGTGTGCCCTTTTGGGTAACAATGCTGGGATTGCTTTTGATCCAATCTCTTTGTATCTCCCTCCCTTTCAGGTATCTTGAAAACATTCTCCCATGCTGACAAAATAGTATCGCTACTAACATAGGTTTATTGTGTGTGTGTGTTGTTGTGGTTGGTGAGTCATTTCAGTCATGTCTCTGTGACCCCATTTGTGGTTCTCTTGGCAGAGATGCTGGACTGGTTTGCCATTTCCTTCTCCAGCTCATTTTACAGATGAGGGAACTGAGGCAAACAGGGCTAACTGACTTGCCCGGGGTCACACACCTAGGAAGAGACCTAGGCTGTATTTGAACTTGTCTTCCTGACTCTATTGCAGCGCCCCCTAGTTGCCCTCTTTTGTGGGTAACACACAACAACATAGCCTGGCTTCATCTTCCCTAGTGCCATTCCTACTGCCATTTAGATGAAGCCTGTTGGAGATTTTGGTTTCATAGTCCAAAGATTTCACTGTCATTTTTGTTTGTTTTTTTGCTTGTCACCTTCCTTATGTTTCATCTAGAATTGTTCTTTGGATGATTGAGCCTTGTTAGATTGCATGCCAAGATTTCTGCAGATTCTATAGGTTTTCTCTTGTCAGTCTTTAAAGATTTGAAGAAAGAACTGATGTGTATTTTTTCTAGTCTGACCAAGACAAGAATGTTTGTGCTATGGCATTTGTTGGGGGAACTATAAATTAGTATAACCATTCTGCAAAGCCATTTGGAATTATGCAAAAAAGTGATTAAAATGTCCCAACCTTTGCATCCAGACACTCTACTGCTAGGCACATCCCCCAAGAAGGTCATTGATTTTTTTAAAAAAGAAGGTTCCATATGCTTTTTCTGTACCACTTTTTCTGATAACAAAGTAGACCCCTTTCAGTTGGGGGAATGCCTAAAGAAATGATGGTACATGAATATTGGACATGGAATTTTACTGTGCTATGAAAAACTACAAATATGATGAATACAGAGAAGCCTACTAAGATTTCTGTAAACTGATACAAAGTGAAACAATCTACACAATGACTACAACAATGTTACTGGAATAGATGTGACCCCAAAGGAGAAATTAGAGAAGATCCCTGAGCAGGAGGTCAAAGGGTACGGAGCATGACACCTACTATCCAATTTTTTTAATGTGTTGATTGTATTGAATTGTTTTCACCTCTTCCTCTTTTTATTTTTTTTTTAAAGGTTTTGTTTTAAGGAATGGGAAAAGAGGAAGGGAAACAGATGCAAAAGATATCAAGAAAAATGGATTTTTTTAAAAAGACAGAAATGCCTAGCTGAAGGACAATTGTTAGAAATTCAGGGGAAGGGCCTTGGCAGGAGGGAGACTGCTTGTTGCATTAGGAGAGGCTTAGCTCCTGGAATAAGGAGATGATGGGCCCACTGTCCTCTGCCCTGGTCAGACCACAACTGGGGCATTGCACTCAGTTCTGAGCCCCATCACGTAAGATGGACATTGAGGACATTGAGGTGGCTGGAGTCAGGAAGACCTGAATTCCAAACTAGCCTCAGATTCTTCCTAGCTGTGTGACTCTGTTCAAGGCATTGAAACTTTGTCTGCCTCAGTTTCCTTAACTGTAAAATGAGGATGATGATAGCACCTACCTCCCAGGGTTGTTGTGAGGATCAAATGAGATCAGATTTGAAAAGCACTCAGCACAGTGCCTGGCGCAGAGTAGGGGCTATAGAATGTTACTTATTATTATTCTTTTTCCCCAGAGAGGGTGCAGGGGAGGGTGACCAGGACAGTGATAGACCTGAAGAAAGGAACTTCCAACTGTACCAGCTAAGTAAGGATACACTGGCAAAGGAAGTCAAATTACTGTGCATCCTACCACATGGATCAGCCTCAGAAATGCACTTGCAGGGGCTCCCCCGTCACATGAATCAAAAGCCTTCCCCCCTCACTTCCTTCCCGTGCTGATCGGAACACATGGACCAGGATTTCCCAACTGCTGATCTCGGGCAGAATTTTACCAGTCTGCCAAGCATTCACTGCCCAGCTTCACACCCCCTGGCTGAGGCTGCTGAGGGCAAAAGGGGCCTTGGGAGGGAGCTAAGAAATGCAGCCTACGTGCAAGTATTAGAAACTATTGGCCTAGAGGTGGCCTTGGGGAGCTCCTCCAGCCTCAACACCGTTACAATATGATTAGAATGTGCCGGGAGCCTCCCCAAGGTCTCCCCCAATTAGTGTCGGACCCAGGGGTCCTACTGTCTGGGAAATAGAAGCCAGCTCAAATGGCAATATGCCTTCCCAGGACACTAATGATTGAAAGCAGAGACAGATATGGGGATGTGTCCCTTGGGAGGCTGAGCTACTTTTATTTTCCTGGGGCCTGGGAGGGGGATTCCACGGCAAGACAGGAAGTGCTCCTACCATGAGCCAGCAGGCAAAAGTAAGTCACCTGGATCTCTGGTTGGCCACCCTACTCCCTTTAGCTGCTGGTTGAGATTGTTTCCCTTTGTGTCTTCAAAGTTTCCTTCCTGAGAACTTCTGATTCCTCCTAGGCTGATTTCCCCTGGTGAATTTTAGGCCATGGGATTCGACTTCTCCTTTCTCAGAAGCCTTTGAAATCCGTTCCTGTAATCTAGGTTACTTGTCAGACTATGTACGAGCTAAGTGCTCCCTTATTACAAGTTTTACACTAGAGTGGCACTTCTTTGCAAGGCTGCCATGGATTCTACCCCCAGAACTCAGTTCTCTCTTGTTAATGATAATTAGATCCAGAGTAGCAGGTCCCCTCATTTATTCCTCCACACTTTAAAGAATGAACCCATCATTAAGGCAACTCAAGAAATTGTCAACTGCTCTGATTTTGAGAGAGAGAGAGAGAGAGAGAGACAGAGAGAGAGAGAGACAGAGAGAGAGAGAGAGAGAGAGAGAGAGAGAGAGAGGGAGAGAGAGGAAGGGAAGGAGGGAGGGAGGGAGGAGGGGGAGAGGAGAGAGAGAGAAAGAAATGCAATGGGGGAGAGAGAGACAGAGACAGAGAGAGAGAGATGGAGAGGGAGAGGGAGGGAGAGAGAGAGAGAGAGAGAGAGAGAGAGAGAGAGAGAGAGAGAGAG
>NW_027187258.1:198650-223085 GCF_028583685.1 Petaurus breviceps papuanus | reverse complement strand
GAGAGAGAGAGAGAGAGAGAGAGAGAGAGAGAGAGAGAGAGAGAGAGCATACTCCAGCAAATGTCCCAATGAATGAAATACCCCATCATTACTATATCATACCAGGCTTAGAATCTATTTTATCTTTCTGACCAGGTGGTCTATAGTATACTCTCATGATACTACAATTTCTATTTCTGCCTCCACTGATCTTTGTTCAAATGTCCTTTATCATGCTTCCCCCATTTGGTCCCTGGATTTTCTCATGTGAGTATTTGCAGTTTTTTGGGTATAGATCTGTGATTTCACTGGCATAGGAGGCCAGTCTTCATTTTACAAATAAAGAAACTGAGGTCCAGAGAGGGATGATAAATTGCCCAAGATCACACAGCAAATAAGTAGAGAAAATAGTGTGCTTTGATCTGCATTCAGACTCCAGCAGTTCTTTCTCTAAGATGTGAAGAGCATTTTCCATCATGAGTCCTTCAGAATTATCTTGGATCACCATATTGCTGAGAAGAGCTGTCATTTATGTTGATCATCACACGGTGTTGCTGTTATTGTGTGAATTGTTCTCTGGATTCTGCTGAACTTCACTTTGCATCAGTTCATGTAAGTCTTTCCAGGTGTTTCATGATTTCTTTTAGCCCAATAGTATTCCATGACATTCATATACCACAAATTATTCAACCATTCCTCAATTAATGAACATCCCATCCATTTCCAATTCTTGGCCACCACCAAAAGAGCTGCAAGAAATATTTGTGTCCATGTGGGGCCTTTTCCCCTTTTGATGATCTCTGTAGCGGTATTGCTGAGTCAAAGTAAGCACAATGTGATTGCCCTTTGGCATAGTTCCCAGCTGCTCTCCAGAATGATTGGTTCAGTTCACAACTCCACTTTAGCAACGCTTTGAAGATTTGCTCTGGCTGTGTGCTTGTTGCCCATGTGAATCACTAGAAGTGGGCAGTAGTTATCTGGTTTGGCAGGTCTGGGGAGGTTCTCCCTAATGGCCCTGACAGAGGCTGCAGGAAAACAGCAGCTCTTTCCATTGTTGTCAGGTCAATGTTCCAGCTGTGGATGGGCCTCCTCCCCCTCCTCTTCTCTTTGCCAATTGTTGTTGTTCAGCCTGACTCTCTGTGCCCCCACTTGGAGTTTTCTTGGCAGAGATACTGGAGGGCTTTGCCTTTTCCTGCTCCAGCTCATTTTACAGATAAGGAAACTGAGGCAAAAGGTGAAATGACTTGCCCAGGGTCACACGGCTAGGAAGGGTCTGAAGCCAGATTTGAACTCAGGAAGATGAGTCTTCCTGACTCCAGGCCCAGTGCTCTATCTGCTCTATCCACTGTGCCACCTAGCTGACTCTCTTGGCCAATTGATGATTCAATCACCAAGCATTTCTTAAGTGCCTACTCTATGACAGGACCAATTCTAGATGCTGGACATAAATAAACAAGACAATCTCTGCCCACTAGAAGTTAACATTCTTCTAGAGAGGAGGGCCTGATATCCAAAAGCAGAAATAACTAAAAGATTGTGGCAGGTCTAATTGGAGAGGGCAGCTGAGGGTGGCAGCACAGAAGATAGTCGTACAACAGGTACAGTCACAGGAGGAGGAGGAAGCTCATCATCAGAGAACCCTGGAGAAGGATGGCCCAGAGCAAGCCCCTGAGAATGGACCAGCCAAATTCAGGCAAGGGAAGATCTTGGGAGGAAGCATTCCCCAGGAGAAAGGACCAACTCTTTCTGAATCATGGTGCCATGTGTCTTTTGCAGCTTTGCTCATATCTGTTGCTTAGTTCAAAGTGTTTCAGGGTCCTTTCTCTCCTCTTTCCCCTGCGTGTCACATTATTTCAGCCTCCAGCATCCTGGTGCTGGTCAATATGCCCATCTGACTCCTTATGTCCTTCTATGATTTTGTGTTCATATTGAAGTCCTTCTGCCATTTTTGAAAGGGACACCCCATTTGGCCTAAGCTGGGAAGCTGGCCATGTTCTTCCAGCCCCGTGACCTTCCCTGCTGAACAGAGACCAGTTTGCACTGGGTGCATTTTTTTCAAGTCCACGTGGAAACATGGATCATGTACTGGGTTATCACAGAGATGGATGTCCTAAAGCAAGAATGGGCAGACCCCAGTGGGATAGAATGAGTGGTGAACAATAATGGCCTGAGTAAATGGTGTCTGTCAGTATAGAAGCTAAAGCCAACTCATTCAAGAAGGTCTGGGTGTCTTCTAAAAACAGGTTCAAGTTATAGCAACAGCGACAATGTGGATATGACAAATAAATTCCCAGATCTATAGGGCGCTCTAGCTAGCAGGCCGCGGGGGCAAACTTCCAATGTTCAGTGGCACCTCCTCCTCAGCCAAGGGCTGGATTCGACGGCCTCAGAGGACTCTTGCAACTCTAAACCCATGATCGTATGAGACCTCCACCCTACAATGCTCTACCAGGGAGAATTACCACAGTTCACCCCTTACCAGGCCCCAGCCCACAAATATGGTCAAGTCCCCCAAATCCTGAAAAAAACCCACCCTTAAGCTGGCCATGCCTACTACCTATTATCCTATATCTCTCCTCCCCTTTCTGCTAAAACCATCTATAAGTGATACCTCCACTTCCTTTCATCTCTATCTCTCTCCCCCTCCTTCCCTCCCTCTCTCTGTCTCTTCTCTCTCTTCTTAATTCTGCTATCTGACTTCCAACCTCATCGTTTCCATCAAACCTGCTGTCTCCTAAGTTAACAATGATCTCTTCATTGCCAAATTGAATGGACTTTTCTCAATCTTCATCCTTCTTGACCTTTCAGCAGCCTTGGATACTGTTGATCATTCTCTTTAGGTTTTCATGACACTGGTCTCTCCTGGTTTTCTTCCTATAGGTTTTGGATGGTTCTTTCCTTTGCCTGAGCTTCATGTCAAATCCACTAACTATGCATATGTATCTATAGAGATCCTAGATCTAGCTATCCAACTCCAATCTATCTCTTGAGCTCTGTTGAGCTTGGGTCCCACATCACCAACCTCCTACAGGACATTTCAAATCTCAAACTCCATGTGTCCAAAACAGAACTTATCTTTCCCCCCAAAATAACCCATCTTTCCAACTTCCTTGTTTCTGTAAAAGGCACCACCCTCCTTCCAGTTCCCTGCCTCTGCCACAGCAGAGTCATCCTCCACTAATTTCTAAGTACACTCCCCATATAGCCAATCACTTGTCATCTCTCAGCTTTGCTCAGAGAGCACCCACCCTGATTCATGTCATCAACACCTCTCCATGAGGCAGGCTCCTGCCTCCAGCCTCTTCCTTCTTTAACCATCCTCCACATGGCTCCCAGAATGAGGTTTCCTAAAATGCAGGCCTATCCATGGTGACACCTCTTCACGATAAACTCTAGTGGCTTTCTATTACTCCTAGGATTGAACACAACTCCTGTGTTTGGCATTTAAAGCCCTGCTGCCTTCTCCAGTCTTCTCCTATGTTACCCTCCTCTGGGTGCCTCTGGCACTCCAGGTAAACTAATCTGCTTGTGCCCCCTCACTCAAGACTCCACCTCGACCCTTTAGCGTGCAAATGCTCTCCCCATCACAGTTTCCAGCTTTTTGGTGAGTCCTAGGAGCTGCCTGAGGCTCGGGGAGATGGGAATTGAAGCGAGGGCTTTCCCACTGCAGACTCAGCACTCTACAGTACCCCCATGCCACCTCTGTGCTTTTATTTGACTAGACATGAAAACCGTGAAATGAAAGAAATAAGCATTAGTCACAGAGAATTGAAAATACAGCTCTCTATGTAAATGAAAATATTGCTTTTTTGCTAGAGAACCTAGGATGGGGCACAAACATACTCATTGAAGTCCTGGATTGCTTTATTCATGCAGCAGAATGGAAGCAAAACCCACAGAAGTCATCCACATTTCTATGTGCCACTAGCAAAAGTCCAGAGAAAATGCTAGAGAAATGTCATTTATAATTACGAGGAGAATCATCGAAGGCTGGGGCCCAAGACATTATTACAGACAGATTGGTAGCTTTGAATTCTGCATTTATCAGTTAATTCAGTTCACCAGGTGGCATGTCTCAGGAGCCTGACAGAAGGCACTTAAGAAATGTCTGGAATTGAATTGAATGGGCCTAAGTCTGGGCCAGATTCCGTGCTCTCCACTGGGGAGACAATGAAAGTCACTGCCCTCCCTGACCCTAACAGAACAAATGGAATGAGATTGTCTATGCCTTAAATTGAGGAAAATGCCAACACTTCCCAAATTATTTTCTAGATTTAACTTGATGCTGCTAGGTTTTATCACATAATCAGCTAATGTCACAAGAAAATTCAAATGGATGAGAAGAGGGAGAATATCATCAGGGGCCGAAAAAAGAGAATTTGAGGAGGGAGATTTGCCTGGCTAGATCTCAAGATAGATCAGAAAATAACAATGACCGAATCTCAGGTGCTTGATGGCCAATGCAGTATAGGACAATAGCAAACCGAGAGCCATGAGTAAAACACCTGGGGGGGGAATGAAACTTTCCATAAATGCGAATGGCTGCACCCTGAAAAATTGTTTTAGACCTTCACATTGTGGCACACTGTATGACACACAAAGTAGCTCTGTGATCTAAAGATATACATGTGTGTATAAAAGTGAAAGAAAAAGGAATGATGCAACTGTCTCAAGGGGGACAGATGAGAAACTTGATTTACCAGCTATGGATAGACGAAACCAGTAGGACTTTGGGCAGGGTTTAGGGCAGAAGACAATTCTGCTTCCAGGGGGAGGGGGCCAAGCCATGCTGTTGACTGAGGGCTATTGTCAAAGTAGACCTAGGTAAAGAGGGCATATTCCAAGTTATGAACTGAAAAATCCAAAATGATAGTGCCAGGTGAAGCCAGAGTTCCTGGTATGAGAAAGTCCAAAGGGCTAGGAAGGAAGGGGGGACCTTGTGTTGGTGTTTGCTAGACACACCCCCTCCTTGGTTTGGTTCCATGACCCCAAAGGGCCAGAGAAGTCCAGTCTCTTGATCTTGGAAGTAGGCAAGGTTTAGAAGGTAGCAACTTTCCAAGTCTTCCTGGACTTAAGAAACATAAGCCTGTCCAGATAAAGCGTGATTTACTGTGATCACTTTAAATTATGCTAGGCTATCTGGACAACTTTGTATTCAATATAGGCAGCCTGTCTTGATGTAGGTTACAGTCATACAGAGCTTTAACCAGTAGTTTTTGTACCTGGGACAGGAAGTTCAAGTGGGGTGCAGCCACTGGTGGTGAGGAAGTATATGATAGGATGGTGCTTTCAGTGCCCTCTAAATTTTGGCACCCTGGGTCAGAGCTCCAGTTTCCCTGCCCTAGTTATGACTAGTCACACAAGTTTAGAGACTACTTGAGAAACGACAGGTGAATCTATGTGGAAAAATAGACTTAATGTGGTCAAAAATATTTGTAAACCCAATCTTTTGTTTTTGGTTTTGGTTTTTTTTTTGGAGGGGGGAAGGTAGGGCAATTGGGGTTAAGTGACTTGCCCAATGTCACATGGCTAGTTTTTTATGTTAAGTGTCTGAGGCCTGATTTAAACTCAGGTTCTCCTGACTCCAGGGTCAATGTTCTATTCACTGTGCCACCTAGCCACACCTGTAAACCCAATCTTTAAAGCTCTGGAGCTGAGCATAGCTTAATTTTGATCACATTCTCATGGGAAATTTCTATTTTCTTTCTGGGTTCTGTTTATTAACCTGGCCTGCTATTTGTGAGGCACTGTATTAGGTCGTGGGGATACAAAGACAAGCCTGAAAACAGTTCCTGCCCTCAAGGAGCTTCCATTGGGCCAAAGGGAAATGACAGAGGCAGACAAATATAATCAGGCGAGGGAGACAAGAGCAGAAGGCCTGCAGGATAAGGTGAGGAAGAAGAGCCTGTGACCTAGACATACCACAAGGCAGAGGCTTCAAGGAGGAGGTTGCACCTGAAGAACATTTAGGCTACTGCCAGGTGGAGGAGGGCCAAGTACAATACATTCTAAGCTAGAGCCCTGGCTTCGAACAGCTAGTAACACAGGTGGTTTGGAATGCAAGGTGTGATGAAATGAGGCTGGAAGGGTAGGTGGCAACAGGGAGCAGAGGGCTTGAAATGGTAGGCCAAGCAGTTTGTAGTTTAGCCTGTGGACAATAGGGAGTCACAGCAAACCTTTTAGCAGAAGAGGATCAGAAGTATTACACAGGGGGAATCTTTTGGCAGCTGCCAAAAGTGGATTGGAGAGTGGATTGGAATGGGGAGACTGGAGGCAAGGAGAGCAGTTAGGAAGCAAATCCCCCCCCCCCCCAGAGATTGTGGTCTAAGGTGATGAGGGTCTCAATTAGAATGAGAGAAGGGAAATCTGCTGGACTTGACCACTCCTCAGATGTGGGGGAGGTAGAGGTCTGAGGCTGCTGACCAGGTGGACTTGGAGGGAAGGATAGCGATGCCCTCAGACTCCAAGTGGGGGGGTGGGTCAGCCTTGGACTGAACGATGAGGCCTCTGGAATTTCTTTCCAATGTAGGATTTCAGTCTCTGTGACTGTGGAGCTTAGAGAGGAAGTGGGGAGAATGCTGAACTTGGGGTCAGGAATACCTGCAAGCTAATCCTGCCCCAAACACTGACCAGTGGTGTGATTGTGGGTAAGTCATTTGCTTTGTATGTGGGTAGTAATGTCTACCCTGCTCTATGGTTGGGGAGGGAGGGTGGAAGATGGAATAGATACCTGAAACTTGGAGAAGGGGAAGGATGTGTGCACCAGGAAGGAAGGGGGAGCATTTATTAAGTACCTACTGTATGCGCCAGACATTGGGCTAAGCCTTTTACACATATTATCTCCTTTGTTCCTCACAAGAACTGTGGTGCTATTATGATCCCCATTTTACAACTGAAGAAACAAAGGTACCCAGCAATGAGCTTACAGACCTCAATGAAGTTTTGGCACTTGGGGGTCTTTTTGTAGCTAGGATGAGCCTCTAGGCAGCTAGAGGACTAAAGCAGAACAATGATAATGGGGATAAATAACAAAAGAATTCATCAGAACAATTAATAATATATTGATATAATATAGTATAATATAATATTTCATTAATAATAATCATTAAGAGAAATGGTTTTAAAAATGGAGGCAAGTAGGAGTGGCTAGGTGGTGCAGTGAATAGAGCACTGACCCTGGAGTCAGGAGAACCTGAGTTCAAATCTGGCCTCAGACACTTATCACAAAAACTGGCTGTGTGACCTTGGGCAAGTCACTTAACCCCAATTGCCCTCCAAAAAGGCAAAAAAAAAAAAGGAACCAAATTGCTTTTCAGGAAGTTATGTTCAGTGGTGTTTGATGCTTTGGAGTTTTCTTGGCAAAGATACTGGAGTGGTTTGCTATTTCCTTCTTTCCTTTTACAGATGAGGAAACTGAGGCAAACAGGGTGAGGTGACTTGTCCAGGGTCACACAGCTAGGAGGTGCTTGAGGCAGGATTTGAACTCAGGAAGTTGAGTCTTCCTGGCCCAGCCCCCACCTGACTGCTTTTTCAGTAGGTAGAGAGGATGAATTTGGTTTTGAACAATGGGTAGGAGAACCAATGGGAGCCATTGCGTGAGCAGTAGTGCATGCTTGGAGTCTGGGAGAGCCATAGTTTGGAGAGTGGTGAGCCCAGGAAAGAGCCAAGACAGTCAAGGAGACAGAGAAACCATCACAAGCCAGAAGTGGGCTGCTAGGGGCCCTAGGCTCCCCATCCTAGGCTCTCCCTCCATCTTGGCCATCTCTGTGAGCCTTCAAGACCCAGCTTAGTTCCTCCCTCTGCCATTGAACCTTCTGTGATGACCCCCCACCCCCCACCCCACAAGCTTGTGGAGCTAGACACATCCTTTAGCGTGTCAACTAAGAGGATCTCCTGACCTCTAGTGGTGGCCTCTGGCCATTACACTACATGGCTGGAGGAGGCTAGAGTGTATGGGGCTATGAGAACACCAATTAGCTTTTGGAAAAGTGGACCTAGTTCTATGACGTCAGTTTCCTACATCGCTAAACATTCCTATGATCCTGACTGAGGGGCACCTTCCGGCGCTGAACTTTGAGATTCCAGTGAAAAAAATACCTGTTTTACCAGATAGAGATAGGGCCCCCAAGTCTTCTTTTCCAACCTCAGAGGCAGGAGGGCCCTGCTGCCATATGTTATCCGAGTCTGGCTTCTGCTAAAGGCTGGCCCTTTGCACGATTGTTTACCCTTTTAACATATATATAGATGTTTAGTTGAGTTTTCTACATTCACTCCCAGAAGATTTTGAGTTCGAAATTTTCTTCCTCTTCCTCTTCCTCTCCTCCTCACTCCCCAAAATGGCGTGCAATCTCGATATTGTTGAACCTTTGAAGGCCAGGATTCTTTCATGTGTTCCTGCACACAGCCACACACACTGCTCAGCCCACACCTATAGAAACTACTTTCAGAAATGTTGTATCAACATGCTACAATTTCATCTTACCTACTCCTTTGCTGGGCCACATGGCCACTAGGACCTCCCCCAGCTCTAAATCTGCGAGCCTTCACCAGCCTCTGTGTTCTCTAATGTGAGGTTCACCATGGAGTGGTGGGGACCAGGTCCCACCAAGCCGGAAGCTATGTCTGCCACCAGGGGGCCACCTGCTCTTGATGCTGTTTCTGCTGTATTAACTTGGCCCAACAGTAGGGGGAGCTGGACTTGGAGCCAGAGGAGCTCCATTTTCTAGGTGTCCCCTCTCTGTGCCTGTGTGACTTTGGACAATCCCCTCTCTTTCTCTAGACCTCTGGAAAATGAGCCCTCAGAGTACAATGGGGCTCCTGAACCTGAGAACACACTCATGACTGTGGTATGTGCTTTTGCTGCCACCTGGTGGCAGCATACAGAAACAGCCCTGGCTACCCAAGACTTCAGCTCAGGCTTGTGAAGTCAGAAGAACAGGGTCAACATGAGAGCTTTTTACTCTGTTTCTGGACCACAGTCCAAGCATCCTTCAGCAAGAGCTCATTGACTGGCCAGCTAGCTGTCAGTGGGAGCTGCTGCTACTGCAGGAGACACAGGTTCCATCCCTGTGGGTGCAAATCCCAAGCCAGATGCACCTTGTCATCCTGCTTTGCCCTCTTGACCTTCCTCGAGGTCTGGCCACTTGGTTTTCTAGCATTCTTCTTACATGACCAGTCCACCTCCTTTTCTGCTTACACATCTCTTGGATTACCTTTTCAGCCACTTCTTGTTGGTGAGGCATCACTGTTCATACCATCATTAATTTACACCCCTCATGTATCCCTTCATTGTCCTTTAAGTGACCAGCAGTTGCCATCATTTGGAAGCTCTGGTCTGCTACGAGTAGCAGCCATATGAATCCCTTGAGGATTCTGGCTTTAAAAGGATGGATTTTTGTTCCAGGAAAGGTGCAGAGCTACCACACAGTTGCCCAGCTTTTGGTCCATCTGCTAGGACTGTCCAGCACATCTGGACTGATGGGCCGCACATCTGGACTGATGGGGCGCCCATCCAGCTAGATTACTGTTCCCATGAGGACAATTGTGCTGAACTCTGGAGTGCTTGTCAACCCCATTTGGGAACAGAAGCACTAGACTGATTTACCACCTTCTTCACCTTTCAGTGGGTCCTATGGCCCTTGGGGCAGCTTGTGAAGAAGACCCTAGAGCCCTTCTCCAAAGCTATTTTGTAAATGAAGTATAAAATAAGATGTACAATTACACAGGAAATCAAAGATATAAAAATCTATTAGAGTTTTCCCCATTCAAGTTCCTGAGTCCCCTGAAATCTCTGAACTCTGGGGAATCTCACTGGACCTTGGACTTGCCCTGGATCTCCTCTGGGAGAGTGGGCTATGTTTCTGGGAAGCATAAAATGCTTTCAAATGTATTGGGGACCTTGCTAATCCTTCATTATTTCAGTGGGTCAGATATAGAGAGGCCGGGAGGCTACGTGGCACAGGAGCCAGAGTGCTAGCTGGAGTCAGGAAGGCCTGGGCAAAGTCAGTCTCTTAATTGTTTTGTACCTTCCTTGTGGGTCATCGTGTGAACTCCTGCATGGGAAATGCCTTGGAAGCCTTTTGAACGACCCCAGCACTGTGAACTCCAATCATAAGGACAGAGAATACATATTCTTATTCTAATAAAGGCATGCCATTCCCCCTGCTGCCTGCCATGTGAAGCTGATCATCCCAATGACTTTGTGTAGGGCCACCCCACTACCTGATGAGCCAGAGGCTGCAGTGCAGGGCCCAACCCAATGGCCTCACCATCTCAGGGCCGAACATCACTGGCTCCACATGACTAGCCAGCTGGGCTTTGGTCCAGTGATTATCATCAGGGAAGGCATTGTCATGCAAAGGTATGCCCAGAAAGTCCTCAGAAGGCACACAGAAAAGTACATCAGATATTCAGCTTGGACTCCAAACACTGGGATCAAGCTTCGCCTTGGCCCTGCACCTGGGGACCCTGTGCAAAGCCCTTTCCAAATGTAAATTTCCAGTTTCCTGCTCAATGGGCCCTGGGGCTCCTTCCAGCTCGAGGTCTCTGGTCCTCTGATGAGCATTCTGATGTAGGACCTCCTCCTTTCTGGGGGCTTCCTCCCACCCCAGAGACACTTCGATTGTCCTGTTCTACAGGGAGGATATCATGTACACACACACACACACACACACACACACACCACGTTACAATCCAGGCCAGAAAGAACCTCAGCCCTCTTGCTGCTGGTTGCCTGGTTTTTTTTTGTTTGTTTGTTTCTTCGGGGTTTTTTGCTTTTTTTGGAGGGGGCAGGGCAGGGCAATTGGGGTTAAGTGATTTTCCCAAGGTCACACGGCTAGTAAGTGTTAAGTGTCTAAGGTCACATTTGAACTCAGTTCTTCCTGACTTTAGGGCCAGTGCTCTATTCACTGTGCCACCTAGCCACCCCTGGTTGCCTGTCTTTAATGAAATAAATATAAGAATATAAACTCTTGGGTTTGGTTTCCTTTAGGGGAAGGATATACCATGCTTGACCTCACTTCTTATTTCCCAAGGGAAAGGAGGGGGGGGGGAACCCAAACAAACAAGTTTTTGTTTTTTCCTTTGGATGTGTGCCAGGCTCCAGAAGTTAGTGAGAAGCTGAGAAGGAGCCCCCTTCCCCATGGGCTGACCCTGAGCTCAAGCCCTCTTCCAGGCTTAGAATAATAGACATACAAATTAACATGAGCTGGTGGGGCTCAAGCCAGGAAAAACACAGGGCCAGCACTAAAACAAGCAATTCAATGAAAACTCCCAGCAGCACCCCGCCCCGCCCCCCCCCCCCATGCTGCGACTTGCTGCTCTGAAGAAGCAGGACTGATGAGCTTGTCCAGCTCAGGCCCCCCCAGGGCAGAGCCAGGAACAATGGGGGGATGCCCAGAGGGGCTGACTTGGCCTTGATGGGAAGACAAACTTCCTAACCAGGAGAGCTATCCAAGAGTTGGGGGAGAGGGCAGGAAGAAGCATTTCTAGAGAG
Source organism: Petaurus breviceps papuanus (assembly GCF_028583685.1). Lineage (NCBI taxonomy): Eukaryota > Metazoa > Chordata > Mammalia > Diprotodontia > Petauridae > Petaurus > Petaurus breviceps. The sequence continues at coordinate 211,612 of NW_027187258.1, read as the reverse complement.
CTTATAATGTGCCAAGCACTTCACAGATATCATCCCATTTGATCCTCACAGCCACCTATTATCCCCATTTTACAGTTGAGAGAACTGAGGCAGACTGTAGAGAGCCCAGGAGGCCATGTGGCATAGTGCCCAGAGTGCTAGTTGAAGTCAGGAAGGCCTGGGAAAAGTAATTTTATATTAGCCTCAGTTTCCCCACCTGTGAAATGGATAATAATCGTACCTTCCTTATGGGTCATCATGAGTCACACAGCTAGGAAGTATCTGAGGCAAGATTTGAACTCAGGTCTTTCTGATTCCAGGTCCAATGGCACCACTTTGGTGCCACCCACATAGCTGCCTAAGGGTCAGTGAGAACTTTCCAGAGGTCTTCTTAAGTCTTCCTGCCAATACACTTTATTGTTTCTTAGTATTAATAATAATTAATATTGTTACAACTGGGACTTTCATAGCGCTTGAGGATCTGAAATGTCTTTTCATAAACTATTCCACTTGAGCCTGAAACAAAAACTCAGTGAGATGGCTCTTTGTAGTGCCAATGCAATATTTACAGTGCCCATGATCACAATAAAGACCATGACTATAAGTATCGCATGATGTTAGATCACAAAATATACCAAACTCTCCAGATAGAGGATAGAACTGAAGCATTTATTTAGACACCAGGAAACCAAATCCCAAAACCAAAAAGCTGATTCCATCATAGTACCAAAGATATTCAGAATCCATAATAACACCGAGAGCCACAGCATCCTTCAGCCTTCCCACAAGCCAATACAAGATCAATCTTTACTCACAAACCTCTCTCTCTCCTTGCCTCAAGCTCCTCTCTACCCCACCACCTGACTAGCTCTGACCACCAGCTTCCTGTGGGCTCTGCTTCCCTTCAGCAAACTCCTCCCACCATAGGCTCCATGTGACCATATTCAGCCTAGTAGGGGGGCAGAGTTTATCTTCACAGCAGGGAAGCTTCCTGTGGGCTCTGCTTCACTCTTTAGCAAATTCCCTCCATCACAGGCTCCATTCAGGCTATTAGGGGGCAGAGTTTACTTTCATTTTGTTGTTTTTTTTTTTTTTGGAGGGGGGAAGACAGGGCGATTGGAGTTAAGAGACTTGCCCAAGGTCAGATGGCTAGTAAGTGTTAAGTGTCTGAGGCTGGATTTGAACTCAGGTCCTCCTGATTTCAGGGCCAGTGCTCTAGAGATTCGCTGCACCACCTAGCCACCCCTAGAGTTTACTTTCTTTTTTTTTTTTAAAAGCAATTGGGGTTAACTTGCTCAAGGTTACACGGCCAGCTGAGCCCAGATTTCATCCCCAGGTCATCCCGACACTGGAGCCGGTGCTCTTACTCGCTGAGCCACCTGGCCGCCCCTAAGCAATTGGGGTTAAGTAACTTGCTCAAGGTTACACGGCCAGGTGTTTCTGGGTGGGTGCTAAGTGTCTGAGCCTGGGATTCGATCTCCAGGTCTTCTCAACACTGGAGCCGGTGCTCTTACTTGCTGTGCTACCTGGCCGCCCCTAGAGTTTACTTTCAAAGCAGGGGAGGTCTTCAAACTCCCCCCTAGGTCTATTAAGGGGCAGGGAAGATCTTCAAATTCCCATTCTCATTACACTCTTACATGTATTATTCTCTCTGGTTTACAGATGAGGAAACTGAGGCTCAGACATTAAGTGACTTACTTGTGGTCAAACAGCTAATAAGGCACAGAGTCAGCATTTGAGCACAGGGCTCTCCTGACTACATTTCTGTCATGTACATGTAGAAACAAATCTTCAAATGCCCATGGCTTGAAATGAGACAAGCCTGGGATTCCAAGGCTGGATTCCAAGGCTGGCTTGGCTTAAGGTGGGGCAGTATCCTACTCCCATCTCTTTATCCTGGAAATAGAGCCAGGGCAGCCTGGGCCTGAGGGTTGAGAAGGGATTGGAGCAAAGGGAAAGACCTTCTGCCTCAAATTCTCTAGCTTAGAGATCCATTGCAACTAATAAGCTAATAGCCATGGGGGAGCAAGGAAAGAGCCATTTGCGCAATGGAATGTTGGGCCTGGCAGAGCTGCTTACCGTCTAGTACAGGGTTATAACATGGATACCTACTAAGTGCACAGTTCTCTGGGTAGTTGGAGTGACCAGGTCATTACTGACAGAGAGCATGAGGGAAGACCTCCTGGGGGAGATGGCATTTGAATTGGCAAAGAAGGAAGTATAGGAAATCCCACCACAGAAGCATGAAGTTTGGAAAACACATGCCATATTCAGGGAACAGCAAGTCCATTTTGACTGTGGTTTAGACACTGTGTAGGGGAGAAATGTGAGCTGAGACTGGAAAGCTAGGAACGTCCCAGAATATTAAGGGTCTTGAGTGTCAGGTTGTAATGCGAATGTAAAGTTTAAAGATCTTCCCTGCCCCTAGGCTAAAGTGCACCTGGAGCCTGGGGTGGGAGGCTTGTTTTTCAGTAGATACTTCTTGATTGGCCAGTGGGTCCAAAAGGTTGTTACATTCTCTGAGCCAGGAGAAGGCTATATAAGCCCTGATGTGTAGCTTTGTTTTGGGGGCTCACTTTGAGAAGTGTTCTGTGATTTGATCTGAATTCTGGGAAGCCGTTGTTGAGAGTCCCCCGGCTTTGAAAAACCCAGAATGTGGAAACCCAGATGTTGACTGGGGCAGATCCAAGAACCTGTGTCAGCAGGCACCCTGGGGACACTGGGGTGCTTGCTGCTACAAAATGGCGTCACGAACAGGATCTGCAGAGTAAAAGGAAAGTATGGGGGCTGGGATAATTGTTTGTTTCCCAGTTGTGGTAGTTGTGACTCTGTGGAGCCATGGACCAGGAGAGAAGAATGGCCTGCATGCAGACTTCACTGAGCTGAGAGCGGGAATGGTGAGCTGCCTGCATCGGGACCTGGGCAGAAGCCAGGAGCGGCTGCCGCTTGCGGGAGGAGAAGGAGCCCAGGAGTTCGGAATTCAGCCACAGGAAAAGATAAGAACTGAGCAGCAAAGCAGGGGCACTGAGTGTGTTTCCTGGCTGCATCCCACAGTTTGGGACCCAGGGGGAGGATGGACTTGTGACTATGGGGGGTGGGATGAAGTGCCTTGGATCCCCAGGGACCCCACCTTGTTGGTTTTGTTGCCCAGCCCCCTCTCTGTGCTTGGAAGCTGGGGCTGGAGCTGTGTGAGGGGAAGGACACTCCCCTCCCCCCAGAACTTTATTTGAACTCTTGTTCTGAATTGAAGTGATTATGCTATGTACTTTGTGTTTGTTTAAGGGCCAGTGGCCACTTTGGTAACTTTAGTTCTGTACTTTGAAAATGTGACCTAAGAAATGTTCAGTGCTAATTCAAAAGTAAATTGTCTATGCTATGGGCATGAAAGATCTTGGGGCTGAATGTAATGCGAATGTAAATTTTAAAGATCTTCCCTGCCCCTAGGCTAAAGTGCAGCAGAAGCCTGGGGAGGGAGGCTTGTTTTTCAGTAGATACTTTTTGATTGGCTAGTGGGTCAATAAGGTTGTTACATTCTCTGAGCCAGGAGAGGCTATATGAGCCCTGATGTGTAGCTTTGTTTTGGGACTCACTTTGAGAAGTGTTCTGTGATTTGATCTGAATTCTGGGAAGCCGTTGTTGAGAGTCCCCCGGCTTTGAAAAACCCAGAATGTGGAAACCCAGATGTTGACTGGGGCAGATCCAAGAACCTGTGTCAGCAGGCACCCTGGGGACACTGGGGTGCTTGCTGCTACACAGGTAGAAAACTTAAAACTTTATGTGGAGGGCAATAGGGAGCCACTGAAGATTGTTGAACAGAGAAATGATAGCATCCATTCTATGTATAAGGGAGAGAATTCTAGTGCTAGTACTGAGTGTGGAATGGATGGCAGCAGAGAAAGGGCAGGCAGGAAGACTTGCTAGGAAGAAACTTCATACAGGTAAGTAGCTGGTAATGAAGGATGGTTTGGGATGAATAGGGTTTGAGGTCTTGTAGAGCCTGGTGACAAACTCAGATAGAAACAGGGACCACAAAACCATCCCTAAGGAACCCTGCAGGCTGCATATTGACTTAGAAAACCACAGGTTTGTCTTTTTAAATTATTATTAACACAACAACACATCCAAATCTGATAGGACCCATTTGAATGTGATTCCGGGGGCCCTGGGGAGTGTGGTGGGCTGTGCACACTGCCCCCCCCCCCCACTGCTTCGTGTTTGGCACCTCTGTTATAGAGAGTTAGAGATGAGGGTCTGTCTCAGGGAGGAGCCTGGGACTAGAGGCCTGCAGCTAGGGGCTCGGTAGCTACAGTTGGAAACAACAGGCAAGCTTGCCAAGGAAGAGACCACATAGAGAAAAGAAAGGGTGGAGAAGAGGCCCTGGGGAACATCTCCAGGCTCCAGTGCAGAAGTAAAACAGCTGAGGGTGGTTAGGTGGCACAGTGAATAGAGCACCAGCCCTGGAGTTAGGAGGACCTGAGTTCAAATCTAGCCTCAGACACTGAACAAAAAACTAGCCAGGTGACCTTGGGCAAGTCACTTAACCCCAATTGCCCTAAAATTAAAAAGCCAAAAAAAAAAAAGAAGTAAAACAGCTGGTTCCTGATGCTGGGCTCATTCCTGCCCCTCCATGCCTCCCTACCCTACCCACACAACTCTCACTGAGGCATCGTTTCCTTGGTAAAGAAGCTGCACTTTTAGTAACAGTCTTCAGAATCGTTGGGACAGAGCATGCTGTTGAGCCGCTGACACTTCTCTGTATGTGGCAGAAGGGAGTCTGACTTTGCTAGGCCTTAAGTATTTTCTTAGGGTCACCCTGCTTAAAAAAACACCATGTCAGTATATTTGTAAAAAGAAGAAACAGGACAGGAAGAGGGTGAGAATTAGGCTGGTCACATGAGTGAACACTGACATGGATTTGGGACCTTTCGGAAGCAAATCACCCTCACCTTCTTAGAAAACACCATCAGGTTCTTAGGCGGGCAAAGAGGGTGAAATGATGTTGGAGGCTTCATGCCCCAAGTTCTGCTTCTGGCTCTGCTACTGACTTGTCTTATCATTTCAGACACACCCCTCTCTGATATAAATCAGGCTAATCAATAAATATTTATTAAGCACCAGCTCTGCTCCCCAAGAATCAATTTTACAAGTTATAAGCTGAATGAAGGGTTGAATTAATGAATGAAGGCAGGAAGGAGTCTTAAAAGAAGCCTTTAAGTCCAACTCTCTCATTTGATGATGGAGGAAACTGAGGCCCTGACAGATCATGTGACTTCCCCAGGTGGCAGAGCCAGGGCTCCTAGGCAGCAGTTTGTACATGACTGGTCTTAGATTGTCCCAAGGCTAAGCAGAGGATGGTCCCATGCTTGTCTGCCCTACTCCAACCACTTCCGGGGGCTTCTGTTCAGTTCTGGGGCCACTATTGGCAAGTTAGAGCATGTCCAAAGGGAGAAGGCCAGGATCACAAGGGGACTCTAAACGCTCGATCCTCACTGCAGTGTCGTGAAGTAGGCGGACCGAGATGAAGCGATTGGTCCCAGCTCAGGTGGCTGGTGATGGGCCGAGCTGGGCCTTCGGTTCTGCGCCCGCCCGAGGCAGTATTCTGCCGAAGTGCCTTTGTCCAAACAATCTGAAAATGCTTTTGTTCTCTGTTTCCTGCACATCTATGTTGTTCAAGGGAAACATCTTCCTCAGGGCAAAGAGGGTAAAAATCCTGAATCTATTTTGGAAACTGTGCTCTTGGTTGGGGATCAAGGCCGCTGGCTTCTGGACTTGGAGCTAGGAGGGCCCTCAAATGTCATCTACTTCAACCCCTTTACAGCAAAGAAAACTGAGGCCACAGGAGCTGAAGGGCCATGCTCATGGCCACACAGGCACTGAATGGCAGAACCAGCATCTGAAGGCAGTGCCTCTAACTGCTGGGCCCTGGAATCACCTGCTGACTCAGTACCCCCCCTCCTGCCCTGCCAAATTTCAGACCCCACCTATTTATTGATCATTTGCCCAAAGAGGATAATCAGAGTAATTATTGTTGCTATCATTGAATTGTAATGTTTGGTCTGCCTCCAGCCTCAGCATCAACAAGCCTGGGTTTGAGTCCAGCCATGTCTATGCCACATACTGGCTTTGTGACCATGAGCCAAGCATGGCCCAAACAACCCTCTAAGACCAAAAGTTACAGACAAGTAGCATCTGCATTGGTGGAAGGAGTTTCTAGACTGGGAGTTCCCCACCTGGATGAAATCATTATGAATTCCCAAAGCCAGACAACGGGCATTAGGATCCACAGTTTACAGAAGAGGAAACTGAGGCTTCAGTGACTGATGTGATATTAGATTAGTTCAACTCAGAAAAGCCGTGGTCAGAGCTGGTTGAAACCCTGGGCTGGAATTTCCTTTCTAACCCCCTGGACAATGGGGTCTCCCACCTCGCTTGAAAGATTGCCAACAAAGGAAGTGAAGAAAAGGAGGATGCCAGTTGCCTTCCAGAGTTGTTGTGAGGAGCAGGAAGCCAGAGCAAGAAGGCCTGTGTGACCTCAAAGCACTAAAGAGACTGAGAAAGGAGGAGGAGAAGGGCTATAGGATTGGGATCCAGACCATTCTATCCATGACATAGATTGACTTACCTGACAAGCCAGGTCCCTGAAAGCATATTGACCCAGAAGAAGGGCACTCTGGATTCCAGGAAGCCATGGTCTTTAAAGGTTGAAATCAAAGTACTTCTCTCATAAATACACTGAAATAGCCCTTCCCTTCATTCAAAACCAGAGGCTTGTATATGTGCACTTGTGTGGGACTACTCCCTTGGGCCCTGCCTGTTATATAGCTAGAAGGCAGGGCATCAACAAATCTGTCTCCTACAGAAGGGCAGTTGTGGCCAGAGTTAAGGAATAAATGGGGCTTTATCAGAGGGCTGAGATCTTTAGAACTGTGGGGTCTTCAGATCTATTTGAGATTGGCTCCCAGTAATGAGTTTTATAGAGAAGGCTGATTGGTAGCCAAAGACAATGAAAGTGTGGTCATTTTCAATCAATCATTCAATTTTTATTGAGTGTCCATTCCGTGGTAGGCATTGTATGAGGCCACAAATAAAGGAGACAAGAATAAGTAAGACAAGGCCCGAGAATCCCAGAAGGCCCAAGGTAGATGGCCACTGTAGCAGCAACCACATTGGCATTCCCAGGATGGCTGCTAGCCCAGATTCTTAGATCTGCTTTACTGGGAAAGATAGCTGTTTAAGGGCTCAACAGTCTTTTTAAATTACATTCACTGGTTCAGGGGTAAAGTCGGCTCCCTGAACTTCAGAAAAAATACAAGCAGAGAAATAAAGACCAACAGACTGGGCTCTGACTGCCTGAATCAACTTTACATACATCCCTGTTTGGAGAGAGCCTTTACATCTGAGCAGTCAGGGAGCTCTAAACATGCGGCCACTCAAAATCTCGACCTGGGAATCACAAGAACCTTCTCCTAAGCAAGCCCCCAAAGCAAAATACCAACTCAGAAAGGTTATACACTTCTCAGAGCCAGGGGCCCACAACCCTTCTGACTCAGAGCCTTATTAGAAATTAGCAAAAGGTGTGAAAGCCTTCTGGCAAGCAAGCCTCCCCTAAGCAAGCTTCCCTTAATGGGCTGCCCATGAGCCCTTTTAATGGGCGGGACAGATCTTAAATCTAATTACCATTACAGCCACTTAGGCTCAATCAGAGGCCAATTAGTTCTACCCATATTTGAAGAAGAATCTCCTCAACAATGTATTTGCCTAAGGGTTATCTCTTCTCTGTGAAGTTCAGTAGGTTCAGGGAGCTCACTACTCTCAAGTCATCCCATTTGCTTTTGGACAGCTCTCCCAGAAAGTTTTATCCGACCTCATGCCTCAACCTTCCCCTTTGCAATTCCATAAGAAAATTGCTGGTTTTCCCCTTTGGAACCAAATAAGCCTAGGCCCTCTTTGCCATGATAGTCTGTCACATACTTGAAAACAGCTCTCGTGGTCTCCCAGACTCCTCTCTTGTCCAGGTTGACTTGCTTATTTCCTTCCACTGATCCTTTTATGGCATGACCTTGGGACCTTTCCTCTGGGCATTCCTGCTTGTCCATGTTCCACCTCAGATGTGGTATGTGAATGTGAATGTAATCATCTGGTAATCCTTGTCCCCTGAATGTTTCTCTGAACACAGCCCAAGACCCCTTCCCTCAAGGAGCCATCTGACCAAATAACCAGCAAGCATTTATTTAGCACCTACTATGTGCCTCCCACTACTTCTTTCTGGAGAAGGGGGCAAGGAGGACATTTCAGGCATGGAGACAGGAGTAAGCAAAAACATACTCTCTTGGGATTATGATGTAACAGTTCCTAAAAACAGACACTGTACAATGTCTAGCCCATTTAGCCTGATTTCCTCTGTCTAGGACGGCATTGTAAAAAGCTGATCCATCTTTTCCATCATGAGAAGTCTGGTGCAGGATGTGTGTGTATGTGTGTATGGGAGCTTGAGTCAAAGGACCAGAGGAATGGGGCTTCAGCCCCAGATCCAAACACCAGTTGTTGTGTGTACACACACACATACACAGAGACACACACATGCCAAGAAGACACTGTTAAGCAGACAACAGGTTCAGCCTGTAAGATTAACTAGGACTTTCCTCCTTTGCCATAGTCAGAGAACTCAACTCTGTTCAACTCAAAAGAGGCACATCATCTAGAGACAGTAACTAGCACTTCTTGGTCATTTCCTATTTATCTTGTATGTAGCTTGCTTTGTATATATTTGCTTGCATGATTATATTACACTGTAAGTTCCTTGAAGGCTGGGACTGTCTTTTGTGTCTTTTTGTATTGCCAGTGCTTAGCACAGTGCCTGGCACATAGTAATTGTTTAATATATGTTTACTGATTGATTGACTTGAAAAAGTCAGGGTTTTGTATGTTAGGATATAGTTCAAAGAATCACACAATAGAAAAGTACCCATCTGTAACAACATTTAAAATAGGAAAATTTGATTAAAAATAACTGAAAAAATAGATGAGAGGGGTTGGAACCTTAGAATTTATGGTATATGTTTCTTAGGGGCCAATACCCAGTTCAGTAGTTGCTAAGGACAATACTCAGTGCCCTCAGATCCTGGAAAGGGATTCATCAAAAATAGAAACTTAGGATATGAATCCTGGTTTTGCCACCCACTAGCAGTGTGACCTCAATTGAGTAAGTCATTCAATTCATCCCCCTCTGAATCTCAGCTTCGTTATCTATAAACGAGGTTCTTGTAGTTTTAAGGCAAGCATTCTGTGAGTTTCAAAGTGTGCCATGGAAATGGGGAATCGTGATTTTCTATTATTATAGAAATGGGAGCTATTATTTACAGAAGCGACTTCCTAAAACTCTTGCCTTCTTGGCAGCCAATCCAGTCAGGAAATCAATGAATTGCCTCGTTGGGAGGATTAAAAGGACATTGGTGTGCTGAGCCCACAGTTATAAGAAGAGCATATCCTTAGAATTGGAATGCCTGCAGATAAATTGATCTTTTGACCATCTTGTTTATTGTGAGGTGGAGGAACAAGATGAAAGTACTCGGATGTTAATTTCATTATGGAAACTATAAAATGACCTTGTGGATTTCACCTAGCTGACCCACCATCAACTGAAAAAGGCACACAATCAACTACATTTCATTTGGACAGTGGGGTTGGGAGTCATGTCAATGATTTTTGTCTACATGATAGAAGCTCAGCAAGATTTGGGCACTAAAAGGGCTCATTTTAGCCATAGTTGATGGAAATGTATTCTCTGCTTCCCAGAGCATCTAGAAGAGGGATCCAACTGGTTCTGTATGGCTCCAAAGGGCAGAACTAGAAACAATGGCTAGAAGAAGAAAATAGGCAGTTTTGGGCTCATTGTAAGGAAAGGTTTCCCAGCAATTAGAGCTAGTTCAAAAGTGGGGACAGATGACCCCATTTGTGAAGGGTCTATTGCATCCAAATTAATTGGATAAATAAAATCAAATGTAAAAGCCAAGTGGAGTAGGTTGTCTGAGAAGGTAGTAAGTTTCCTCCCCCTAGACATCTTCAAATGCAGACTGCATGAGCACTTGCTGGGGTTTGGCTTCAGAGGTCCCTTCTAACCCTGAGAGTCTGTGAGTAAGACCCATCCTGGACTTCTGGTCAAAATGATTGTCTGAAAGAGAAGCAAGCTGCTCAGTTGTCACATGCCTACTCTAAGAAAACCCTGCAATTCACACCAGACTAAATAATAATAAATCACAAGAGGAACCACAGTAAATGACTTCTCCTGCCCCAGAAATACACCAAAAAGTCAATCAGAAACAGGAGGGCAATAGAAAAGGAGGCCTTTGCCAGTAAAACTAGTGCCTGCCCAAAGTAGCCTCTCAGCACAACCAGAGACAGGACAAGACATAAGGAGCCTACAAGGCTTTGTGCCTAGAGGCAGCAATAGCAGAGAGCTCCCCTGAAAAAAAAAGCCCCAAGGGAGTAAAAAAATCCAAGAGTTGGAATCTTAGAAGATCCAGGAAGCCAAGTGGGGAGCAAGCAGGGAGTAGCACTCACACCTAGACAGTCTAGGCTCAGGGGTTCTGGGGTCCATAATACTCTAGCCTGAGATTCCAGAAGGGACCCTGAAGATCCAGTGCTCAAAATCTCAAAGATTCAGGGTAACCTAACCCTGGGAGGTGAAGGGCTTGGCCCTGGAGCAAAGCCCCAATTCAAGAATTAAATCTGAAGAGATGAGTAAGGCAAAGAGAACATAGTTTAGCCAATATTTTAAAAACAATTGCAAATCTAGAGGTACCCCAAGAGAAGGAATAAACAAGCAACTCCAGAACAAATGGAAACAAATGGAAAGTCACAGGAAAAAATGGATTTTCCACAGCAACCATATGAATGCCTAGTAGAAATGAAGCAAGAGATTAAAAAATGAAACAAAAGCTCTGGAGAAATGAATTGGAAGGGGAATAAATAGTTTAGAAGAGAAAGCAGCAAACCTTATCCAAGAAATGTAATTCCTGAAAGCTCGACTAGACCAAACAGAAATATTAATGACTCCATGAGACAGCAGAAAATATTAGAACAAAATCAAAAGATTGGAAAATGGAAGATATATTAAAAACCATTGACCTGGAAAATAGGTTAAGAAGAGATGATTTAAGAATCATTTGATTCTGTGAAAACCGTGATTTTAAAAAAAATAATATTTTAAGAAAACACAAATAAAAGCTGCCTAGATCAATTGGAACCAGAGGGCAAATAGAGATAGAAAGGATACGCTAATCACCTCTTGAAAGGAATCCCCAAAAGAAAAGTCCCAGCAATGTCATAGCTAAAATCCAGAACTCCCATGACAAAGAGAAAGTACTAGGAAGGAACCATAGTCAAGATCACATAAGATCTGTTGCTTTCTACTGAAAAAGAGAGGAGAATCTTGGAGTATGATTCCAAAAGATATATGTGTATACACACACACACATGTGCCTGACAATAGAATAACATATCCTCGTGGCAGGTAAAAGATGAAATGACTGAGGAAACAAAGGTTTGAGCTTCCAAGCAGACAGATTTCTTAAGCAGGGCATGCCAAATGCAATACCAAATCGAGACCAGGACTCCTCAGCTTTGGCACTGGACCACAAATAACAGGGGGAGACAGATTTTTATGCATTAAAAACAATCAAATTTGTTGTTGTTCAATGTTTCGATTGTGTCTAACTCTTCTGACCCTGTTTGGGGTTAGGCATTTATTAAGCACCTACTACTGTGCTAAGTGCTGAGGATACAAAGATGAAAGACAGTCCCTGCCCTCAAGGAGCTCACAATCTAAGGGGGAGCCCACAGGCAAACAACTATATATAAGCTATATATGCTATAAACAGGAAATAATCAACAGAGAGAAGGCTCTAGAATGAAGAGGGGCTGGAAAAGGCCTCCTGTAGAAAGAAGGATTTTACCTGGGCCTCGAAGGAAGCCGGGGGCAGAGATGGGGAGGGAGAGCATTCCAGGCATGGGCACCAGCCAGGGACGATGCCCAGAGAGAGAATGGCTAATTCCTGAAACAGCTGGGGGCAGTTTCACTGAATCAAAGACTCCATAGAAGGGTCCAAGGCATACAGAAGAGTGGCAAGGGGGGAGGGGGGAATATGTCCACCAAAAAGAGGCACCAGGGAGTCACTGGGGTCCACTGAGATGGTCTGGCTTGTGCTTTGTCGGCCTCGACCTGAGTGCAGGCTCGAGGAGGTGAGGAAGCTGTCAACCACCTCCTGACACAGAAGACAGTCAGACATCAGAGCACACTGCCTCTATGTGACTTGACTATGCTTGCTTGTTCCAAGTTGGTTTGGGTTTTGTTTTCTCTTTCTCTCAGTTTTTGATCTGCAGTGAGTCAGGGGTCTTATCAATAATGATTCTGAAAGATTTGTTAAAACGCACAGGAGAGAAGAGATAAAAGTTCAGAAGGAAGCGCAGACAAGATAATTTTGAAACTAATGTATGGAGCTTCTGAAATCCTTCTTTTTAAAAGCATGTAGTACAACCAATATTCATGGGTTTGTAAAGATTCCTCTTCTGTGTTCTTCTATATATATGGAAATACTCTTTTTCTAGTGTTTGGAATAATTTTTTCCTAAAAAAGTTGTCCTAGTCTGGAGAAAGGTGGCATTGATAGAAATATTCAAAAAGGGTTTGAACAAATGCATAGATAATCACTTAATAAGGTGCCCAAATTCCAAGATATCTTTCAAAATGATCAATAAAGTATATTCCTTTGGACACAACACCCACATGTAAGGGTTATGTAACCCTAAGCCATGCCTCAGGTGGCCAGAGGGAAAAGGAAGAAAGGAGGAGCAGAAAGAGGAGGAGGAGAAGGAGGAGGAGGAAGAGGAGGAGGAGGAGGAAGAGGAAGAGGAGGAGGAGGAGGAAGAGGAGGAGGAGGAGGAAGAGGAGGAGGAGGAGGAAGAGGAGGAGGAAGAGGAGGAGGA
>NW_027187258.1:140000-198250 GCF_028583685.1 Petaurus breviceps papuanus | reverse complement strand
TTGACCCACTGGCCAATCAAAAAGTATCTACTGAAAAACAAGCCTCCCTCCCCAGGCTTCTGGTGCACTTTAGCCTAGGGGCAGGGAAGATCTTTAAAATTTACATTCGCATTACACCTTGTCACAACAGACTGGGGTAGTGCGGCAACATGGTGTTCCTGGGTGGCTTTCCTAGTGTGTTTGTGTGCCCCGGGGATAGCTGTATGTAGTGGAGTGGGCTGTAGAGCCTCCTGAGGTCCTGGCTTCAGAGAATGTGAAAAGGTTTGGGTAGAGATGACTGTGGTTCAAAGTCAGCAAGTTTCACCTTTTGAGCTCTTCCCTATTTTCTCAGAAATATCTATGTCAGACAGAGGTCATGGGATCCTGACACATTCCAACTGTGAGATTCTCTGATAAATAGGCTTTAAAAAAGACTTGGATGCGTTTGTGAACAATGGAGCCATAAATGGCCAGTAACAGAAGCTGGCATCTATCCAGCTCTTAAGGTCAACAGCAGGATGGACAATCAGAGCTTTCCAAAGCATTTCCCTTGGGGCCACCTCTTTTGGAAACAGAACTTGGGGCTCCTTGTAGCAATTCTTACACAGCAATTCTTATGTGTTCATATTCCCTAACTGAGCCACTCAAAAGAAAGGGCACTGGCCATGGAATCTGGACACCTGCAATCGGCGAGAAGTCTTCGTTCCTCTCTGAGCGCTTCTGTTTCCCACTTCCCAGGGCTGTGGTTAAGGGAAGCACTTTGTAAATTGGAAAGTGACTTGTTATTAATAATTATTTTTAACAATATACACTGTACAATATTATGAGCAATATTTCAAGATTCATCATTAATTAATCAATCCTGATAATGAAAACTGTGTGGTGCAGTGGAAGAATGTTGGGTTTTGATCCAGGCTCTGCCACTTACTTACCTGCCTGACCCAGGGCATGTTACTTCATTTCTGGAGGCCTCAGTTTCCTCCTTTGTAACTTGTTCTTTCTAAGGCACTTTCCAGTTGTAAGTCTATGATATTTTTATCCTATGAAACAAAATGATCCATGATCTGATTAGTCCCATGCACAACCTAAGCTAACCAGCCTCTCAATATCAGCTGATAGATCTGAGGACAGAGGGACTGAACCCAGAAGCGGGGGGCTGGAAATTCCGTGGGGGCCTTGAGCAAGGAGAAATAAGAGCATGACTCATTATGCATAGGCCTCTTTTGTACTAGCCCACCAGAATTGTTTTCTCCATGTTTCCCTTTACTCCACCTACTTCCATGGGGGCCAACCTATTTCATCTTAGCTCCTTTGGTCTCCTTAGCCATGATCCCCAAAGCCACAGCCCCATGCAGATGCTCAGGCTATCATTATGGACCACACTTCCCCCCCCTTTTTTTTTTAAAGCAATCAGGGTTAAGTAACTTGCTCAAGGTTACAAGGCCAGGTGTTTCTGGGTGGGTGCTAAGCATCTGAGCCCGGATTGGATCCCCAGGTCATCCTGACACTGGAGCCGGTTCTCTTACTCGCTGAGCCACCTGGCCGCCCCTAAGCAATTGGGGTTAAGTAACTTGCTCAAGGCTACACGGCCAGTTATTTCTGGGTGGGTGCTAGGTGTCTGAGCCCTGATTCGATCCCCAGGTGATCCCGACTCTGGGGCCGGTGCTCTTACTCGCTGTGCTACCTGGCCGCCCCTACACTTCCCCTTTTCAATCAGAGGAAGAGCTTGGTAACATCCCCACCCCCTCCTACTGCAGCCTCTTTCATGTGTTGCCCTGGGAGGTATGTAGTGCAAGTATTATCACCCCCCATTTAACAGAAGGAGGAACTGTGACTCTTTGGCCACATTGTGGCTTCTCTTCTCAGTCTCTATCTCAGAGCCTTTCAGATTAGATGGGCAGCATGGTAGAAAAAAAAAAGTCTTAGGATGCCCATACATGTGAGTGTATGCTCTAGTCCAGAGGTACATGCCCTTCCCTCAGTCACGTTCAGGAGGACCAGAAATTCAGGGGAGATCCCTCTCTGGCAATCTATCCATCCCACATTCTCTTCTGAATGGGTAGGAAGAACAGGAAGAACAATTTTCAAGCCATCTGACCAAATAACCAGCAAGCATTTATTTAGCACCTACTATGTTCCAGACACTAGGGCTACAAGCACAAAAAATGAAACCTTACCCCCCTTTTAATGGGAAGGACAACAAGACCATATGAAAGTACATATACATTGGATGCAAAGAGAATCCAACGTCCATGAGATGTTCAATAAGCAGTTGGTGATGTGGGACTAAAAGGTCAGGGAAGATATTAGAGCTGGGGATCTATATAGGGCAGTCGTCTCCAGTCTCCATGCCATCTCAATGCCCTGAATAGCAAAGTGGAGATTCTTTGGTCCCATGGTAGCAGCGTGCTAGGGGCCTTCCTCTAGGCCCCTTGCCTTGGGTTACTGCCCACTTCCTTTTCTGCTTCAACAAAGGCTTGATGCCCTCCCTCCTGCTCAGCTCTTCACTGGGAAAGCACCATATCCTACTTGGTACAACACAAAAATGGGACTCCCCTCTCTTTCTCCATACCCTTGCCTTGTTTTATTTGTGGCCTGGTTCTCCAGACAGTCCAGCCTGCAGGGAGTGGTGGCTCCTGCTAAATGACTGCTGGGAATCTGGGTGGTGTGGGGAACGAAGGGAAGCAAGGTAATGCTTTCTCTTTCCTTCTTTGCCAAAGGAAGTTTCTCTGCACTACCAGTTTTTAAATGACTCAAGCCTGGAAAGCCCCTGGGAAATGCTACTGTCCCAGATGTCACTTCAGCATGATGTGGGACAGTTCTGTTAGCTAGATCATGACCTCCCAGCTGCTGCCATCTCTTCCTTCTGGCCTTTCTTGCCTCATTTGGTTTTGGTGATGCTCTATAGGCCAGCTTCTCCTCTCACTTCTCATTCCTACTTCCTTTTCCTCTTTCCACCTATAATGTGTGAATGTGCCCCAGGGCGCTGTCCTT
The DNA here is from genome assembly GCF_028583685.1 of Petaurus breviceps papuanus. Classification (NCBI taxonomy): domain Eukaryota; kingdom Metazoa; phylum Chordata; class Mammalia; order Diprotodontia; family Petauridae; genus Petaurus; species Petaurus breviceps. The sequence continues at coordinate 195,277 of NW_027187258.1, read as the reverse complement.
GACCCTCTGCCTTTCTCTATACATAATCAGTCAAGAATCAACACCTCCTGTGCCAGGCTCTGTGCTAGACACTAGGGGTACAAGTACAAAGAAGGAAATAACTCCTATTCACAAGGAGCCTCCATTCTAACGGGGGAAGACAACAAGGCCATATATAAGGATGCTTAGCATTGATATCGAGAAAATAAATAGAAATCTGGCCAAGGGAAGCCAGATACAAGGTCGTTGTGTGGCAGGGATCCCGAAAGACAGCAGCAGGCAGAGGAATCAGGAAGGCTTCCAAGAGAAGGCAGCTAAATAGCTAGAATGCTCTGTTGGGGCCTTCCCAGTGTCTGGGGAAGGTGTGGGTGGGAGGTGTACAGGACAGGCAGGAATGAGTTCAGATCTTTGTCACTTGAAGAAACTCCTGAACTGATGAGATCATGTTGTTCAGTCATGTCCAGCTCTTTGTGCCCCCATTTGGGGTTTTCCTGGCAAAGATACTAGAGTAATTTGCCATTTTCTTCTCCTGTTCATTTTACAGATGAGGAAACTGAGGCAAACAAGGTTAAGTGACTTGCCCAGGGTCACACAACTAAGTGTCTGAGGCCAGATTTGAACTCAGGTCTTTCAGATTCCAGGCCCAGCACTCTATCCCCTGTGTCACCTTGCTGCTCATTGAGTATCTGAGTATGCTTTCATAATACATTCATATACCTCACATTCATATACCACAACGTGTTCAGCCATTCCCCAACTCATTACTGATGCATCATTGATTTCTAGTTTTTTCCTACCACCCAGAGTGCTGCCCTGAATAGCTTCTAGCTTTTCTCCACAAACCACTTCCTCTTCCCAGTCCCTGCTCCCTCTCTGATTCCACCTGTCTGCTGTTGTCAGATGACTCTTCCTGAAACGCCAATTTCATCATGTTCCCCCCCCTGCATGAGAATCTGCAATGGTTCCCTTCAGCTTATCTCCTCAAGTCCTAACCCTTCAGCCTAGCTTTCCAGACCCTTCATTACCTATTCCCATTGACTCTACCAGTCATCCAAGACCCTCTGTTCTGTCTTCCCATCATCCCCTATCAGCCTCATTTGTAGCTTTATACAAGGCTGGGAGAGAGATAAGTAAAGAAATGAATAGTGGAATCAGGATCCCCAAAGATGTCGACAGGCTGGAACAAAGTGGTCCACACAAATAATAAATCCTCCAAATCATCGATAATCATTAGTCAGGAGGGAGCCCCGGGATGTTTCTCTGGGTTGACATTAATCAGTTAATTAGCATTCTCTGAATTTCATCATTCATCTAACCAACCTAATCGTACAATCACCCAGTCAACTGGTCTTCATCTAGTCCATGAGGCTATTGTGAGAGCTTTAGTGCAATATCTTGCAAAATCTGAGTGTGTAATGTCTGTAACTTTCCCCGAGTTACCATTCTAATAACACAAGGGAGAGAAGGTACTTAGGTTATTTCATCTCTTAGGGAAAAATTTTTTAAACCAAGTGCACAAATCTTAGATGACTAAGACATGGTAGTTCATATTTGGGATTTGGATGGACAATGAGCTCTATAGGAACCCTTTCATGAGGTAATGTGATATCAAAGAAAGCTAGAGTGAGCTCAGGCTGCCGTATTGGAAGTGAAGTGACCAGAGGAAGGACTCCTGGCCAGATCCCAGCTGGAGGACCAGCTGTCTTCCAGTTCTGGGTACCAGGTTCTAAAAGAGGCATTGTGGACTTGGGTGACTCAGATGGTAGAAAGCTGAATGGTAAGTAGGCCATAGGAGACTGGTTAAAGGAACTGGGTGTATTTGGCCTGCACCGGCAATTGAGGCTGGAGGCCACACTCCATATACAACTACAAGTCATCCAGGAGACCACCAGAGTTAGTGACTGGCCAATCTTCCAATGCAGCAGAACCCAGGCCCGTTGCCAAGTTTCCTGTTTCAGAGCCAGCTATCTATAGAACTGAGTTGTGAAGACTTCCCCTTGGAGTGTTTGTGTCTGCTTCTTGATGAGCTTATTAAAAGCCTCTTCAGCCTAGCGGGTGACGCCTGATCTGTCTAGTCTTGCCCAAGTATGACCAGGACTAAAGTTCCAGCATGCATTTGAGAGGTCCTAGGGGCAAGACCATGTTTTCCAGATGTTCACCCAGGACATCCCTAGAACACAGTCATCTAAGTCAACCAGTTTCAGAAGGGGCTTAATGAAATCCATCCCATGGGCCTAAACTGGCCCTGAGCAAAAGCGGCTTTTTCAAAGTGGCAAATTTGGGTATGATAACAAGAAAATCTTGTCAACAATGAGAGCTGTCTTGGTGTGGTATGGGCCACCCCTAGAGGCAGTGGGATCCCCTTCGCTGGAGGTCCATCAGCCAAAATTGGCTGATTACTTGTTGGGCATGCTATAGGAAATATTCTTTTTCAGGTGCTGAGTGGATAGGATGGCCCCTGAGTACTATCATGTCTGGCAGGAAGATGACCAGAGAGCAGTATAATAGGGCCCCTCAATATGGGAAACTTGAGCCAGTGAGGACCACGGGGCCCCAATGTGGCTGCCAGAGTGCTGGTGCCCCAGATAGATAAAGGAAATGGGGTTGGCCCTGCTGAGTTTCATCTACTTTGGTAATTTCAAGAGCCAGCCCTGTGCAGACTGACCCAAGCTACCTATTCAGAGCAAGCATTGCAAGGCAATTGTTGGCACCTTTTTGCCGATGTGTCTTCAGTTCAGACCTCTGTGAAACTAAGGAAGTAATCACTGATGGGGGATCTCTGGGATCCACTAACCTTGGACTTGAGTTAATCCCCCTCTTAGTTTCCTCCGCTTGGAGACTTCCTCATTGCTCTTGGGAAATCCAGTGACAGAGAGCCCCTTCACATACACGTAAGCAGTTCCTGCTTGATGGTCATCATGCTTGTGACCAGTCTCTGGGGTTCAATGAGTTCTCTCTTTTACTGTGTGGGGAACTCAGAACTGTGCCAATCACAAGTACTCCAGGGACTTCAAAGACAGAAAGAAAGGTCCTGAATACTCCAAAAATACTCATAGCCACACTTTTTGTGGTAGTGAAAATTCAGACTCAAAGAGGAGGGCTGTCTATTGGGAAATGGATATGCAAAACATGGTCTACAGATGTAATGGGATATTATTGCAACATAAGTTAATGATAAATATGAGGAATTCAGAGAAGCGTGGGCAAACTTCTATGAACTGAAACAGAGGGACGTGACTATGGCCAGGGAAATGATATCCACTTGAGGGTCACATGGGCAACTCTCCCAAGTACCTCCAGAACCAGCTTCAAATGTGAATGGGAAATATTTAACATAAAAACACAATAAAACATAAATAATGTGAATATGTGGTTTTTGAAGTCAATATGCATCCATAGGGATCCTTATGTAAGGTTTAATGGTCCTGTTTCTTTTCTTTTTTAAAAAAAAATTGTTTACTTTTCGTTTACAAGATTCAGTTCCACAATCCCTTGAGTTTCAAATTTTCTCCCCCTCCCTCCCTTCCCCCCTCCCCCCCCACGGCGGCATGCAATCCAATGCAGGTTCTGCAAATACCTTCACATTAAACATGTCAGGTGGTAAAGAAGGATTATAACCAATGGAGTGAACAATGGGAAAGAGGGAGCAAAAGAAAACACAGAAGAGAGAGAGAGCAAGTGGTTTGCTTCAGTCTACTTTCCATGGCGTTGTCTTCTAACCTTGCATTGCTGAGAGGCCCAGTCTATCAAAGTCGGTCATCACAAATATGATGTGTCTGTAACTGTGTACAAAGGTCACGCTCTCCTCACTTAGCATCAGTTTATACAAGTCTTTCCAGTTATTATGAAGTCTTCTTGCTCTGCATTTCTTTATAGCACAACAGTATTCCATTGCATTCATATACCACAGCTTGTTCAGCCATTCCCCAATGGATGGGCATTCCCTTGATTTCTAATTCTTTGCCACCACAAAAAAGCTGCTATAAATAGTTTTGTACATATGGGTCCTTTCCCCACTTGTATGATCTCTTTGGGATACAGCCCTAGAAGTGGTATTGCTGGGTCAAAGGGTATGCATATTTTTACAGCCCTTTGGGCATAGTTCCAAATTGCTCTCTAGAATGGTTAGATCAGTTCACAACTCCACCAACAATGTATTAGTGTTCTAATTTTTCCATATCCCCTCTAGCATTTATCATTTTCCTGTTTTGTCATGTTAGCCAATCTGTCTGGTGAGATGTGGTACCTCAGAGTTGTTTTGATTTGCATTTCTCTAATCAATAGAGATTTGGAGTATTTTTTCATATGCTTATAGATATATTTGATTTCTTTCTCTGAAAACTGCCTGTTAATATCCTTTGACCATTTATCAATTGGGAAATGACTTGTATTCTTATAGATTTGACTCAGTTCTCTCTATATTTTAGAAATGAGGAATGACCCCGTTTCTATTTGAATGACACCACTGATATACACAATGGCTCCAATAACATGAATGAAAAGAACACTCAGACAAAGCCAAGCATTGAGTTATTGTGATGTCCAGTTTACAGCCCCACAGAAAAGATAAAGAAGTGATAGGGACGTGGAGCAGCACAGCTGCAATGCGTTGTATGCAGTAGAAGTGTAACTTTTTCTGGGTCAGAAGGCAAGTTTTTCTTAGGAAGGAATGATTTCAAAACAAATTATTGTGATCTAAAAACAAAAGATATTGATGACACTTACTTTTATTTATTATTATTATTATTTTGTTTTTGGAGAGGCAATCATGGTTACGTAATTTGCCCAGGGTTACACAGCTAGTAAGTGTCAAGTGTCTGAGGTTGGATTTGAACTCAAGTCCTCCTGACTCCAGGGCTGGTTCCCAGCGCCACCTAGCCACCCTTATGAAACTTATTTTTTAAAAAAAAACTGTGCCCATCAGCTCTTTGCATCTGCCGGGATTTCATCCTCAACACAGTCCCCCAAATATGGCTGGATTTGGGCACAAGACTGAGGGAGTATGATATTACCACCCACCACCCTGTCAACCCCAAAGGTACGATTTGGCTGCCTCCCATACAACATGGAATTGGCTCGAAGGAGCCACCCTGAGGTACTCTTTCTTCTTCCCATTTACTCCCTAGCACCTTACTTCCACGTTGGATGCACTCAAACTGGTCTACATCCTGCTGTTTCCCTCTTCCTTTCCTCATTCTGTTTCACACAATCAATAGTCATTTTATATTCTGTCACAAACACAGCCAGAGTTCTGATCTCAAATACTCTTAACCATCCTGCATTGGGCAGGTGTAACCTTGGGCGAGTCACTTCTTATCTGTGGGCCTCAGTTTCCTCCTCTGTAAAATGAAGGGATTGGACTAAGTTCTGGATCTCATCTTATGATCTCCACAATCAGGAAAAAGTCCTGATGCCTGTCGGGATCCTTAATGAATACAAAGGGACATGAAAATTTTATATCTTATCTCCCCCCTCCAGACCCTTATATGTAGATTCTTTCTCCCAGAAAGATACTTTCTCCTTTTGGGGTAGAAAGAAGAGGAGCCAATAGGGAGGGAGTCTGACTAATTGAACCCTAAGGATTCCTTATAACCCTCAAGGTGCCATGACACTGAGCCCACCATATGCCTTCCATTGGGTACTGTCTTTGTAAATTCTGTGGTCTCTTCCTTGTTCATTCCTTCACCTACCCAACTCTTACTTTCTCCTACCTAGAGGAACCACTTCTCACTTGACATTTGTGGAGAATTACCTATTTTTTAAACATTTTGTTCTCTGCCATCTATTTAATGAGGTTGACTAAAGGTTTATCATCAGGCAGTCTTCTCATAGGATCAGTTTTTAGCGGGTCCTCTCGGTTTATAAGTGACTTATTTAATGCTGATTTCCAAGATTTCCTCTTTTATGCTTATTTGGAGTCTCTTTGTTGGTTTCTAATTTTTTTAATGCACATTCTATTCCCCAATCCTCTCCTTTTCTATTTTGCCGATTATCGGGTAACCATTCTTCCCCTGAGGTCTGCTCTTACTTGTGTCATCATTTTCACTGTCTTGCACACAATTATGAGCTGTTCTTTGGATTTCATCATCAGACTTCATCTCCATTTAGGTCTGTGTCTGGTGTTTGTGTTCCCTTTTTTTTTCCTTATACATTTAATCTTCAAAGCAGACAGGGTGATGAGTTCTTGTGATCATAGTGATTGCTGAATCCCAGATTCACAAGATCACAGAATCTCAGAGGCAGAAGGGACCTCAGAGACCATCTAGTCCAACCAATGTCTCTGCAGGATCTCTGTATGTACAAAGACCCCACCAAGTGGCCATCTAGCCTTTGCTACCATGAACTTCCCCCCCCCCTACTTTGTTAAGGCTAAACATTCAACCAACCCTCATATGGTCTCCAGTCCCATTACTTCCCCCTGGGTGCTCTCCAGTTTGTTGTCATTCCTAAAATGTGGTTCCTAAATCTGAACCCAATACTCTCAAAATGGTCTGACTAGGGTAGAGGACAGTGGCACATGCACTATGCACTATACATATTCCTTTTATCACAGCCTAAAATCACATGAACTTATTTGACTGCCAATTCACAGAACTGACTCATTGAACTTAAAGTCCACTGAGACCTCTGGATCTTTTTCAATTCATAGAGAACAAGGATTGGACCTATGATTTCATTGGTATAGGAAACTCCCTATACTAGTACATTGAGAGCTTAAATGACTCGCCCAGGTAGGTGTCAGAGGCAGGACTTGAACACAGGTCTTCTTGGCTTTGAAGTTAGCTCTCTAGCCATTAGACCATACTGCCTCTCAATCAAACTGCCTTCCCCATCTAGTATGTGTGAAGCTGGTATTTTCTCACTCAGGGGGAGGACTTTCCATTTGTTCCTCACCAAGCTATCAGATCCAAAAGGGGCCTATGTGGCAAGCAGGGATGGAGTTTAAGGCCCAGGTCAAAGGCCAGCAAAGGCAGCCTGGAGCCCAAGAGAATGACAGATAAAGGGGAGTGTTAGCTCACATTGGGTGCTGCCAAAATGAGCATTGGCTCCAACCAGGCCAGGGCTGCCCATGCTTCTCTGCTAGCATCTTCCTGGTCGCCATTTCTTAGGGTATGATAATGTTCCATTCCGGCCCAATGGGCGCCCACTTTGTTTCCAGCTGTTCTGCTATAATAATGGGGCCTGCTATGAATATCACAATTATCTTTGGTCCTTTCTTTCTGGGACCTTCTTGAGTACCCATGTGCCCCACAGTGGTATCTCTGCATCAGAGAAAATGGACACTTCAGTCACTTTTCTGGCATAGTTCCCAGCTGCTAATTGGACCATTACATCCAGTCTCCTTCATAGAGCTGTGGCATGCCTTTTGTCAGAATCCCAAAAGCAGAGCTGGCTGAGCTCCTGAGGGGAAGAGCCCCCAGACACAGGTTCTGGTCACGCTCTCTGTATCTGGGGAGCAGAAGTTGGTAGAGACCAAGCCAGCTTCAGGGAGGCTGGGCCAGGCCTGGCTGCCTTGTCATGCTTGCCAGGAGGGGACTGACTCATCCCCACTTCCTGCCCAAGACAGGGTATCTGCAGTAGAAAAAGTTGCTGAGAGTAGTAAGTGTTAAGCTGAGTAGGGGCCAGTCTTGCCCCAAGGCAGTCCCTGCAGGCTGTCCCAGGACCTGGGCCAGCTGGGGTGACTCAGGCCTTCCACTGAGGGGAAGCTGGAGCTGCTTGGGGTGTTCCTGACGTCATGACCATGCACCCACACTGGAAAGCTCCCTCTCTTCTGCATTGGCCACACAGATTGTGGCAAGAGCCTGGGATTTCCAGACTCAGCAAATGTACAGTCCTTGGGACATTGAAGATATCCATGCTGATGTGTCTCAGGAGGAGGCAGAAGGGACCTCTGCTGAATCTGCAGAGGAGCCGCTGTACACTCCCCCCCACAGCCACCCAAATACCTAACAAGGACCTTGGCTTGAGGGCCTCTCAGGAGAGGGAGACCACTGCCCTACCCAGGGCTTGAGACAATGGCTGCCATCCCATTCTGGTTTGGTGTCAGAGGAGGACCTGAGTTCAAATCCCAGCCCTGCCACTCATGTGTCCCCATGTGACCTTGGGCGAGACAACCCGTGTGGGACTCCCTTTCCATGTTCTCTGAAATGAAGGCTGCTTTCAGCTCTAGCTCTCTGCCCCATCATGGCAGGCATCTGGGGATGTCTTTGCAAGATTTCCCTTCCCTGAGTTTGTTGTTACCAGCTGCTTTCCAACCTCCAAATAATACTTATTATTTCTACAGCAGCTATCTGCTGTCTCAGGTCCCCATACTGAGTACTCCATCACCAGTCTCCATGCCTTTGCATAACCCTGACCCCCATGCCCGGAATGCCTTCCCTCCCTCCTCATCTCTGCTTCTGGGAGTCCTTATCTCCATTTGTGGCTCAGCTCACATTGGAGCCTTCTCTGATCTTCTCCCTCCCTGGGCTTCCTTGGGCCCAGTGATCTCTGCATACCTCATGGCCCATTCAATAGGGCATTTTCTTAGAACAGTTCCTTGAGGTCCTCAGTATCTTTCTCATACTCAGCAAAAGGGGCTTCAGCTCCCTTTGTCCTTGTGATCAGCATGGCCAGCCATGACGTCCAATGACTTGAACTAAGACAAGTTCAGCATCCTGGCCGGGCTCAGCTGCTTATGGATCTGGGTCATGATCTGACCGTGCGGATGTGTAGCCAGGAAGCATTTTATAGCATGGCTAAGAGACAACGACAATAGCTTCTGCCCTGGCCCCAACCAACCTCAGAACACAATATTGTTACCCAAGATCACTTCCTGAACCAGGTTTCGGTACTGCTTCAGTCCCAGAGGCGGCAGCTCCAGTGCTATCCCATCCTGGTAGAAGTCAGACACAAGGGCACCACACTAAGGTCCCAACAGCCCGAAGAGCGATTGGGGGGTGCATTTCGGGGGTTTCTGTCTCCTCATTGGCCTAGGAACTGCTAAGCCCTGGGATATGGCTAATTTATTCCTCTTCTGTGGCCCTCTCTGTAATACAGGGGATGGATGGGGCTGGCTGATGGCCAATGACGCAACACTTTAAGGTTTAGAGCAATCCTTGGAGAGAGGGAGATGGTGCAAGTATTCCAAACAAGAAAACTAAGTCTCAGAAAGCTGAGATGTCTTACTCAGGCTGACTGAGTAGGCAGCAAGCCACCAGGCCAGGACTGGAGCCTGGGTCTCACCTGACTCTGAAGCCAAGCCCCTTTCCCTCTGGCCCCTCTCCTCATTTTCATTCACAAGAACATGGAACCCCAACGTTCACCCTCACCTACTCTCTCTATGGGTCCCATGTTGTCCCAGTTACTTTTCTATCCACTTTCTAGCCCGCTTTCTTTAGCTTACCAGTATACATTCCCCACTCCTAGCATGCCCTTCTCCTCTTACACTGGGGTTCTCAACTGGCAAGGCTGCTCTCAGACACAGGTGGTATGAGCTGAGCTGAGGGAACTGGGAAGCCCATCGTCAAATTCATCTCACTGTCCTCCCACCATAGAGAGTCATTTCTTGGGTTACTAAATGAAAATGCCAATGTCCCTAAGAGAATCAGTTAGTCAGTCAGTAAACATTTACTAAGCACTTACTCTGAACTAGGCCCTGTGCCAAAACAGCCCCTGCCCTCGAGGGGCTCCCAGTCTAAGGGGGGGGGGTGACAAAACCATCGAGTAGGCCAGAACAAGCTATGGGTAGGATTCTCTGGGGACAGGAAGCAGAGGGCCCGCACTGGAATTCCAGGGAGAATCCCTGGGCAGAATCCCTGGGGAAAAGATGGGATTTTGGCTGGGAGCCAAGGGAAGCTGGGGTTAGAGTTAGGCCTGGGGTTAGTAACTCCCATTTCTATAGCTCTAAGATTTGCAAGACTTTTCTTCACATGTGAACCTTCTTGGAATGACTAATTAGAAGGTAGGCACTATTATTATCCCCATTTTACAGATGAGGAAGCTGAGGCTTAAGTGACTTGCTCAGGGTCCTCCAGCTAATATGTGTCTGAGGCCAGATCTGATAATCGTAGTTTGATCCAACAAGCAGTTATTAAGTCCCTACTGTGTGTAAAGCCCTGGGCTGGGGGCAGAGGATAAGTGAAGCCCCCAAGCACCAACCCCTGCCCTTGAGGTGCTTGCATAATCAAGAAGCCCCAGTTCTTTGAGAGTAACTCCCCACAGAGTAAACAAGGGAGGAGGATGGTAAGGCCAGCCAGATTTGGCCTCCCCAGACTTGGCCTGTATCATGGCAACCCCTAACCACACGTGGGGAGACTGGAAAACCCAATGCGAGGCCTCATTCCCTGCAGAGGCTGGAGATAAGGGCCCTCCTCTGCTGGGGTTTACCACTTCCTGCTCTGCACACAGCTGAGAGAAGACTGAGGAGAAAGCAGCCAATCCTTGGGGGCCCAGGTGGCTAAGTGGCATCTGGCCCACGTCATGGCTATGCAGCTCCCGTGCTTAAGGCTGGTGTGGAGGAAAAGCCATGGCAGCGGAAGGTCTCCTCATTCTTCTCACGGTCAGGAAAGCTGGGGACAAAGTAGAATCCCAGCCTTGGACATAGAATCAGTTCACATGTAAGGCCACTTACTCACAAAGTAAGGAGACTTTGGAAAACCTTGTTTCCTATTATTCCATCTTTGGCCCTCTGCAGGCTTCAGTGGTTCCATGATCTCATCCATGTGGCTGTTGGCGCCCCATCCATGCCATGTCATCTGGTGCCATTCTTGTCCATCCATGTTCTCCCATAGGCCTCCTTACACAAGCATTCGAGACCTTCCTCTGGGTCCCTTAGCAGCCATTATAGCTTGGCAGCTTCTCCTCCCTCCTTGCTACCCAGCAAGTGACTGGGCTCCCAACTTTTCCAATCTGATCTGCTGTTCTGGAATGCCAGCATCTACTGAGCATTGGCATGTACCAGCTACTAGGTCAAACCAGGGTCCCTGCCCTTCCAGAGCTCTCATGGGGGAGACAGCATGCAAAAGACTGGAACAGGCCCAGGGCAGTGGACAGGGATTCGGGGTGAGTCTTAAAGGAAGCTGGGAGGGGAAGTGAAGAGGGAGAACATTTGGGTGCAAAGACCCTGGATAGAAGATCATGTGCAAGGAGCAACGAGCAGCCCAGTCAGGCTAGACCTTGGAGTGTGTGAAGAGAGCTGGAGAGTGAGGAGGCACTTGACAAACCAGAGTTTCTGATACTTGATCTTGGAGGAATTTATTCAATGGGGGTGACCTGGTCAGACATGTGCTACAGGAAGATCACTTTGATGAGAGGGTGGAGGAAGGATTGGAGGGGGAGGGCCTGGAAGCAGGTTCACCGCCCCCCCTCCCAACAGCTGCTGCAGTTGTTCGGGCATGAGGCAATAAGGGTCTGAATCAGTGTAGCGGCCATTTGTGTGGGGAGACTAGGACATATACAAGAGATGCTATGAACGTCTAAATGACCCAACTTGGCAGTCTATTTGCTATATGGAGCAGGTATTCCCAGTCTTCCACTGTCCTCCTCCACAATGGCTTATTGGTTGGGATTATAGGTTTGTGTTGCCTCCTGGCTGTCATGTCTCCCTGCTTGCTAGCCGAGGAGGCAGCTGTAGATGGCTCAGTGGATAGAGTCAGGAAAAGCTGAGTTCAAATGTGGCCTCAGACACTTAGCAGCTGTGTGACTCTGGGGCAAGTCACTTAACCTCTATTGCCTTAACCCACTGGACAAAGAAATGGCAAAATATTCTAGTATCTTTGCCAAGAAAACTCCCTCCACAGTCACAAAGAGTTGAACACAACTGAACAATAACAATGAAGCTAAGCTGGTTTCTGAACCTCCATATTGTGGCAAATCTTTTCTTGTTATTATTATTATTTTATTGATACTGTTTGTTTTTACACCATATTCATTTCTGAAACAATCCTTTCCTTCTCCCTACCCAGCAAGAACTTTCTTGTAATAAAAGTCAAAAAAAAGAAAAAGAAAAAAAATCCATAAAACCAACTCATACATCAACTGCATCATTTCTATAATGAGGAGAATCTTCTCAACTCTTGTCTAGGGCCAAGTTGGATCCATTATAGTGACAAAGTCTTCAGTATCATTTTGTCGTTCTTTCCAGTTCCACTGTTGTAGTCATTGTGTATATTGTTTTCCTAGTTCTACTTACTTCACTCTGCATCAGTTCATATAAGTTCTCCTAAGTTTCTCTGAATTCTTTATATTCATCATGTCTTACTTAAAGTTCCATTACAATCAGATGCCACTTCCCAACCCCTGGATATTCACTGTACCCCAGCCTGTGCTCAGCACTTGGGGACATCTTCCACTTTGCCCTATCCCTACTGGTCCAGTAGGATCAGTCCACGCTGGAATTTGTTCCTGTATCTGGTGGCTTGTGCTTTCCATAGGGCGTGTTGTTTTTCCAACCTGTTACCAATCAGACTTTGAGAAGCTTTCCTCACACTCAAAGTTGCCCTTGTATCTTTCCTCTTCCAGCACCTTTCTGGATCTCACTGTTTCCTCCTTAGAAACATGAAGACAAGGAAATACCAACAAGCGAATCCAACAGTGTTCTCCTCTGCTCAAACATAACCAGAGGGACTCCATGAAACACAGTTCACAGAAGAAAATACCTTTACAGGCCCCAACTGTAGCAGACCAGGGCCACTGGGGACATCCTGCCTTGCACAGTTCCTCCAATGCCACATTGAATGCCATGGCCCTGGTAATTCTTTAAGGGCCTACTTGGCAGCTGGGCCTTATGAAGAATTGAATGCCCATACCTCAAAGAAGTGCTGTTTCCTGTGTTACCCTTCTTTATACAGTAGGCTAAGGGCTAGGAACTTTGACAAACTAGTGCAGTGACTGGAAAAAGTTCTGGACAATTCCAGATATCCCTGCCTAAGTTCAAACCCTGCGTCAGATCTTTAGCAGCCATGATCAAGTGACTTTACCTCTCTGGGACTCAGTTTCCTTGTCTATAAAATGGGGATGATATTATATATGATACCTCCCCCTGCACCTCTGCCATGGGATTATTGTGAGGCTCAAATGACCACATGGAGAGCTAGTGTTCTAGAGATGTGAGTTATTACTTTCACTACAAAGCACCAAGGTCATCATTCTGGTTTACGAGGGATTAATCCTGGAGCTAAGGCAGTGATGTTCGTGTCACACCATTGGTTTAGACAGGCTGGGCAACCCCCTAGGAAACTAGGGAGCCAAGAAGGGCCTACCACTTCACCCAAGGATTGGGTGTGGTTTGCAGGAAGTCTACAGGCCTGTGGTAAGTCAGCAGAGCTCCATGGAGAAGTCAGGAGGGGGCTGGGGATAGTGCCTAGGAACCCCTCCAAGAAGGGCGTTAGTGAGGTGGAAAAGCTAAGTGCTGAGTGAAGAATAAGGGGGAAGGTTGATGCCAATATGGGGAAGCAGGTAAAATGTGGGAGAGAGGTATAAAGCACAGTATGAACAAAGACACAGAGACAGAAAATAGGGCATGTTGGAAAGAATCCAACTTGGCTGGAGCACAGACTGGGTAGTGTGTGGGCATGAGATAAGACTGGAAAGGCCAGGTAGTCCCAAATGGTGGATGCCATTTTGAACTTTTCTTGGTAAGCAATAGGCCACTGATGAATGATAGGACAAGCCAAGTCAACAAGCATTTATTAAGCTCCTACTGTATGCCAGACACTATGCCAAGCATTGGGCATCCAAAGAGAGGCAAAAACAGCCTCAGCCCTTAACAAGCTTACAATCTCAAAAGAAATACAACATACATAATTATGTATGAACACACAACAGATAGAAGCAGTTAGAGATAATCTCAGAGGAAGATAGTAGTACTAAGGGGGACCTGGAAATGCTTCTTGAGGAGGCGGCATTTTAGCTGAGATTCAAAGGAAGCCAGGAGGCAATGACAAGGAGGGTATGGGGGACATCAGTGAAAATGCAGAGATGGCAGATAGTCTCTGGATTGAAGAGGGTGTTTGCGGAAATAAGGTAGAAAGAAGACCTTGAAGGGAGGAGAGGGCAGGGCATGAAGGGCTTTGAATGCCAAACAAAATATTTAGTATTTGCTCCTGGAGGTGACAGGAAGCCACTGGAATTAATTGAATATTGTGTGTGTGTGTGTGTGTGTGTGTGTGTGTGAGAGAGAGAGAGAGAGAGAGACAGACAGACAGACAGACAGACAGACACAGACACAGAGACAGAGACAGAGAGAGACATAGTCAGACCTGAGTTTTAAGGAGATCAATTTGATCACTGGAGGGAGGATGGACTAGGTTGGGGCAGACTTGCAGCAAGCAGACCATCCAGCAGGGTATGAGATGACAGGGACTGTACCAGGATAGTGCCAATGTCAGGGGAGAGAAGGGAGTGTAGATGAGAGATGATAGGAAGGTAGAGTTAACAGACCTTGGTGACAGATAGTTAACAGACCTTGGTGACAGATCAGATACAAAGTGTGAGTGAGAGCGAGTGAGTAGCGGCAAGCACCCCAGTGTCCCCAAGGTGTCTGCCAATACAGGTTCTTGGATCTGCTTTGATAAACGAAAGCAACTCAAAATGGGTTAACAAGCTTACTTTAATCAGTCAGATATGTATCATTCACCTAGTTCAGGGGAAAAAGGTCAGCACCCCGAACTTCAAAGTATACAGGCAGAATTATCAAGACAGAAACAGATCAAGTAGACAGCTTTCCAAACTGTCCAACCATTACATCCATACCAAATCAACATCTGGGTTTTTCAAAGCCGGGGGGCTCTGGACAATGGCTTCCCAAAATCCAGATCAAATCACAGAACACTTCTCAAAGTGAGCCCCAAAAACAAAGCTACACATCAGGGCTTATATAGCCTGCTCCTGGCTCAGAGAATGTAACAACCTTTTGGACCCACTGGCCAATCAAGAAGTATCTACTGAAAAACAAGCCTCCTACCCCAGGCTCCAGGTACACTTTAGCCTAGGGGCAGGGAAGATTTTTAAATTTGCATTTCCATTACAGAGGTGAGGAGCTGCAGATAACATGGTGGTTGGCAGCCTGCTGCCTTCAAGGATGGCGGGATCCTTGACGGTAATGGGAAGGCATACAAGAGGTAGGGGCAATAATGAGTTCCATTTGGAATGTGTTTAGCTACAACAGTTTGAGATGTCTATCAGGCAGCTGGATACACAGGACTGGAGGCCAGGAGAGAGATTGGGGCTAAATCTACTGATCTATAGGCCTGGTCAAAGGATGGAAGGTGGGTTAGAACATGGCTGAATTCTTAGGAACTGATGAGATTGCCCAGCGAGATAGTACAGAGGGAAAGGAGAAGCGGCCCAGGACAGGAAGCCCTTCCTGCCTGCTGTTGCCCTGGCTGTATGACCATCACCTCATTAACCGAGGGTCAGATCCTCTTCAGGTCAAGGAGTGGGGTGGGGGTGGGGGAGTAGAAATCAATCTATATCTACATTTAGAGATAGGGAAAATTCCAACTGAGGTGATTCTAGTCTGATTTGGGCAGTCAAAAGTCAGGATGGCATCCATAATGCTGAGTGAAACCACTGGAGGGGGAAAGCAGTTTTTATCTGCTAGTTTTACAACTGGTCATCCACTGGGGCCCTACTCCAAGGGGGATGCCAGTACCATGGAAGATGGAAGTATCATCTGCAGTCTGTGGCATGGCATGAAGTGGCAGGGATTGGCAGACCTGCTGTGGCAGCAGCGCTGAGGGCTTTGGTAATTCGACTGGGTTCAATTCTGGGGGCCATAATGTAGGAAGGATCCTGAGAAAGTGGAGAGAGATCAAGGAGGTGAAGGATCATTGGCAGGCTGGTGATCAAGGCACAGGAGGATCTGCTGGAGGACCTGGGAGATGTTTACTCCGGAGAAGGGAAGGCTGGGGGCAGTGGGGACAGGGAGAGTTGAGGGGATCTCAAGTATAGTATTTATATGACTAATAAAAAGGACAAGGAAGAAGGATTGGCAGGTATTCTCCTTGTGCTTGAGGGCAGAACCAAGAACAATGGTTGCGAGGTGCCCAGCTGGGGAGTTGCCCTCCCGCAGAATGGGCTACTGGGGGGTGGAAAAGGCTGAATGGTCACTAGGCAGGAATGTCATTCAGGGGCTTCCTGACTAGGCCACTGTTACACCAGGTGGACATGCTAGAATGAAGGCAGAAGAAGTTTGCCTTGGCAAGAAAGAGGGGAGCCTTCTCCTTTCAGATGTGGGAGAGGATGAAAATATAGAAAGATTCTGAGAAGATGAAGGAGATTGTCAGAAAATGTTGACCCTCCGTCCAGAGGCCTCTCAGCACCTCCCATTTCCTGGACTCTAGCGGGCAAGTCAGGGAAGGCACCTGTCAAGGTAAGCCCCCTGAGCACCAGAGGGAGGGCCCTTCAAAGCCAAAGCTGATGGCGGCTCCAATAGCAGGGCTAACTTCCTTTCCTTCTGCTGCTCCTCTCTCCTTACAAAGAATGGCTTGTTGGCACAGAGTTGTTTGTCTCTTATCTCCGGGACTATAAACTCCTTGAGGGCAGGGACTATCTTTTGTCATTCTTTGTATCCTGAGGCTTAGTCCAGTGCTTGGCACCTGGGCGCTTAATAAATGCTTACTGACAGACCTAGGGAATGCTGGGGGAGAAATAGAACAGTGCTGATTATGTAGAGTTAGGGACATTTTAAAAATCAGCAGTTTTTAAAGGTCCCATAATCTATTTCTCAGGGATTAAAAAAAAGTCACCAACCACTGAGTCTTTGAAAAAAAGAAAACAAATCACTGGGGCTGGGGGGGGGGGGTTGTGACTCCTGCTCTTGGTGTCACAGAAAAATGGGGCAGCCTGGGAGGGGGGAAGGGTGCTGAACCTGGGACCCTAGCTGGGTGACCTTGGGCAAGGCCCTGACCTACTCTAGGCTCCAGCAGCTGGCTAGCAGAAAAGGAAGGGGGTTGGCTAAGGCACCTCCAGGATCCTTCCCAGATTTGAGTTTCTGGGATCCTATTGGTGAGAGGAGAGCAGAAAAGGATCCAGACCCAGCATATCACCAGGAAGCAGCTTGGCCTTGGGGAGTGGGCCAATGAGCTGTGCCCTGAGGGGCCGGGGCTCAAGGCAAGCCGGGTCTGCCTGCCTGGGAGTAGTAAGCCTGAAGCCACTATGGAGGTCCAGGTCCAGCCTAGACAAGGGGGTTGTTGTTTGGGCTAGGCCTGTGGAGTGGAAGGCCAAGGTGATGTCAGAAAAGCTTTAGCTTGGGACAGCTTCAGCCAAGTTCCCTGGTAGAGTGGCCCAGGCTTGGCCAAGGGCCTGCAGGGAGCCCCCACATGGTACAGAAGCTTGCCAAGATGCAGTCACCCCAAAGTGACCTCAGTAACTAGGAACCTGTGGTCCTGTGACAGCTGGTGGCTCATGATTGGTGCCTGGGGGAGAGTGGGGAGGGAGGCAGAACACAATGGAACATGAGCTGCTCTCTCCAAGGCTTGGGGTTTTTTTTCCTCTTTCTGCCCAGAAAAAAAGACCTACAGGAAGCTGCTGTGGCTTCTGAACCATAGGGAGGGAGAGCAGGTGGTCAGCAATGCCCTAAGGAAAGTGGCAGAGCTTGGCTCAGGACCTAGGTCCCCTGACCTCAAGTCAAACACTTTCACCCTGGACTTAGATCCCCTCAGACTGGTTTGGGGCCATGGACTGAAGCTTGGGGCCAAAGCTGGGGAGAAGCTCCCTCCAGGGGGTGCCTCTTCTGGGGTTGGGGGGCAGTGATTCATGAAAGTAAGCAATTGCCTCTGTGCCCCTCAGAGAGACGGGGTAGCAACATGGCATCTAGGGGTGCAATGCTTGTTACAAGGAGCTGAATTCTGGAAGGACTCTTCACTTGGGGTGGCAGTGGGGGGAGGGACAGCAGCTGTGTGTGGGGAAGTGGATTTTGGGGGGGGACTGGGCGCTAAAGTCCTGGACTAGCACCCCCAAGGTTTCTTGTGAAGGTATCAGGGCTCATTCTTCATCAACACATTTATTTCATTTCATATATTGGCAAGATAACTTGTATACAATATTCACCACTATTATACAATATTTACACAGTGCCAGAGGTCAGACATGGTGAAGAGACAGAAGCATGGGTAAGGCTGATTTTAGGAAAGGGCCATGAACCACCAGCTCTCGGCTTGGGGACATCGGGCCTATCCCCATTTAGCTCCATCTGGATCCTCCAGGCTCACGGTGGCTTATCTGTGTACAAGGTGAAAGCTGTTACCTGCCATCAGTCGACGATGTTGATGACTATGACCTCTCTCCCAGGAGGGAGGTGGGCACCTGCCTCCCCTCCTCCCTAGCCACCCTCCTCTTTTCCCAGATAGGTCAGAGTTTCCAGCACAACTCCCATCATAGAGCCCCAGGAGCCTCTTAGCCAGTCTTAGGCCATAGGCAAGGAAAAAAAAGTGGGAGTAGGAATGGGGATGGGGAGGGCTTCTTATGTTCACTTGCCCCAATTTCTGGCCAGGCTGTGACCCAGAGCAATACCCAGGCCTGGAAAGGGCATACTTTCTAAGCTGCAGCGAGGCCCAGGAGCACCTTATTTTACAAAGTCCTTCTTAGTTGCCTGGTTCTGTTAGGGTGTTGCACCTGGGTTCTTGAGGGCTCTAGAAACTTCTACTGACCTTCGAACCCAGGTCCAGCTGAAGCAGCAGTGTGGTGTGGGGGATGGAGGGCATGGAGGACCCGACTCTAAACCCTGCATCCAGCACATAACCTTGGGACTCTGAACAAGTCACAACCTTCCAGTGCCCCAGCAACTCTCAATGAGTTGAAGATGCAGTGAACTGTGGATGGAAGGGAATTCTAGATTTGGGAGTCCCAAGCATTGATGAAATCCTAGATCCAGACTCCTGCTTCCTCCTCCTCCCACCAAAAAAAAGAACACAGATGGAAAATGTGGCCAGGGTCACTCAGGCTCTTGTCACGAGGGCACTCTCCCAGACCAGGCAGACTGGCCCCAGCAGTAGACATGCCTTAATACAAGTGGATAAAAGCAGCTAGCATGCAGTATTATCGGATAACATAATTGGACAGTGGGTGCTGGGGATGATTGCGTTGGCGGCTCCCAGTCAGTGGCTTCATCCACTCCCTGGAAAAGTCCTTGCTCTGGCCCTGAGGTTTTGCCCTCGGGCTTTGTGAGGAAGGCTGAGAAGAAGGCAAGTGTGGGGGGCGTGTATGAAGGCGGGCACACGTACAGCAATCCTTCTCTACGGGGTGGCCAAGGGCTGCGTTTCACATTTCTGGAGGAGGAAAATGAGAGAATCATCTGACTCTGAAATCCTTGTCACCCTTGGTGTGATACCCCAGGGGAATCTTTCACTGAATACAAAGGCAAGGAAACCCTTCCAGAAAACCCATGGGCTGGAGATCGTCCTTACTCATCCCTGGAAGGGCTGGAGTTGGTGAGGTGGGAAAAGGCCTGAACCTAGACACCCCCAAGGTACTGAGCATTGGGGTTCTGCCAGTTGGGTACTGAGCATTCCTTGGGTTCCCCTGGAATGATCCTTAAGGAATGTGTACTCTCAGAACAAGTTTTATTTAAGAATAGGAAAGGCCCTTACTTCAGGTTGCCAATTCTTTCCCTCCAGCTGAGAGAATTGGGAAGGCCCAAGACCCAAGAGGAGGTGTGCTACATAGGAAGCTGCCAGTTCTAGCTGCTGGGCCCTCGGGCCTTCAGGATCTGTCTTTAGCAGAGGGCTAGGAGGCAGGGCTTTTCTTTGGGCTCTGACCTCTTGGCCATGGGCCTCAGGCCTTTACTGAATTTGCCTCTAAGATTCCTGAACAGAGGAGTGACATGGTTAGGCCCACACTTTAGGAAAATTCCTTTGGTGGCTCAATAGAAAATGGATTCAAGCAGGGAGAGGCTGGATATAGGGAGACCAGTAAGGAAGCTGTGGCAGTGGTCCAGGTCTAAATGACAGGTGCTTGTGCTGTGAGTGGAGAGATGTGGACAGATTGAAATGAATTGGTTTCAGGACTCTTTGCATTTCTACCAAAATCTTCTTCTCAAGTCATTGGCAAATGAGCCAAGGGCTGGAGCCAGCCCATGTTCAAGCTGCCATTCTTCTCACATTGCAAGGATAATGTTGGCAAATGGGCTTACCCTCCAGTTCTTTGTCCAGGTCGGCGATGTAATCCTCCAGGTTTTTTGTGTCTCCAAGCCTAGCTACATAAATGGGAACAATCCCTCTGAGCATTGGCTCCCAGACCATGATTCCAAGCAGCTCCAAAAACATCTTAAAAGGACGTTGTCTTGGACATTTCTGCTTTAGGGTTAACTTGTAGGAGAAAAGGTGTCTCGAGGCTTGTCTTGATGATCACAAATACCCCCCAGAGTCCTTGGACCCCAGGCCTTCCTCCAAAGAGAGATTTGCTTCCCACATCCTCAACGTCTACCAGATTGGAGCCATCCCCAACACTCCAGGGTCCCTTAGTGCCTGGTTAGGGCCTCCCTGGCCAGGACCTCACTGACTCTAGCCTTTCCTGCCTCTCTCTGCTTCAGGAAGTAGCTTCCTCTCTGGCCTCCTGCTGGCCCCCTGGAGTTCCAGGGGGCCTCCCATGAGGGGTATCCAACATGTCTGCACTTAGTGCCTGAGGTGAAGGAATCCATCAGCCCTGCACAAAGGTTTGCTGCTTGACTGACCATCCCCATCCTGAGGCCCCTTTAAGAGCTGGTCTTCAGGGTCTCCCAGGCCCCCTCTCTGGGCTCAGACCTACTTTCCTCCTAAATCGACTACCTCAGTCCACCCCCATCCATTACTTTCCCACCTCTGACAGTGTTCTGTGATTCTTACCTCTGGGAGCAGAAGAAGCCACTGCCAGGTGAATGTTCTCCTCAATGGTATTTAAGCTGCTCCCTGGAGAGGGGTTGGTACCTGCAGGGAGTCGAGTCAGGTGGTAAAGCAGGAGCCTTCGGCAGGCTGCGGGTAGGGCAGGACAGCCCTGCTGGGCTCCAGGGCAAGGGCGGGGGCAGGGGCAGCCCAGAGGGCCATGTAGTGGAGGGGCCGGGCCCAGGGGCAGCCCAGAGGGCCGTGTAGTCTATCCTAGGCCCGTGGAGGGGCGGGGGCAGGGGCAGCCCAGAAGGCTGCAGGACTCACTCTCAGCTTCATCGATGCCCAGGCTGAGGCCGCTCTTGTGCTTGAGCTCCTCCAGATGCTCCTCATACTGACAGCTGCTGCCGTTATCGAAATCTTCTATCACTTCGTCTAGCTCTCTGAGGAGGCAGTGCAGCTCATCATCTCCCAGCCCTGAGAAAGCAGAGAGGCCAAGGCCAAAGCACTTAGGCAGCGAGGCTGGCTGGGCCATGCACTGTTTCCTTGGCCTGCATCCTTACAGCCCTATGTGTCCCTACATTTGTCTTTTCCAAACCTCAGACTCCAGCTGGGGCCTGCATGGGAATTGATGAAGCACTGCTGAGTGCCGACTGTTTACCAGGCACTTGCAAGACAACCGCAAAGTCAGATTCCCTAACCTGGAGGAACTTGTGCTCTAGATCGAGCTAGACTGGCATGGTAGACAGAGTGCCTGGCCTGGAGTCAGGAAGACAGGAATTCAGATCTCCCCTCAGATACTTGCCTAGCTGTGTGACCCTTAATGGCCCCCAGCCTCAGAAATGGGGGTGATAACAATACCTCCCTCTCAGGGTTCTTGTGGGGACAAGCTGGGAGGGCATCTCTAGAACATCTCTAGAACCTTTCCAAACCCTAGAGCATCACAAAAATGCCAGCTTCTAGTATTATTATTCTGGAGGGGAGGGGGAAGTTAATGTATATAAAGGCCTCTGAGAAGGAGCCAAGCACTAACCGTTGGGGGGGGGGGGTCAGGAACTGAAGCCCGGCCTTTTCTAGAGGAAGGAGTCTCCATGGAAACACCAGGATTTGGAGGGAGAAGCAGGTTCTCTTTTTTTTACAGTCTGCAGTTCTGAAGGCAGAGAAGGCAGCAGGGCATAAGCAGTCCAGAAATGTTAAATTAGCTGCTGCAACTCTTAGTGGGAGACTGCCATCTCCCGACCAATGGGCCCCCTACCCAGTAGTACTGTGAGAACAGAATCGGTTCCATCTGGACGTTGTCACTCCAAAGAAAGCCAAAGATGGGCCGGTAGGGTACAAAGAGAAGGACTGACAGGTGGGTAGCCCATAGTAGCTATTGGGGGGCAGCCACATAATGGCGAGAGGTTATGACCTCTTCTTCCCGTCTCCACTGGGTGCCCCACCGGCCATCCCCAGGCACACTGAAGGGAGGCTACCCTCGGGAGGAGCAGCAGGCTTGGGTGTACCACTGGAGGGACCTTGCACATTAATGAGAGTAGGGATCCATGGGACTGCAGAGGCAGATTGTAGCACAAAGTGAATGCTGACCAGGAGTGTGACCAGCTTAATTTGCTAATAACCACTTACATTTCATTTCAGTCCCAAAGGCATCAATCATTTTCCAGTTGCTGTCTCTGCCCTCCCTGATGAAGCATCATTAGCTATT
Organism: Petaurus breviceps papuanus; assembly: GCF_028583685.1. Lineage (NCBI taxonomy): Eukaryota > Metazoa > Chordata > Mammalia > Diprotodontia > Petauridae > Petaurus > Petaurus breviceps. The sequence goes on along the minus strand of NW_027187258.1, from coordinate 172,813 downwards.
CATCCTCCTGCACCCAGCCTTGTGCGCTGCATCCTTGGCACACACTTGATTTTTTTGCACCCAATTGGGTTTTTTGGCGTTCTTCACACCTGTGTCTCTTAAGTGCACTATAGGATTCCTTTAGATCTGGGAGTTTGTTATCACCTGGGTGTGTGTAAACTTGGGCTTTTAATATCTGCAGTAACTATTTCAGTAGACTTGGTTTCCTTACTAATTCTCTGTATCGATTTTATGCATTTCCCAAGCTGATTGTGAGCAGGAGCTTCCTGGCTTCCTGGCCAGGCTGCCTGAGGCGGCCAGGCAGAAACAAGGTGAAAAAGCCCTGCTCTCGCTCCGTGGCCCAGTGGATCCTTCTCAGATCACCCTGGCCAGAGGTGATCTCTCCTTTCACTGCACTCTTGTGTGGACTAGCGTCTCTGTCCACAAAAGGGTCATGGAAGTGATGGGAGCCCCATAAGACGGGGCAATCCACTGGGACCAAGAGAGGGAAGGAGCTCCTCAGCCCTTCTGTCTGGACGGCCTCCTGAGTCTTCCATCTCACAGGCTTCTCCCTTTTGTGTGCCCACTTCCTTTGTGTGGCACATAGAGCAGAGATGAGCACAGTGCGTGGGCCCTGCAGGAAGGTGCCAAGCTCCTTACGCCTGCCTGTTTGTCAGGGTCCCTGGGCTGCCTGTTCTGAATTCATCCCTAGTATTGGGCTTAGACCTTCTGGAGCCCCCACCACCCCAGAGGAAGACTTTGAGTGTCCAGCCCTACAGCCCTGGGCTCTCCTCTCCCTCCAGGCCACTCCCTTTATCAGCTGATTAAGTTTAGGAGTGCCAGAACTCAAGAGAATTTAGCATGCTTAGTTCTAGAACTGGAAGGGACCCTAGATGAGACCCAAACATCTAAGTGACTTATCCAAGGTCACAAAACTAGGAAGCAGCAGATTTTGAAGCCCAGATTTCAGATGCTATCTACAGGCTTCCTACTTTATCAGGCTACAGTTCAGCGTCCCTGCCCCCCCCCAAACACTCTCAGAGCTCACTCAAAGAGAATGGCCTCATGGATACTCCCTCACCATCACTAAGGTAAAGGAACTTGACACAGTACCCCCAGCTGCCCTGGGGGATGAAGGGCAGGAGGGGGAAGGCCAGCAGACTTCTCCACTCTGGTTTTTCTCCAGAATCCACCCATTAAGACCTACTAAGACTTCAAAAATGGTTATTTAAAAAGACTTGAAGAGAAGAAGGAGACATGGGAAAGCAGGGAATGCCTCCCTATGCTGGTCTGCTCTTGGCAAGGCTGGCCAAGGAGGAGCAGGAACAGGGACAGGGGCTCTCACCTCATCCGTATTGGCCTTAAATTCCCCCAGAGGCCCTCCTCTAAAGGCCCACAGTAGGCGGTTGTTCTCTTTCTTCTAGATGAAAGCTCTTGAGGCTGAGTGATACCCTGTAGCCTGGCTCCTCTGGGGACTCTGGGGAACGAGTATGCAGGGAGTCGGGGGGGAGGGCGGGGATTGAAAAAGCTGTGGCTGAAGACACATCTCCTTACTCCAGCTGCAGCCCTCTGGCCATCATGCCAGGCCTAGGACTTGTCTGCTGGAGTCCAGCCCCCTCTTACAGAGAGAAGGGACTGGCTCAAGGTCACACATGTACTTACTGGCAGAGCTAGGATTTCTACCCAGGTCTCCTGCCACTCAGGCAGTAAATAGAGCTGTCCTGAATCAGGCACTCATCCATCCCCACTCCCCAAGGCTAGACTTCGAAGGGAAAATGAGTCACTAAAGGGCAGCTTAAGAAATGTGTATGGAAGCAAGGGAGAGAAAAAGCATTTATTAAGCGCCTACTACAAGCCCGGCTCTATGCTAAGCCCTTGACAAAGATCCTGTTTGATCCTTACAATAGCCCTGGGAGGTGGGGGCTCTCATTAATTCCTCTTCTACAGTTGAGGGAACTGAGGCAGGCCGATGTGAAGTCACTGGCACAGGGTCACACGGCACATAAGTTTCTGAGGCTAGATTGAACTCAAGTTTTCCTTACTCCTAGGGCAGCAGGGTGGATAGAGCACCAGGCCTGGAGTGCAGAGACTCATCGTCCTGAGTTCAGACACTCACTAGCTAGGTAACTCTGGTCAGATCACTTCACCCTGTTTGCCTCAGTTTCCTCTTCTGTAAAATGAGCTGGAGAAGGAAAAAAAACCCCTCCAGCGTCTTTGCCAAGAAAACCCCACATGGGGCCACCAAGAGTCGGACACAGACAAACAACACATGTTACTCCAGCTGCGGCCCTCTGTCCACTGTGCCAGCAGCCGCCTTGTAGGCCAGCAGCTCTTAGCTAGAAGGGACCTCAGAGGCCATTTAGTCCAACCCTGTCATCTGTACAGAAGTGGAAACTGAGGCCAAGAGAGGTTAAGTGACTTGTCCAGGGTCCTTCAGTCTGAGGTGGGATCCCAATGAAGGCTTCTCTGACTCCCAAGTCTAGCACTCTGTCTACTAGGCTACATAGCCTCCGAAAGGCTTCTATATGACCTTCCCTCATCTCCTCTCTTTAAATCCCAATTCACCCAGATGTTCTTTGACCCACTTTCTTCCCTCCTCCCATCTACCTACTGGCCCCTCTGGCTCCCTTTAAGTCCCAACTCCTCAGATCCCACCTTTTCCAGGGAGCCTTCCCTGACCTCTTTTCATTCCAGGGCCTTCCTTGGCTTGGGCGTTTCCTTTTCAGCCTCTGTCTGGCTGCCTGTTATCTCCACTGAACTGTGGGCCTCTTCTAATGCCAAGCCCATAGTAGGTACTTAATCCATGTTTACTGACGGTCTGATCTCTTGCCAAACCCCAGGCTTTGCCTCCAATGGTCTGGGCAGCATCAAACTCAACTGGCCCCCAAATGGATCCATCACTGCCCACTGACTTCCCCTTTTCTGGCCTAGCTCCAGCTCAGTGGAAACCCCATTTTCCCAGGCACTAAGCTGTCCCCCTTGGTCTGGAAGTTATAGAATCTTGTCCCCTTTTCCATTCCTCATGTCTTTTACATGGTCCCATGATGGCCTAGGCTAGTGCAGGGTAATATGAGCTCAGTAAGGTCCCAGCCTCTGTGGGGCCCAGCCTAGCTGATCCTACCCGGAACCACCCCCCCTCCACAGCTCAGAACCATCCCCCCTTCACTCCCTTCTTCCAGATGAACCTTCCAAACCATTTTTATCATGGCAACCTCTGCTTTCAGAAGCCCTCCCCTGGCTTGTATGCCTTTTGGTGGGCACCTCTGCCTAAGTCCTCAGTAGTCTGCCTGGCCTGATATGGCTCCACCCTACATGTAGCCAAACTTATCTCCCACCCCTCCTCTACAGGCAGCTTCCATCCTAGTAAGGCTGGCCTCCTCCCTGCCCACACCTTGGGGCCTTGGTTCCAACTGCTGGCCCTTCTTCCTCTTCCCCTTCCTCAGTATCTTTCTACCTTCCCTTCAAGGTCCAGCTCAGGTTCTCCCCCTGGCCCTGGCCTTCCCTCACCCCTCTCACCTTCCTAGAGACCTTGGCATCTGGGCCCCGGCCCTGGCCTTCCCTCACTCCCCCCCCCCCAACTCTGACAGGGCTGGGCATCTCCTCCTCCCCCTCCCCAATGGACTTTAGGCCCTTTTGAGAACAGGGTAGTGGCCTTGCCTTCTCTATAGCTCCCAGCACCTTGATGGATTCCCAGGATCATAGATATAAAGTTGGAAGGGACTTCAGGGGCTGTTTAGTCCATTTTAGAGATGAGGAAACTGAGGCCAGGGTGGGAAGCCAGGTTTCCTGCCTCTAGAGCCTGTGCTCTTCCCCTGCCCCCACCCCATCTGGGTTGCTCAATGAGAGCCTGATCCACTCCTTTCATAGGGTCTGATAGCCACCCACAGAGTGAAAAGACATAGGACATCTAGGGCCCTAAAGCTTTGCAAAAAATATGGACATGGAAGCAAAGGAAGTGGGAGGGTTTAATGACGGGCCTACGAGGCAGCAGAAGCAGAGTGGTTGTTATTGCTGTGGCTTGGGTGTGTGAGATCCCATAGGCCAGCTCAAGGTCCTGGCTCGGGATCCCAGATCTGCCTTCTCCTCTTTGAGTGAACCTCGATGGGCCTCCTTTTCCTCTTCTGTAAAGCAAGCAGGCTGTACCAGATGGCCCTGAGGGGCCCTTCCACCTTGATAGCCAGAAGCCTCTTGCCAAATCACTTCAGTTTCTCCCTGTTCTAAGAGCCCATGAAATAAGCCTGGCAGCCTGACTCAGGCTCAGAGCCCCCAAATAAATAACTCCAGGTCCTGGTGCTAAGGCTAACCTGCCTCCTCAAGGCAAAAGACTGGCAAGAAAGCAACTGCTTCACCTGATGAAGGCCCCTCTCCCTTCCCAGGAGGAGCAGCTCTTAAACAAGCAAAGGGGAAGAGAATGGGGAAAAGTAGTATTTATTAAGCACCTACTATGTGCCAAGTGTTATCTCATTTGAACTTCACAACAACCATGAGAGGTAGGCGCTATTATTATTCTTATTTTACAGATGGGGAAACTGAGGCAGGCAGTGGTTAGGTGACTTGCCCATGGTCACACAAGCTAGTAAGTGTCTGAAGCTGGATTCAAACTCAGGTCTATCCTGACTCCAGGCCCAGCACTATCCACTGAGCCACCTAGCTGCCTCCAGGCACAAAAGAAGAAATACAAACCTGTCCTCCAATACAGCAAAACAAAGCAAAAAGCTGAGTTGAAAAATCTAGTCAGAAGCAACCAAGGCAGCCTTTGTGGGTCCCAAAGATTCAGTATGACTTTTGTGTCATTTTTAACCACAGAGAAAGGACATCTCTTGACAGGATTTTAAAAACTGGGATTATGAAGAGAATGCTGGGCTCCTCCCCAGGGGGCAGAACGAAGCCTGGGAGATGGTGTTCTATACCTGGGCATTTGGCATGCTGGGAAGGAAAGCCAGCAGGGCCCAGCGACTTGAGTGATGGACATGGAGCTCTTCAGACACTGAGCCCTTCAAGGTGTCTCGGGTCCCTTGGGGTTCCCTACTGGCCAGTTCATCCACATAGAGACCTCCCTGGGAGGTAGCTCCCTTTCCCACTGCAGATTTCTACCCATCCTGCAGCTCTGAGTTGCCTGAGGTACTTAGAGGTTAGGTGACTTTCCCAGGGCTTCCTCTCCACTGCCATAGGCTCAGACAATTATTACCTATGGAATAAGAGGGGAGTCACTTTATCTATGAGTTTCAGTTTCCTCATCTGTAAAATGAGCAAAATCCCAACTGTACTAGCAGCCCCACAGGATGGCTGGAGTTCTTAGAAACCTCCCCCTCTCCATGGGGGATGGCACTGTTCTTCCATCACTCAGGTTCCGAATCTCAGTCACTGCCCTTGCCTCTCACTTTCCAGCCCGTTCCACAGCCCTAATCAGTGGCCAAGTCTCGCAGGGGAGACCCCAGTGTGCCAGCTGCAATCTGTCCCTTCCTCTCTACTCTCTTGGTGGCTGCTCCGAGCCAGGCTCTCAGCTCCTCTGGCCTGGCTTCCCACAAGATTAGCCTGCTGATTGGTCTCTTCCCTCTCCTCTCCATTCTCACAGCCTGGAAAATGCCTTTCTTTAAGCCTGGACAGAGCAGCTCATCTTCCTGCTCAATAAAGCTTGCTGACTCCCTAGGAGCTCTAGAATCACTATGAACTCCTGTATGGCCTTCAAGGCCCTTCCTGAGCTGACTCCCAACTGTCCTTCTCAGCCTGCTGGCCGGCCCACACCCACTCCATGTGCCCTCTCTGGCACTTGGCACTGCTAACTCCATGCCTCAGAGGCTCTCTCCTCACCTCCGCCTCTCGGAATTCCTCCTTCCCTCCAAAGGCCAATAGCAGGCATGAGAGATGTTCCTCCATGGTAAATCCCGAGCTGAAGGGCCCTGCTATCTGCCAGATGAGGCCTCCGAGGTCCAGAGCGGGGCTGATCCTGCCACCAGGACAGGCACCCAGACCCCCAGAGGCCCCGTGCAGCAGGCTTTTCACTGAATCTTTCCTTCTGTTATGAGTGGGAGGGGCACTAGGTTCGGACTCCAAAGACCCGGGTTCAAATCTATGCTGTCTCTCAGACTGTCTCACCTTGCCCTCATCTCCTCCTCTAGAAAATGGGATGTCTAAAGACCCTTCCAACTCAAACATTTGAGGCTGCTGTGATACAAGATGAGCATGGGAAACGGAAGGTTCCCGCCCCCCTCTTTCTCCTCTTTCTCCTCCTAGGCTCCCACCTGCCCCTAAAGGCCCCGCTTAAGCGGCTCCGGACAATGGCATAGGCCTTCCTCAGACGCCCTTGGCAGGAGGAAGCTTGGATTAGGGTGGAGGGGATGGCTTTGGGCGATAGTAACTTCGTGCCTTTCCCCGCGGGGCCCAAAGGCAGGGGCTCCCTCGCCCCACTAACCTCTCGGGTCCACGCCTTGCGAAGCCATATGGATGCAGGTGCGGGGCGCCACCGTTGGCAGGGCACGGGTCCGTTCCGCCGGCCGGAGGGAAGGATCGCTGGCACAGCCGAGTGGGCGCCACAAATTAAAGCCCGAGGCCACGCCCCTTCTCCCCGCCAGCCAATCCCGAGACACCTAACCACCTGACCCGCGCGGCGTCCCGCCCCCCGCGGGCTCCCCAGCCGGCTAACCACCCCCTCCCAGCGCCAGGGGCTCCTAACTTAGGGAACGTCATCTGGCCCAACCTCCTCATTTCACGGGAAGAGGAAACTGAGGCCCAGCGACCGGAGGAGCCTGGCGGGCCCAAATCAGAAAGATGGAGGTTTCCAAGGCACAAGCCCGGCCAGGCCGTGACTTGGGATCACATCAAGAACCCCCAAAACCAACCGGAGAGGGGTGAGCGGGAGGAGCTGGAGCTGTGGGGCTCCTTGGGCCATCCTTCCCGCCTCCCCCTGAATTCCGAGGCCCCCCCCCGAAAACGAGAGCTGAGAGGGGAGACAATGGAGGGGGGCGTGTGTGCGTGCGCCTGTGTACGTGTGTCGCTGTGTGAGTGTCTGTATGTGTCTGTGAGTGGGTGTGTATGTGTGTGTCTCTGTGTGTCTGTGTGAGTGGGTGTGTGCGTGTCTCTGTGTGTGAGTGTGTACCTATGTGTGTGTCTGTACGTGTCTGAGTGGGTGTGTATGTGAGTATGTGCCTGTGTGTGTCTCTGTGGAATGTGTGTCTGTGTGAGTGTGAGAATGAGTAGCCTCTATAACCCTAACCCTACAAAACTGTCCTCACACTATAAGATGGGACAGTGATGCGGCCTCCCAAGAGCATAGTGAGAAAAGGGCTTTGAGAAGGGCCCCTTCTGGCACTGGGTTCTTAACCCCCTGCTTGCTGACTGCTTCTACTTCTCAGTTGTGACAGATTCAGACTCTGGGTCACCAAGAGCCTCTGGATGGCTCCAATTCAGACGCAGGCCCTGAGCATTGATGAATGCTGGCAATGACTCATGCTCCTGAATTTGAATCTTGCCTCTGCTACTTAGTAGCTATGTGCCCCTGGGAGAGTCCCTTGAGCTCTCTGAGCCTCCACTTGCTGTCCTGTAAAATGGTCACAGTGATCCTCATGCTACCTCCATCAGCTCCACCTGATGGGGGCCAGGTCAGGAGAACAGGCCCCTCCATGACCTTCAAGAGTTCTTGAGGCGGGACCTAGGCCTGCCACCTATTTCTTCCCGGGTTTTTTCCTGGCCATCACTACAAGGGGAGCATGTGGCCCCTAGAGCCAGACTTCTTAACTTGGGGCTCCAGGGGTCTGGGAACTTAGATGTGAAAAAAATCCCATCTTTATTTTCCCTACCCTCTAGCTCAACACGAGCCTTTCCCTCCCCTATAAGTGTGAGCCACAAATGCTTTGGAGGAGGTCGCTGTCCACAGGCTTCTTCACTGGACTGTTCAAGGGGTCCACGGCACGAACAACAGCAAGATGTTTGCTCTGGAGATGCACTGACCTCCTTCCCTGGCTTGACCTGAATGCCCCGGTGGCAACAATGAGAATTTCCCCCAAAGGAACTTTCTCTGGGAAAGTAAGGGGGGCAAATACAGAAGCCCAGAAACAAGGTTTCCAGGCCATGGCCCTGATGTCTTCAGGAAGGCTCATTGCTCTTCTCCCCCCTTTCCTCTCCTGCACATCGTCTCAGCTGACCCTTACACAGGTCTGTCCTGGGACTTGGCATCCCTCTGTCTAGCTCATCCACTTGTCTATCATTCCTTTGCTCAAGAACCAATGGGGAATGATGGCAATGGTGATGATGACAGCCTTTTAAGACACATGTCACCTTATTTGATTCTCATAACAACCCTGGGAAATAGCTGTTATTATTGTGTCCATTTTACAAATGAGGAAATTGAGTCTCAGAAAGGTTAGATGACTTGCCCAGCAGACCTCCCTCCTTGCTTGGTCCCATTTCAGAGGGAACCATGCCTTCCTCTGGAATCCCTCAAAACTCCCATTGCCATGTAGTCCAGACACCTGGCCTCCTGCTGGCTCTCACTCTCCCAGTGGCTCTTGGACCACTGGACAGATGCATGGCTTGGCTCCCAGCTTCCTGCTGCTTGTGTCCTTTGGAAGAACCCAAGTCTGGTGCCTTGTCTGGTCTGACCCAACTCTCAGCCTCCTGGACAACACTGACATCATGTGGTGGCACAGAGGAGGCCTGCTTAATTCTTCTGTTTCCTTCTCTTCCAGGGGGTGGAGACGCTCAGCCCTTTGGACCAAGGGCCAAGAAACCCAAAGAACCAGGTAAGAAAGCAAATGGTGATATCTTCATCCATGAGCTTCCTCAGTCCTGGGGGGTGACAGGGGAGGCCTTTGGGAAAGAGAAAGGGAATCAAAGGCCTTGTTTCCTTATATGATTCCCCCTGCCCCTTTTCTCTCAGATATTATGTTGCTAAAATGGGAATGGAAGACAGAGTGAGGGGTTAGAAAGACCTACTGACTTAATTTCCCTTTGGTGTGCTAATCATAGCTCACCACTCTAGAACATGGCAAGAGTGTCAATGACTTGTCATATATTAGCTCCTTTGGCTCTCATGGCAACTCCGCAAGCTAAATGCTCTGGCCATCCCCATTTTACAGAGGGAGAAACTACAGCTCAGAGAAGTTCCTTGAGATGTTCAGTATCCCACAGCTAGGGAATATCTGAGGAGGGTTCAAACTCAGTCATATTAAGTCAAGGCAAGAAACCTTTTCAGTGCTTGCTATGTGTCCAGTCCTGCCCTGTGCTAAGACCTAGAAATATAAATACAGGCAGAAAGATGACACGTAAAAGGGAGCTGAAAATCAAGGGATTGGGGGAGAAGTCCAGAGATTCCCAAGTGGGGCCATGTGAGGAGGGAAGGATGGCTGCCTGGACCCCAGGAGGCATTTGAGCACCTATGGGAAGAGTGGGCTGAGGGAGTAGGGCAGGGTGAGAAGGCAGCTGAGGCCTGGGGAAGACTTCCTCTTTTCCTTAAGTTCCCATTTCCCTGAAATTGTCTCCTCAGCTCTTGCTCCCTGGCCACCCACCAGTTTTGCAGATGTCTTGTGCAAGGCCAAGCTACGCTTTATCATCATTAAAGCCCCTGGCCAGATCCCAGCCTTCTCTGGTCTCCTCCAGCCAATGGGGATCGGCCTTGGTGACCACCCCCCCCGCACCCCAGCAGTATCAGTACTTAGAAGGGTAGAACACCCTCTTCTGGCTGGGGCTGGGGAAGGGAGGACACTGGGAGCTCGAGCATCTGATTCTTTCAGGGAAGATCTGCTGGTCCAACTTCTCCTTCATACTCCTGGTCCTCCAGGACCCTCTGTGTATCTGAGAGGCAGGAATCAGGCTTCTGGGATGGTGTTACATGGCCCTTGTGGCTGGCTGCCCATGGCCGTTGTACTCACTGGCTAATGCACGGCTCATTTCCACTCTAGAATGCTAAATTTGAAGTCAGAGGAGTTGGGTTCAGATTCTCCCTTGGCCATTTACTGGGTGACCTTAGGCTGTGGTTTCCTCATCTGTAAATAGAAGGGCTTAGACTTGGCAACCTTGGAGGTGTCTTCTGCAGATGGCGCATCCCACAATTCCGAGCTGGAAGTCAGCGGGGCTGGGTGTCACCACGCTTCAGTTTAGTCCCTAGACCTGACTGCCTTATCTGTTCAGGCCAGGCTCAAGCAGTGGGAACTATTTGCAACATATCACTGATTCATCATGGCCCCTCCAGAGCCATGGCTCCATTATCTTTCCTGATTAGCCTGCCTTCTTTCACGGACCATGTACTGCCACCCTTTCTCCATCCTGATTACTGTCATTGACTGACCTGGGTCATCAGCCCAATTGGCTCTGTCCCATACACTGCCATCCTTTTGGAGGCACTTCAGGATTCATGTTGACAACCACCTTTTTCCTCAGCAATAGACACCACCTTCTCACCACTGGCTCGCTTCAGTCATGCACCTACATGGTCGAGACCTGCACCCATCATCCCTCTTCCCGCCCAGTGCCAATATTCAAGAAACTCAGGGCCTTGGGTGTCTCCTTTGGAGACTCACCATTAGTGTCCCAGGTTGGGGGTAGATAATAGCAGCAGTGGGTTCAAACCCCCATTATATTTGCAAGGGACCTCAGAAGACATTTAGTCCAAGGCCTTGTTTACCAGAAGAGGAAACAGCCCTGCAGGTGCAAAGAGGCTTGTCTGAGGGCACATAATGAAATCGGAAGCAACACCCAGAGGGGGGGCTTCTTACTCTGAGCCCCCCACATAACTCACTACATCTCCTTGGGAGATGAGCTGCCGTGGAGAGAGTTGGAAGAAGTCCTTCCCCTTTAGGATCCAGGCATAGACAAGCTTGTGAGCACTGATCCTGGGCAGGAGCTGGGAGCACTGGAGTTTTGGCAGGAAGACAGAACCTGGCCAAGAAGGGTTTGAGACCAGGAAGTCTGAGGAGGAACAGAAAGCATGGGGTTGACTAATCCTGGCTGGCCAGGGTGGGCAGCTTGTCTTGAAGAGGTGTACTCACTGGGGGAGATGACATGGAGCAAGGAGGGAAAGTGACACTAAAAAAATCGACAATGTCTTTATTCCCCCTTCCTCTGACAGTGAAGGTCATTGCACCTGGAGTCAGGAGGGATCTGGGTTTGAACCCTGTCCCTGGTACTTACTTTACAAGCTGTGTGACCTTGGGCACGTTAGTGCCCCAGGCAATTCTCTCAAACCAAATCAGAGATCTAGGCCATCCTCTCTCCGCCCCCCCCCCCCCATACCTCCCAGGAGTGTTTTGATGATCAATTGAAATAGTGCATGTAAAGTACTTTGTAAACCTTAAGGGCTTTTATAAATAGCAACTATAGGTTCTTTCCTCCTTCCCTTCCTCCTTCCCACCTTTCTTTCCTTCCTGCCTTCCTGACATTGGAACTCAGAAAGACAGGAGTTTTCCAGTCCCAGCTCTGCTGCTAATATTAGAGAAATCCCTTCCTCTCTCTGGACCTCACTTTCCTGGTTGGCAGTGCATGCTTTCTTCCCAAAGTCCTTTGGGGTGATATTCCCTTCTCGTTGGTGGAGATGATGAAGACCCTGCTCTGCATGAGGGGGGAGGCAGAATAAATGGGAGGCAAGAGCGTTCCAGACTTCACCAGAGCCTTTTGGGACTTTTCAGGTGGAGTTCCAGGACATAATGGAGCTTTGAGTCTTTGACTGTTGAGCTGCTTCGGATATTTCTGGCTTCCAGCTTTAAGAGAGAAGATGGAAAAGGCCAAGCCCACTTCAGGTTGCTGTCTTCCCAGTCTTTTCTATCAGCAGCCTGGAGTGGGGTTGGCCTCTTCCATCTGCTTTCCCCCCAAGGGGACTGGCCCAAAACAGAAGCTCTCACCTCTCACCAGCTCTACCAGCTCCTCAAGAACTGAGCATTCATCTCCACTGAGGAGGAGAGAGTCCCATGCCAATGGACTCTGGGATAGGGATTATGTAGAGTAAAAGGCTTGGCTCCCATGCTCCCTCAGGTAATCTCCCAGCTCTCCTCCCATTCTGGGACTTTGCTTTAGCTGCACCTCAGCTTGGCCTGTGAATGAGCCAGTGGGTTTCTAGCCTTCACGATAGAGATGGGAAAATGAATGGTTCGACCCTATTTTGTCCATCAATTTCATCTGTATATGTGAGCCAGAGAGTATTGATTCTGACTAGATAAATAATCAGATTTTCTAAAAAGTCTTGATGCTAATTAAAAGCAGCATGGAAGCCTGTCCTCTGCCCTTTGGGGCCTTCAGTGGGAGATTAGATTCATGTATTGTTTAACCTGTGTCTATAAAGTAATCACAATTTCCAGTCAAATTAAAGTAGACCAAAGGAGCAGGTATTTCCTGGAGACTGTAAGGCTGCCCTTGTAATCCACTTTCTGGAAAGGCCTAAAACTGAACAGCCCCAACATGAGGTGGTAAAAGGCCCAAATGTGACAGAAGATCCAAATCTCCAAGTTGGCAAAACATGTAACATTTTATTAGAGGGATTTGATAATGTCATTATATCAGTCATGTCAAACGGAGGTAGAGAAATGGGAGCTAGTGCTGTTGTTAACTAAGGAAAAGCCGCTAACAACCTGGCGGTGTTCATTCAGCCCCCAGTTCTGGAGCACCTGCTCTGTGCCAGGCCTCCTGCTAGGCCCCGAAGGCAAACCCCAAATATGTCAACTGTGCCTTGCCCTTGAGGACCTTCCAGTCTGCTGGGAAGGACTAGAAGCAAACAATGAATTCAAAACTGTCCTCACCACCTCCTTCCCCACTTCCTATTCCCCTGCCCCTCCTCCTTTCTGCACTATCTGTGTGGCTGGCACCACCCTGTGCCCCAGAACCTAGGCCGGAGCTCTCCCAGCAGTCTCCACTCCTCCCTCTCCCTTGTCCTCCATCACACACTGCCAAGTAGGTGCCAGGGCCCCAAATCGCCTTTCTCTGGGCACTGCCATCCCCTTCTTTCTGACCTTTATTCCCACTCTTCTTACCAGATCTTCCTAGTCTCTTTCCTCTTCATCCTTCTTCCACTCACCATAGTGATCTTCCTGGTACAACTCCTGTTCACAACCCTTCCTAACATGATATGGAACTTAGGTTGGCATCTGACGCCCTCTGCAGGCCGGCTCTATGCTACCACATTGTGGTCCTAATGTCCAAAAGCTCCGGGGCTTTGGCTGACTGGACGATAGAGAACTCTGGGCTCTATCACTTCCCCTCAGCCTGGCTGTGGCCAGTGGCTGGACTCCTCTGCCCTTTTTCCCCCACTCCACAAGGGGGAGCTGCCTGCCCAGGTCCCGAGCCTGTGAGCCTCACTTTCCAGCCTGATTTCTGGAAATGCCCCTTTATAGTGGCTGTCCTGCCAAACTGATCATTTGTCCTGCCTTCATGCCTTTGTGTGACCGTGTCCCTCACCTAGGAGGAAATTCTCCAGCTTGTCCCCTTAGAATAATCTTCTTTCTGTTCCTTCCAGACCTGGCTCATGGGGCACCTCCTCCCCAAATCCAGCCTGCATCCCTCCATCATCAAGCTTCTAGGCTGCTCTATCTGGCCACTTCTACACATTTCAGCATTTTGGGGGGTTGGGAGGAGTCTCATTGCCCTCTTCTCCCCAACTAAGTCAACTTTATATGGAACCGTAAGGTTTACAAAGTGCTTTCTTCACTACAACACATGAGACAGGTAGTGTAAGCATTATTATATCTGCTTTACAGATGAGAAAACTGAGGCACAAGGAGCTTGAATGACTTGGCCAGGGTTGCACAGCTAATAAATGTCCACCACAAAATTCAAACCCAGGTGTCTCCTGACTTCATGCCTAGCACATGCCTAGTTCCCTTATGCCAATCAATCAATCAACATCTATTAAGCATCTATGTGCTAAGCACTGAGTTTATAAAAAGAGGCAAAAGACAGTCCCTGCCCGCAGGGAGCTTACAGTCTAATGGGATGAGGCATGCAAACAAATGTATAGAAAGCAAGCTCTGTACAGGAGAAATAGGAAATAACTAACAGAGGGAAGACCCTGGAATGAAGAGGGGCTGGGGAAGGCTTCCTGGAGAAGGCGAGACTTTAGTTAAAGCTTAAAGGGATCCAGGAAGGTCAGTGGTCAGAGCAGAGGAGGGAGGGCATTCCAGGCCTGGCACAGCCAGAGGAAATACCCAGAGCTGGGAGATGGAGGGTCTTGTCTATGGAACAGTCTGGAGGCCGGCGTCTCTGGATGGAGGAGGATGTGTCAGGTGTGTGTGTGTGTGTGACATGGTCACACTTTTGCTTTAGGAAAATCACTTTAGTGACAGAATGGAAAATGAATTGGAGTGGAGAGAGTCTGGCAGCAGGCAGCCCTCCCTGCCGCCCCCCCCCCCAGCAGCTATTGCAATAGTCCAGGCATGAGGAGATGAGGGCCTGCACATGGATAGGGGCAGTGCCAGAGGAGAGGAGGGGGCATATTTGAGAGATGCTGCAAGACAGGCCTTGGCAACAGATTGACTCTGGAAGGTAGAGAGAGTGAGGTGTCCAGGATGGCTCCTTGGCATGGGGAGGGTGAGGTTGCCCTCCACAGTAATAGGGAAGGGTTGAGGGGGCAAATGAGTCCATTTTCGACATACTGAGTTCCAGATGTCCACCACATATCCCATTTGAGATGTCTGAAAGGCAGCTGGACATGTGAGATTGGAGGTCAGCAGACAGTTTGGGGCAGGATGGGGAGATATGAGAATTATCAGCATAGAGAAGGTTATTAAACCCATGGGAGGTAGTGTAGAGGGAGGGGAGCCAGAAGGGCTCAGGACAGAAGCCTGAGGGACACTGACATTAGAGGGCATGATCTGGAGGAGGAGCCAGCAAAGCAGACAGAGCAGGAGGTCAGACAGGGAGGAGGAGAGCCATAAACCTAGACAAAAGAGCATATCAAGGAGGAGAGTGTGACTGACAGCATCAGAGGCTACAGGGAGGTCAAGGAGCATGAGGACTGAGAAAAGGCCGCTGGATTTGGCAATCAAGCAACCATGAGTAACTTTGGAGAGAGGGATTTGGGTGGAATGGTAAGGTTGGAAGCCAGATTGCAAGGAGTTATGAGAGTGAGAGGAAAGACAGTGGAGGCTCCTAGGGCAGGTGGCCTTTCCAAGGAGTTTAACCACCAAAGACAGAAGAAACACCATATAGGACAATGGTTAGCGGGGATGGAAGGATCAGGTGAGGGTTGGTAGGCATTAAGGAAGCAGCCAGGAGAGAGGGGCAGACCAAAGAGGAGTGAGCCCGTGGGGATAGCAGAAAGGGTGATCTGCTGGAGGAGCTGGGCTGGAAGGGGATCCTGTGTGCAGGTGGAGGGGCTGGCCTCGGTCAAGAGTAAGACCACCTCTTCATGTGAGATGGAGTGAAGGAGGAGACAGTGGGGGAAGGCACCTGAGTGATGGGAGATGAGGAAGAGGGGAAGAGAGGCAGCTCACGGTGAATGGCCTCCATTTTTTCTGTAAAGTAGGAGGCAAGATTCTCAGCTGAGAGAATAGGGGGAGAGGGATCCATGGGAGGTTTTAGGAGGGATGAGAAGCTTTGGAAGAGGTGCTGGGGAGAGTGCACACAGGCAAGCACCTACAAAACCATAGGCATGGATTGCCAGGGGGATATATGGTATCAGCACTGAACATGGAGGCCAAGGACTGCCAGCTTGAGGTCCCTGGAGGTGGGCTTTGGAGGAAGCTTGGGCTTCCCAGTAGAACACATTCGTCACAGGCACGGGTGTAGGGTATAGCCAGTGAAAGGCTGGCCCACCAGGGAGGGAGGGCCAGAGAGGGGTGACCCTGGGAAGGTAGACAGAGCCGGATGGCAGAGGGCCTGAAGGCCACACCAAGCAGTTTGACAATAAAGAGTCATTAAAGTTCAGGGGGTTGGGGGGGGGTGACATCGTCAGATCTGTGTTTTAGGAATATCTCTTTGGCAACTGGGGGGCAGAGATTGGAGAACAGAATGTTTGTCTGCTGTACAAAGGAAACCTGGCCCACAGCCCCTTCGAGAACTCCCCAGTGAAGAGAGAAAGCTCTTCCCAGCCAAGTCAGTCTTTCCCAAGGCTCCACTGGTGAGGAGTTGGGGACCTTGGACCTGGACCTGCCCACCATGCCATCTAGAGCCTTTCCTGTCCCAAAAGATCTACCTGCACAAAGGAGACTGGGTGATTTTAATCCAAGGAATTGACTTTCCCAATAAATGATACTGAAACTATTTTTAAAAAGGTAATTATGTCGTCAGGAAGAAAAAATTACCTTCCCATACCGGGAGTCGAACCCGGGCCGCCTGGGTGAAAACCAGGAATCCTAACCGCTAGACCATATGGGAAATAGCTTGCAAACTGTTTCAGCACTGCTCAGTTAAAGTGGCACTTCCGGTCTCATCGGCTTCCTGCCTTGGTGTCGTCAGCCTGGGACTCTTTGTTCCTGATTCTATCTCTGCCTTGGTCTCCCTTCTGAAGCTCCTGGCCCTGTTTACATAAAGAAGGGAAGAGGAACAGGAAGCCGACTCAGAGAAGCAAGTGAGCTGTGCTTACTGACTCGATAAATATCATATCCAGAGCCTCTTAAGGTCAACGCACTGGGTAAAGAGTCTGGGGAGGCAGAGCCCAAGCCCTCTGTGCTGGCATCTTTCAGGGCATGTGCCAGAGATGTCTGAGCTGTCCTGATGGCACTGACCTAGAGGACCTGTCCACAGAGACAGAGACTGACAGACAGAAAAGAGAGAGGGAGAGAGACACAGAGGGGGGGGGGAGAAAGAGAGAGACACACACACACACACACAGAGGGAGAGACAGAGAGAGGGAAAGAGAGGGAGGGGAGGGAAGGAGGGGGGAGGGAGAGAGGAGAGAGACAGAGACAGAGAAGAGAGAGAGAGAGGAGAGAGAGACAGAGTCAGAGAAAGGAGAGAGAGACAGAAAGAGGAGAGAGACAGAGAAAGGAGAGAGAGGAGAGAGACAGAGAAAGGAGAGAGAGACAGAGAGGAGAGACAGGGACAGAGAGAAAAGAGAGAGAGACAGGGAGAGAGACACAGAGACAGGGTGAAAGAGGGAGAGGAGGGGGTGAGAGAAAGATACAGAGAGGGAGAAAGAGAGCATAGGGTGAGAGACAAGACAGAGAAAGACAGAGAAATAGAAACAGAGGCAGGAGAGACAGAGAGAAAAAAAGAGAGACAGAGATAGAGATAGAGAAAGAGAGAGGTTGAGGGAGAGGGAGAGCAGAGGGTAAGAGACAGAGGAAGAGGGGAAGCAGAGGGTGAAAGACAGACAGATACAAAAAGACAGAGTGAGAAAGAGAGAAAAAAGAGACAGAAAAAAATATGACAGAGACAGAGGGATGAGACAGTGAGACAGAGAAAAAGAGAGACATGAGGAGAGAGAAAAAGAAACAGAGGTAGAGAGGGAAAGCAAACTGGAGAATGGGTCCTGTTGCTGCTAGGCAAGAATATGAGAAGGCCTCTGGCCTTCCTCCAGATATCATGAGGCAGGGGCAGCAGCAGCATCTCCCTCCCCCAGTCTCCCAGTCCCCCAGGCCACATGGTCAGCATCCATCACCT
Source organism: Petaurus breviceps papuanus (assembly GCF_028583685.1). Taxonomy (NCBI): domain Eukaryota; kingdom Metazoa; phylum Chordata; class Mammalia; order Diprotodontia; family Petauridae; genus Petaurus; species Petaurus breviceps. The sequence goes on along the minus strand of NW_027187258.1, from coordinate 155,314 downwards.
GGAGCCACTTCTCCTGATGGCACACATCAAATCTGGGGGTAGTCACTGTTTTCAAGGGCATGGGATGGGGTTGTGGGAGGATGGCCTAGTGCATTGTTCAAAGCACAGTGTTCAAAGTCAGGGTCATCCTGGAGCCCTGTAAGTAGGAAAGATGATTGCTTAGCTTCTCACTGTTTCACAACCCTCTGAGGAACCATTCTATTGAAGGGCCTGCTCCATGCCTCCCTCTAGGCCTCAGTTCACCCAGCTGTCTCTGAGTGGCCAAGCCCATTCCATGGCTGACCTCTAGTCCACATCTCTGTGTTAACAGCTTTCATGCTGAGCTCATGGTTAGTAACACACTGCAGTCTTTTTGAGCTCACCATGCATCAGTCAGTCAACCAACAAGCATTTATTAAGCACCTCCTTTGAGCCAAACCCTGTGCTGGGGGCTGGGGGTACAGGGAAAAAACCCAAAACAGGCCCTACTCTCAAGGAGCTCACAAGTCTAACTGGAACACAACCAATACATGAGTAAATATATACAGAAGTCAGCTAGGTGGCGCTGCAGTGGATCAAGTGCTGAGCCTGGTGTCAGGAAGCCCGACCAAGTTCAGCTGTGTGACACTGTGCAGATCACTGAACCTCTGTTTGCCTCAGTTTCCTCACCTGTTAATGATAGCACCAGGTTATTGTGAGAATGAAATAAGAGAATATTTGAAAAGTGCTTAGCAAAATGCTTGGCACATAGTAGGTGCTTAATAAAATGCCTGCTTCCTTCCTACTAAATAAATACAAAATAGCTCAAACCTAGGGAAGGAGGAGGAGGGAAGGAATCAGAGTCTCTACGAGGTGGAGGTGAGGAGGTCCTGTGTTCTAGGAATGGGGGCCAACCAGTTCAGATGCTCAGAAAAAGGAGTTTGGCTGTATCCCAGAGGAGGAGGAGAAGTACTGAATGAAGCAAGGCGCCCAGTTGGGGCTAGGCTGTGTTGGCCTTTGAAGGTTAGATAGCAGAGTTTCTAATTGGTCCAAGCCTAGAGGCTGGAGGAAGTCGCTGGAGTTTCCTGAGTAGGGGAGTCACACTCAAGATCGGCACTTGAGGACAATTGTGGGCAGCAGCTGCTGGTAAGATGGACAGCAGCTAGGGTGGACCAGAGTGGCTAAGAGCCCTGAGGCAGGGTGACCAGTTAGGAACAGCAGTCTGGCCCAGACACGAGGAAAGCCTGAGCTCAGGGGGCAGCTGGCTGTGAACAGAGAGAAGAGGAGTCCTGGTAACGGAATGGATATTTGAGGTGAGGGAGAGTGACAAGGCAGCCTGGCCTTAAGAACCTGGGAGACTGGAAGAAGGGGGAGGTTTGGAAGAGGGGAGCTTTTGGGGGGAAGATCAGGAGTTCAGTTTGGGACGGGGTGAGCTGGAGATGTCTATGGGACATTCTGTCCAAGTAGGGGTTGGTGGGTGCTGTGGGCGTGGAACTCAGGAGAGAGACTGGGGCTGGATATGTCACTCTGATTCCACCCCCCCTGCCCACAGGTCTCTGGGGAGCTGCAGGGCTGATTCCCAGGAGGCTGGGCTTTGGAGGGCTTTCCCAGTGGCTAAGTAGCAGCCCTGGGGGAATCTTATTGAAAAGAAGGGCTGGGGAGTGGGGACGGGGTATCTAACTAGCTACTGGGTGTTTGGCATTTCTTGGCCTCACAGCACTATGTAAGTGTCAGCTTTTACTTTTCTGGTCCAGGCAAGGTGGCGTGGCCGAATAGACCCAGGGTTCTCTGAGTGGGAAAGACCTGGTCTGCTGCCCTCGGTGTAAGAGCTTAGTGACCTTGGGCCCTGGGGGAGCCTGTCTGTTCTCCATGGGCTGCTGCTCTATGGCATTCCCCTCTCCCGAAACCTCCCCCCAGATAAACAAGGGAAGCAAGTGGTGTGTGCCCACTGTTGTGCCAGGGGGGCAAGGACAAAACATGCCCCAGGCTGCAGGTTCAGAGAAGAGCTCTGGAAGGCAAATACCAAGTGAATGGTAAGACCTCTTATATAAAAAGCCTGGAGGCAGGAGATCCTGGCTGGGTCCTGGGTTGGCTGGGTGGGGGCAAAGCCAAGAGGCTGCGGTAGCTAGAGTAGAGAAAGGGGGTGGGGGGCCCAGAAAGGCAGCCCCAGGCCAAGGTGGGGGGGTGATCTCTGAGTTTATTCTTGAGAGGGTCACCTCTCCCAAAACAATTAGTGTGTTGAAGACCATACTAATTAGTGTGCTAATCAGCCGCCTTTCTAAGTCCAGCCTCCAAGAGAACTAAACATTTCTGGGGATGTCAGCTCTCCTGGTAGATAAAATGGGGATAATAATACTTGAGCTACCTATTGCACAGGGTTGTTGAGAGGTAAAGGAGTCTGAATCTGAAAGGGCACAAAGAGTGGAGGAGGGGCAGGAGAGTAGGCTGGTGGGGGAAGGGTGCAGAGATTGGACGGATGGAGCTTGAAGCAGGGAAACTCCCGGCGACTTGTCATTTAAGCTGGACACAGTTGGCCAACAGGTGCTTGGCTAAATTGTGCACTCCCATCATGCCTCACCTTCTATGGAAAAGCATTTTGGGCTGCCTTAGAGAAAGCCCATAGTGTATTGCTATTCTTAATATGGGAGGAGCCTGGCTGAAGGTTTGGAGGGTCACAACAGAAAGTTCAAAGCAAAGCTATCCCTTAGGGTGGCAGCTCTCTAATTGGCTGCTCTCCAGATCCCTTTCTACTCTTAAAATAATTTAAGGACTGATTCTTCTCCCTTCCCAAGAGTTTTTGTTTATGTAGCCTATATCTATCCATATCTACCATATTGGAAATGAAAAAATCTTAGTGTTACTGGGAAGTTTTGATCTTGTCGACTCCCTGAAAGAGTGTTATGAACCCCCAGGGGCTCTGGGAGCACACTTTGTGAACCTTAGGGTACATATAGCATATCATCCATCCATCCATCCATCCATTCATCCATCCATCCATCCATCTCTCCTTGAAAAAGTACCAACAGGTTAGGAGTTAGAGTTAGAGCCGGAATATGCCAAGAAATGCGCTAGGCACTAGGGGAGAGACAAAGCTGTCCTGCCCTCACGGAGCTTATAGTCTAACGGAAGGGTTCAGCTTCATGCATGCCCAAACATAAAGCTATCTGACAAATATCATAATGATGTAATTGCCAATTATGATAGAAAGATAGGCAAGCACAAAGTGCTCTATTCAAGGTGAGGGGAAACTTTATGGTCAGAGTCTTATTGGAGCTGTGCCCTGAAGGATGGGGAGGGCATTTGAAACATAAGGACTATCTTGGGCAAAGGCTGAGAAATGAAATTGGGATTGCCCAAGGTGTTCGAGGGCAGAGCAGCAAGGAGGAGGACCCCATAAGATCATGTTTTGTGGGGGGGAGGGAGGCCTTGAATGCCAACTGGAGGAGTTTTGCATTGTGGGTGCTAAGCTGGCTTTGGGGCTAGTGTTGGGGGCATGGGGGGAGGGTCTGGGGCAGAACTTCTTACTCTTAGCTTACAGATTCTCCCATCAGTGTCTTGCTCCTACTTACTGACAGCTCTGTATTCCTTTTTGAAATCGTCTGATAACAAGTCACTTGGGCCTCAGGTTGTAGTCAAAAGCTGAACAGTTTAATTAATAAAAGCAGGTAATAGCAAAGAAATTCAGCAGCAGCAACACAGCTCCTAGTGTCAGTTCAAGGCAGCCACAGCCACCGAGGCTCCTCCTAACTTCCCCTGGGACTGATGGTTGTCAGCCCAGCCCAGCCCTACCCAACAGTCCAATCACCAAGGCTAGCCTAGGGAAGTGGGGAGTGCTGGGCCTGTAACCTGCCCTGTTGGAAGGGACTAGATGTAGCACAGGGATTTTGCCTCCTGAAGAAGTGAAATCTGCCCAGGGCGTTGTTTCTTAACTGCAATGAAAAGTGGCCCCCTCGTTGCTGAGATCCTGGACCATGGGTGAGGTCTTGGATGGTACATTCTCAAGTCTGCCACTGGCTGGAATGTGAGGCCCCATCATTGACATTGCACTGTTCAAGTATTTGAGAGGAATGGGAGATGGCAGAGTCCCAGCCCCCCAGCTGTCACCAGCATGGCCTGCATTGGGCCATTCACTCTAGTGGCCTTCAGCCTCCCTCTGCTTTTTCTCCCTTCCCTCCAGGTTCCCTCTGGCTAGTCCATCTGCTACGACGTGGTCACCCTTCTGGTGATTACGTGTCCTGGGTGCCACGCAGCTCAGGAAGAAAGAACACCTGCAATTTTCCCACTCCATCAGCTCACTGGCCAGGTATGGAGATATCCCTTCTTATGAATGCCCAAGAAAGGGAAGGGTCCTAAGGTGGGAAAGCCCATGGATAAGTTCAGCTTGACTGCTTGCTTCTTGGTGAGCCTTCTGTGTGGCTCTCTTTGATTCCCCCTCATGTCCCCCACAGTGACTGCTAGGAACATTCTGCACCCTCCTCAGCTGCTTAACAGTTCTCTGAAACATCACCCACTTTCTCTTACTTTCTTTCCCAAGTCTCAGAGAAAGAGGTGTCATGGAACATCGGCACTGAGGTCAGTGCAGTGACCGGTCTTGACTGGGGAGATGGGAGGTAGGGGTGGAGTGTAATATAATGCCAAGGAAAGGCAACTTCCCAAGGTTCAAAATACCAGCATAGGTGCTCTCCATTTTATTCAGTGACAAACCAAGAACAGAGAAGATCAAAACATGACATCATTCAAAATACAGCATTTACTACCGTGTTTCCCCGATAATAAGACCTATCCCGAAAATAAGCCCTCCCCTTACTGTGTAAGATTCCTCTAAAATAAGCCCTCCCCCGAAAATAAGCCCTACTGAGATTGCTACTATAGTGAAGGTGATCCCCTGCTCTACACCCTACATTACGGTACCTCCCTCCCTCCCCCCCGTGAAACGCACACCGCGCTCCAAGCTGCATCCAATCAGAGCTGCAGCAGTGAGCAAGTCATCCTGTTCTTTATTGAATTCATTATTGAATAAAGGTACATTTTTTTGTTCACATTTACCTGTTTATTAAAATTGCTGTCAATGTTCATTAAAATAAGCCCTCCCCTGAAAATAAGCCCTCTGGTGTTTTTCTGTCCAAAAAAAAATAATAAGACAGTGTCTTATTATCGGGGAAACACGGTAAGTGTGATTAAATAATCTCCAAGTACTACCCCACCCCAGGACCTTCCATTCATTCAATCAATTACAAAGTCCCTGTTCTAAATACTACTCCACCCCTAGGCTATACCTTCATTTAGTCCACCACAAAGCCCCTCTTCTCAAATGGAGGTTAGTTTCCAACCATAAGTAAAGTACATTCATTTGTTCAACCATAGAACACAAAAAGGTCAAAAGTTCCCCACCCCTGGATCACAATTGAATCTACCCCAGAGTTACATCAAGTTTAAGCACAGCACTTAATACCCAAATGGAGGTCTTTTCTTCATCTTGACAAGAGGCAAGTTCTCAGCAACCTTAGTTCCTGGGGAGACAAGGCTTAGCAAGGCCACAAGATACATTGCCAGTCCCTTCATTAATTCATCCTCTGTCTGTAGAATAGTCCTAGAACCCCTGAAAACATTAGCAAAACCCTCTCCCAGGATTTCTGTGAACATACAACAAGAAAATCCTTCTTCAGGGCTTCTGAACCAACAGAAAGGTTCCCAGACCCCTGCAACAACAGCACTGTCCTTCACCAGTGGACAGTATTCACTCTGTCTGCAGGACAGTCTCCAGACCCCTGCAACAACAGCACTGTCCTTCACCAGCGGACAATATTCACTCTGTCTGCAGGACAGTCTCAGGAGCTCTTAGCCAACAGCCAGGTTCCAGGACTTCTTCAACAAAAGGACTGTCTTTCACCAGTGGACAAATCTGGCAAAACAACATCAAAACAGACAGACAAAGTACCAGCAAAACAGCCATGTCTCCTCAGTCCTTGGCAGCTCCGGGGGCAGGTCTCAAAAGTCCAGGGCAATTTAAAGTGGCCCCCAGCAATTCTCAGTCTCTCTCTGCCTCCACGAGGTGCTGCTTCCAAAAAGTTCTTCTGCCTCTCTCTTGTGTCTCTCCAAATCTACCGTCACCAGCTCCTCCCAGTTCAGGACTCTCTTTTCACATCAACAAGTCCATCCCACAGGTGGGATTAACAAACTCTGGGTTTTAACACAATCAATTTGAAAACCAAGCCAATACAGGGGAATCTTTATATTCCATTACTATCACATGGAGGAGGCCTAGTTCCACCTGTCTGTCCATCTCCCATCTCTCGGACGTCAGTGAGGCAGATGTTATTAGACCTGAGTGATGTACATGGGAGTGGGGGCAAGTTGAGAAGTGACAGGAACATAAGAAATCAATAAAACCTTTCTTTCAAAAGGAAAGGGGTGTCCTTACCTCCCCCCTGCCAAATTCGACCCCTTGACCTGTGCATAGTCTCTGGCACCTCATCCAGAACCTTGCTCCCTCATGGGCCCCCTCCCACACCTATAGTCTACCCCCTGTCTGCCCAAAGGACAACATGGTTCCTTAACTTCCCTCAGTAACATCTGGTGGTTCAGGAGAGGAGCAGAGAAGGAGGATTATGTTTGTGGGGTGGGGAGGGTTGACCTGGGGTTGAGGATTAGCGGGGTTTGAGTAATGGAAGGATAAGGGGGCAGAGGATTCCAGGGTGGGAGACAGTGTCTTGTTTAACTGGTTACCTGTAGGCTCGTGACTATTGAAGGGGGAGGAAAGAGAGACCAGAATTGGGGTGATTGAGTGGGAGAACAGGGAGGAATAGGGGAACCAAAGGTTGAGGTGAAGACAGAGCAGATTCAGGAGGAATCTGGGGTAGTGACAGGACGTTCTAGAAGGGGTAATTGTGGATTTGAAGATTTTGGAGGTGGAACAATTCAGAGGCTTGAGGAAGGCCTAAGAAGTGGCCACCCCTGAGACAGAGAGATGGAGGAGGCTAAAGTGGGAGGCCCAGGTGTTTGAAGGGGCACAAAGATGAGGACAGAGGTGGGGAAGAGTGTGAGTCACATACTGCGCTAATGAGAGAAAGGAGAGTGGGCATCTAGACATATCTGAGCAGACTCATGAACGGCCCGGTGGGGATGGCAGTCAGGAACAAGGAAGATGCTGCCTTCCCATCCTGGTCCTGAGTATCACCAGCATAAGAGAAGCAGCAGCAGCTACTGAGGAGGGGGTCCAAGGGTGAGGGCCCTTCTGGGGAAAGTCCAATTTCCCTGAACAGCAGAAGTGTCAGAGCAAGAGACCTCCCATATAGGGGAATCGCCTCTAGCAGAGGAGAGCGCCAAGGTGCAGGATAATCAGTCAGTAAGCATTTATAGAGTGCTTATTGCGTGCCAGGTACTGTGCTAAGCTCTAGGGATCCAGAGAGAGCAAAACCATGGTCCTACCCTCAAGAAGCTCACATTTAAATGGGGGGGGGGCGGAGAAGCAATCTGTAGATACATATAGTATAGAGGGAAAGTAATCTCAAAGGGTAGGCAGTAGTAGTAGGGGAAGGAAGCTGGGAAATCTAGGAGAAAGAGGTAAGGAGGGATGGCATTCCAGGAATGGGGGACAGCTAGTGCAAAGGTCTGGAGTCAGGAGATGGAGTGTAGTGTGTGAAGAACAGCAAGTAGACCAGTGTGGCTGGATTGTAGAGTGCATGGAAGAGAAGGAAAGTGCAAGGAAACCAGGGAAGTGGGGAGGGGTCAAAATCATTAACATTTAAAAATTTATATTAACATAGATTTAACATTTATATTATTAACAAAAGTTATGAGGAAAAGATAGAAAAATCAGTTCCATAGATGATAACTACAAAATGCCTAACATATCTGGGAATTTAGCTAGCATCTAGGACTTATATAAATATAGTTTAAAAACAGTCTTTACAGAAATGAAGGAAGTCCTAAATAATTGTTCATGGCTAGGCTGTACTAATATACTAAAACTAATGAATCTGTAGATCTAGTACTATGCTAAACAAGCCACCAGGGCTCAACAAGATAAATCCAAAATTCGTGTGAAAGAGCAAAAGGCCAAGAATTTCAGGGAGCAGAATCCCTTCCAAGATGCAGAGGTTGGGGCCTAGTGTCACCAGCTCTCAGAGTAAAACGGTTTGGTGCTGCAGTTAAAAATAGAAGACTAGATAAGGAGAAAAGACTGGAGAAGCTAGGCTAGAAGAAGAGCTTGTGAACATGGCAGCCCAGGGCTCAAGAAACCCAAGAGCACAAAGTATGGAGCAGGAGAGTTCTTATTCACAAGCAACATGAAGGAAAACCACTTTAGCCCAACAGCTTACAACCATGTGGCCTCTAGGTCCTCAAGTGTCCCAGGCTCCCCACCCCTGGCCCACATCATCACTCACTACAGTGAGTTCCAATCTCTAGACCCAAGGGTCTGGATTCAGCATCTGTCTGTTCCAGCTTGCGTCTCATCTGCCACGCTCTGTGCTTTGACAGACTTTTCTTCAGCTGTACCGCCTTCTTGTCTATGAAAGTGTGTGCCTGCCTGCACCTCCATTTTCAGTATTAAGTGCTAAGATGCATTTGCTGTAAAGATCGGTGAGGCTCTTCTGGGCAATCTGTAACTCACTCTGCACCTCATAGTGCCTGGTAGCTACAGCAGGTCTAGTTCTGCCTTCTCTGGAAATCCTGCACAATTGGTTTGCTTCAAGGAAAGTTGCCTTCTCTTTGGGCAGGCAGTTTCTTCAGGTGACCTTGAGCTGCTATTGCTTTAAGCTAAGCTTGGCTACTAGTCTCCTTAATTTATCTGCTGGGGTGTAGCGGCCTTAGGACTGCTTTTATGAAGTCTGGTTTTCAAACCGAATGCCTCTTCTCCCCACTTGTCAGCTCTTTGGTTGGGGAGAGCTATAGGAGTTCATTCTGAGCTGCCCTCTCAATGGAGTCACCAAAGCCCTCCTAAAACTGCCTCTGAGATCTGGAGTATTGGGAACGATGCCCACAGTTGTTTGTCAGGCCTTCCAGGATCTCCTTCCTCCCCTCTAGGTGAAGACACATTGGACTGTTTGCTGTCCCCCTCATGTTTCCTACAGTTTCCTACCACCATGCTTTAGTTACTGCTGATCTGCCCCTGCCCTTGGGACTCAGTTCACTGCTTTCTGTATTCTCAGAGCTGGAAGTAGCATCTTCACCAACCAGAAAGTTACCACTCTGCCCTTCTCTGTTCTGAGTTCTACTTATCTGCACAATTTGTTATTTTCCTTAAGACTGGAGACTCCTTGCGGGCAGAGATCACGGTCTCTTCTGTGCTGTTCTTCGGTATCTTCCAAAGTATCTAGGATGATGCCTTGTCTCTAGAGGCCACCTAGCAAACTGGTGGAGCTTTTAAAGACCTACCCAGAGCAAAGTGGGGGTTCCAGAGGTCACAGGAAAAGGGGGAGGACAGGGACTGGGAAGGGGTTGAAATGACTACGTGACAAGTAGGGGAGGAAGGGCTTTTTTGGTCCAGGCCAGGGTTTCTACCTGGGATCCAGAAACTTAAAAAAAAGGATAACTTTTGAAAAATAGTTTTTCTTGTAATCCTATGCATTCCATCTGATGCATTTAAAAAGCTTCTGAGAAGGGGTGGCCAGGTGGTGCAGTGAGTAAGAGCGCCAGCCCCGGAGTTGGGAAACCCGGGATCGGTTCTGGCCTCAGATACTTAGCACCCACACAAAATAACTGGCCGTGTAACCTTTAGCAAGTTGCTTAACCCCAATTGCTTTATAAAAAAAAAAGCTTCTGAGAGGGGGAAGATTCTCTGACAATAAAAGGGGGAAGAAACCCTGGGTTCCAGAGTCCAATGGGGATGCTGCCATGCTGAGCCATTAATGCTGCTGTCTCTCTCAGGTGTATCCCCTTCCACCGGCTGGAGCAAGGGATGGAGAGACTTCGGATAGTCTCTTCAGGGGCCGTCGTGAAGAGGAGGCCCCTCCCAATGGCACCTTTCAGGTAGGTCCAGTGTCCTCAGCTGCCTGAGGTGCAGGCCATTGGGAGGGTCCTGGACTGAAGGAGGAAGTGGGAGGGCTCTTGGTACTAGCTCTGCAAAGGGTCCACCTTCTAGGATTTATTTGGCTTTGTTCTGGAGACTGACTTCAGACAAGTCAGCTTCTCGGCTGAAGAGGCAGCTAGGTGATGCTGTGGTGGGTAGAGTGCTGGCCTGGCATCAGGAAGACATGAATTAAAATCCAGCCTCACAGACTTCCTAGCAGGGTGACCTTGGGCAAGTCACTTGACCGTTGTTTGCCTCAGTTTCTTCATCTGTAAAAGTTGCTGTGAGGATCAAATGAGATGATCTTTGGGCAATGTGCCGCAAGGCAGTGAGACTTCAGCCAGCCCCAGCAGCTTACAGAGGGATGTGAGGCTCCAAGGGGGTGTGGCGCATGGGAGTGAAGGAAGCAGTAACATCAGGAAATCCTGCTGGGAGGAGGAGCAGATGGATCAGGCAACCCCTGCCCTCAAGGAGCTCCCAGTCTAATGGGGACAGAGCATGCAGGCAGCCAGAGACAGACAAGCTATGGACAAATGGGAGAGAGTGCAGAGAGCCCCTGAGGGAAAGCGCTGGCCACAAGGTGGACTGATCCATTGGGAAAGGCTTCTCCCAATATGGCGATGTTTTAACAGAGACCTGAAGGAAGCCACGATGCAGACGTGAAGTGGGCCAGTATGTCAGGCATGGGAGAATGCTAGACCTGGGCCTCAGGAAGATCCCTTTGGTGGCTGAGTGAGCAGAAACTTGGGGTGGGTCCTGCCTGCTCCCTGCCCCCAGCAGCTAGTGCAGTAGCCCAGGTGTGAGTGAGGCAGGCACTGTGGGGGGACAGGAGGGGTGGATGCTCGGTGTGACCAACAGGCCTTGACCACAGATTGGATGTGGAGGAGGAGACAGTGAAGAGTCAAGGCTGAAATGGAAATCGGGGACTCAGTGCTGTCCTTGCCAGTAATAGGCCAGTTAGGAAGAGGGGAGAGCTTGAAGGCGGGGCAGGGTGATCAGCTCAGTCCAGGTCACGGTGAGTTTCAGAGGTCTGACATCTGCTTTTGAGATGTCTGATAGGCAGTTGGAGATGCAAGACAAGAAGTTAGCAGAGATGAGATTTGAGTCATTGAGATGGTGGTTGAATTCATGGAAGCTGAGATCCCACGCCAAATACTCTCGAGGGAGAAGGGAAGCGGGCCCAGGATGGAGCCCTGAGGGACACCTGTGGTCAGAGGGCATGATGCAGAGGAAGATCTAGCAGAGGAGACAGAGAAGGAGCCATCAGAGAAGGAGGAGGAGAATGGGGGGGGGCGGTTCCTGAAAACCTAGAGAGAAGAGTGACCATCAGGGTCAAAGGCTCCAGAGAGGGAGGGAGCTCAGGGAGAATGAGGATTGAGAAAAGGCCACTAAGAGATCACTGAGAGCAGTTTCAGTGGGACAATGAGCTTGGAAGCCAGATGGTGAGGGATTAGGAAGAGAGCGAGAGGAGAGAGAGTGGAGGCACCTGAGGCAGGCGGTGGCCTTTCTGAGGAGTTTGTCTACAAAGGGCAGAGAAGAAATAGTTACCAGGGATGGCAGGACCAAGTGAGGGGGTTTTGAGGATGGGGGAGCCATGGGCATTGGTAGTAGGAAGCATCCAGGAGCCAGAGAATGACTAAAGAGAAATGAGAGATGGGAATGATAGGGAGGCAGCCTGCTGGAGGAGGTGAAAGGGGATGGGGTCACCTGTGCGGGTAGACAGTGAGAAGGGCCACTACATTGTATGAGCCACAGTCAAAGCCAAGATAGTGGCCTAAAGTCTGCTCTGAACTCTGCAGTGGTGTGGGGGAGGCCAAGTGCAAAGCCCTGATCCTGGAGTTCAGGGCCCTCCACAGTTTGGTACTGTCCTCATTTTCTAGCCTTATCTCGCCTGGCTGGCATCCATATGAGCTACTCTGCAGTCAAACTGTATGATTCGTTGGGCTCCATCCACAGCCAGCATTGTCCTGGCTCTTGGTCTTGGTTTTTCTTGGCCTCTGCCCCTGAAGTGGCCTCCCCTGCCCCCCTCTCTGCATTTTGAAATCCTACCCATCCCTTAAGACCTAGCTCAGATGTCATCTCCTTTAGGCAGGCTTCCCTGACCCCCCACTCAGCTACAAGCCAGCTCTTTCCAACCTCAGCCATCATTGCTTGCCAGCTGTCTTCTGCAGTCATAACGGATTAGCTTGCAATTGACTTATTTGTGTTTATATTCCAGCCCCCAGGGAGATTGTGAGCTCCAGGAGTGCAGATGCCATGTACTTTGCCCAATGCTTCTGTTGTGCTCTGCAGCCCATAGGAGACTTGGCAGGGGCTTCAGACACCACCTAGTCTGAACCTGGGTCTGACAACAATGCCCTGGATGTTTCCAAAAGACCTTCGGGGACCTTTAGCTCACTACCTCACCCTTCTTGTTGTGCTGCCATCAAGGGCCAAGCAGGACAAGGCCAATCCCTCATGTCAATAACAGTCTAGTCTTCCCCAGCCACTTTAGCCTTCTCTGCTCCAAGAGACAGTATGTCCCTTTGGGCAACGTCTTTGCTGATGAGGCATCCTGAACAGAATAGAAATGGGATCAGTTCAGAGCTCCAGGGTGGGGTGGAGCTCTCCCAGCCAGGTGGGCCTCTCATCATCCAGGTGGGCCTCTCATTACCCAGGTGGGCTCTCCCAGCCAGGTGGGCCTCTCATCATCCAGGTGGGCCTCTCATCACCCAGGTGGGCTCTCCCAGCCAGGTGGGCCTCTCATCACCCAGGTGGGCTCTCCCAGCCAGGTGGGCCTCTCATCATCCAGGTGGGCCTCTCATCACCCAGGTGGGCTCTCCCAGCCCAGGTGGGCCTCTCACCTTTGGAGCTCTCAACACTCTGCCTAAGGGGGCAGTATTTTCTGGGTTACAAGGGAGAGTCTTCTTCAGATGCCATTGGCCACTCCATTTGTTTACTCTATTTCATTACAGAAGTAGACCAATGGGACTGGGGAATTGCTTGGATATGGGAGGGAAAGGAGAGTGATAAAGTTTTTAAGTGTTTGTAAATCCCCAGGATCACTCACAGTCCTGGATATGAGGATCCTTCCTAGCAGATGCCTTTGGTTGTCAAGTAGCCAGGAAGCATTGATTAAGGGCCTACTATGTGTTAGGGTTCATGCTAAGTGCTAAAGATACAAAGAAAGGCAGAAGGCAGTGCCTGCTCCCAATCTAACGGGAGACAACATGCAAACAAGTAAGCCCAAATAAGCTGTAGATAGGCTAACCTGGTGAAACTGAACTGAGAAGAGGCCCTGGAATGAAGGGAGCTTTCTGGAGAAAGTGGGATTTCAGTTGGGCCTTAAAGGAAGCCAGGGATGTCAGTGAGACGAGTGGGGAGTGTATTCCAGGCCTGGGGGGCAGCTAGAGTCAGAGATGGAGGGGCTTGTTTGTGGAAGACCCAGGAGGCCAGGGTCAGTAGATGTAAGAGGAGCGAGGCATAAGAAGACTGGAAGGGATGAAAGGACTAAGTTACAAAGGGCTTCGAATGCCAAACAAGGGCATTTTGGTTTTGATCCTGGGGGCCATAGGGAACCACTGGAGTTTAGTGAGTTGGGGGAGGGGGAGAAGAAGGGGGAAGACATTTGATCAGACCTGTGTTTTAGGAAGATCTCTTTATTGGTGAGTGGAGGCTAGACTGCAGTTGGGAGAGCCTTGAGGCAGGCAGACCCACCATCAGCTACTGCGTAGTCCAGGAGTGAGGTGTCAGTTCAAAGAAAGGGGCATATCTGAGAGATGTTGCATAGGTGAAAAGCAATAGGCCTTGGCCACGGCCATGTGGGGGGTGAAGAGCCCAGAATGACTCTGAGTTGGGGAGCCTGGGGGACGCTTCCTGCCAAGCATTTTCTCTGCTTCTTGAGTTAATGTCACTCCCAGGAAGCCATGGCAAGTGTTGCTTTTGGCTTTGTCTGCTCTGACTGGCTCCTTCCAGTAGAAGCTCCCCGAGCAGCACCCTCTCTCTCCACTGGCCAGTTGTGCCAGCCCACCCAAGGCCCCAAACCCCTCTCTACTGAAACAAGCCTTGTTCTGTCATTGGGAGTCTTAGCCACCAAGGAAAAAAGCCTCAAGGCCTCTCCTTGTCTGTGGGGGCAGTGAGGCTCTCCTGAGCCTCAGAGCAGGGACTTCCTGTTACTGAGGCCTTTTCTTTTCACCATGGTTCCTTTTAGCCTCGGCCAGGACCAGGCTCTCCATTGTTTTCTAGAATTCCGAGAGTTTCCTCACCACAAACTCTTTATTTGGAGCCAGTGACCATAAATACCGACATGGGGTGAGGGGGCACTGTCTTGTCCACCCAAGGAATGCTCTTCACTTCTTCAAGAGCTACCAAAGCCACCTTCCTTCCCTATCCCCACCCTCAGTTGTTCCAAACTGAGCTCTGGAAAGTATTTGGGCAGGGGATTTGAATCACCCTGGGCTACCAACTGTTCAGTAGTTTCCAGCACTTGTTGCTAATCCCCCAGGTCTTTCAGTGGGGGCAGAGGAAGCATGATCCCCACCTGTCCCTAACCTAACAATACAACATCCAATCACAAGAAAGGCTGCCCTCTCTCAGTCCCCAGAGTCCCAGGATCTTCCTGGCTCTTTGCCCAATGCTTCTGTTGTGCTCTGCAGCCCATAGGAGACTTGGCAGGGGCTTCAGACACCACCTAGATCGGAAGCAAGGTCTCTGTGGGACAAGACGTCAGCGAGGCCGTACTTGCCCTTCCTGATGTCAGCACCGAGCTGACAAGAACTAGTACTTACATAGCTAAGGTTTGCAAAGGACTTTCCATGTCTTCACCCCACTGATCCTCATGATGACCCTGTGAAGCAGGCACTATTATTAGCCCTGTTTTATAGCGGAGGAAACTGAGGCAGGCAGTTAAGTGACTTGTCCAGGGTTACAGAGCTAGTAAGTAGACCAGACTTCTCCAGTCCCGGCAGAGTGCACATAGCAATAGGGCTATTGTCAAAAAGGCTTGTTTGAATTCTGGCTCTGCTAGTTATCAGCTGTGCTACCTTAGACAAGTCACTGCATTCCCCTTGTCCTCAGTTTCTTTGTCTCTAAAATGAGGAAGCTGGACTTGGGCTCTTTAAGGCCCCTCCAAAGCCTCAGATTCTTCAGGGTTCTGGGAAAGCTCGTGAAACATGAATCGATCGAAATCTTCATGGGATCCATTTGTTCTCCTTCTTGGTAATGAGTACAGAAAGGTTACTCATATTTCTGGGTGGTGGGAATGCCTTTTATTGGTCTCAGATGTACTAAAATAAGGTTCTTTCTAGCTTCAGGGGTCTCCTAATTCTGGCACTCTGGGATTTGGTAAACTAGTCCTTGACCCTTC